>NC_090941.1:206502683-206808319 GCF_040938575.1 Ambystoma mexicanum | reverse complement strand
GAACAGACAAGTAGCAACCATGTATAATACAGCCTTATCAAATGATCCTCCTTGTGGCCAAACCTGGGGTAAATATTCTGCTTCCAACTCTGTTACCCACTGTTCGTGGTACTTGACAATCTTGTCTGCATACCGTGGCAGCGTCTTACAAATGTGAGCTAAAGGTGTCTCTGCACCCGTTGTATTGACTCATAAGTTTTTCGACCAAGCACAATCAGGTCAATTTCACACCTCTTTGATTTTTTAAAAAAAATATTTTTATTGACAATTTTCGAACAAGTAATACAACAAGCAAAAAAGGAAACACAGGAAACAGTTGTGCATATCGCATTGCTATATGTCACTTTGTTGGGTGTAAAGGAAAATAAACCAACCAGGAGGAAAGGAAAGGAAGAGAGAGAAAAAAATAAAACACATCCCCAACCAGTTACGCCGCTGTAGTTCAAATTCTTTCCACCTCCACTGGTATTGACTCATACTCAGACATAGATGTAAGTCTCCATGTCCACGTTGTCCGTACATCAAATTAAACAAGAAAGGAGATCATACCATGCATCAGACATCAAGGTTTCATGGGGGTTTGTCGTCTGAGGGATATAACACAGTATTAACCAAGGACTTCCATGCCTCAAAGAGAAGGCCTACTTTGTCACCATGCACATCTATGGCCCGGCCCCAGGCTATAGTTTCCGCCGCTCTCCAGCGCCGCATTTCACTCAGCCACACCTCATACTTCGGTCCCTTACTTGACTTCCACGTCATAGTGATGCATCTCTTACCCAAAATGCAAGCTAAATCCATAAATCTGACAATGTGTTTACATTTACCAACTCTGGGATACATTCCCAGAATGCATTCTTGTGGGGTCCATTGGTACCTTGAGATACCTGCCTTAACACTGGTGTGCTTGATCACGCTCCAAAACCTCTGCACTGACTCACATTCCCAAAACATGTGCATCATATGTGCATCTGTTCTGCCGCACCTGGGACAGTTAGATGTTGCCTCTTTGTTGAATTTAGCAATCCTAGCCAGAGTTAAGTATGTTCGATGTAGTACATTAATCTGTAGGAGCCTAAACCTTGCATTGCGTGAGACTTTCCCGCCGTGCCCAAGCACCCATTGCCATTGTTTGTCTCTGAAAACTATGTCTAGGTCAGACTCCCACCTAGCTTTAAGCCGTGTATGCTCAGTGAGTGTGCCATCTATAAGGGCCCTATACAACCGGGACACTGGCCTCCAACCATTTTCTAAATCATACATTAGCGACAGGAGGGCATTTGGTTGTGGTTGTGTCGGCCAATCCGGCCAGGTTAGTTTTGCGTATTTGGTAATTCGCATGTGTCTCAAGAATTGCCCTTTAGACAACCCCTCTTTTTGCATAAGATCTGAAAACTCTCTGTAGGTACCATTCTCATACAGGTCTCCCCAAGTTGCAATGCCCACCTCCTCCCAGCATCTCATTACCGTGATTTCCCCATGATCTCTTTTGTCACCTAACAATATGGGTCGATGTGGCGAGTAGAGGCGAAGGGCCTTCAAGATTTTCCATGTCCTCTGCCATATTTTCCTACCTACTGATAGTAACAAGGGCTGTGCATAAAGTGTACAAGGCGAGTGCCAGAGTGTTTCCTGTGTTTCCCGCAACCGCACCGGGTGTATCAAGGGCCCAAGTAGGGTGTGTTCCAACTTCTGATCATCCAGCAACCATTTGGCAATAAAACTGAGGTGTGCCGCTTAATAGTAAAACTCTAGTTTAGGCAGTTGTACCCCACCATGTTCAAATGGAAGTGACAGTGTGTTAATGGGTAATAACTTCACACCTCTTTGTTAACCACTTCACTATATCAGTGCCTTGGTTCTTAAACATTTTTTTTTCAAACCTCAATTTTTGCAAGCTATGCCAATGCAAAAGTCTTTTCAAAATATTTTATAACATTTTAGTTAATACTCACAGACATAAACAACACCTTGAAACATAATACATAGCACATGCAACAAATAGCACTAACAACATGAACTCCCTGTCCCCTTTTTCCCTTGTACTAACACCCTTAACTTCTGTCTATATCTCTTCCTTATTCCCCACTACCTTTAAATAGTTCTGCCCGTCCACATTATCCTTGCCCAGGTTTTAAGGAAGGAAGAGGAAGGAAAAGTAGGAAAAAAGTGTTTCTAAAACACTACTCCGAGTCTACCTTTGAGACACCTAGATTTTCACCTTATTTTTTCCACATACATATTTCCTGTACTAGTCGAGATAGTACTATGCGGCGCCGCCTTCCTCCCCCAACGGAGATAGGATACCCTTATCCTCTGTTCACCTTTTACTTTCGTCACTGTCCTAATGGCCATATGCTATAGAAAATGAATAGAATAGAATATAAAACAGACCTAAAACTTCCCCCTCGTGGCTAACAACCTCCCTTCTTATATGTCCCTGCTGGTTTTCTACTTCCCAAGCCTCCTAATATGACTCCCACCCTCCTTTTGATATCACCCGCACTTGATACTCATGTGTCCGTCTTGATGCAAGACCCTCCGGACACGATCGGTCAGGGCACCGCCCCTCACTCCAAGACCACGCCCGGCTCCGGCGAGTGGTACGGTGGGTTTTGTAAAGGGGGACCCCGTACGCTTTCGCCCTATTGTGTGCGCACGTCTAGGTGTAACGGTTGCCATTGACGGGTAGCTCTTGAGGGAGAGCGCTCCGGGTCGTGACGGGGAGACATCTTGTGCCAAAAGGAACAAAAAGAACGGTATCGCGCCAGGGTCACCAATGAAAGTGAGAAGTCCCCAATTTGCACTTAAACACTCCCAATAAGAGTCAAATAGGACACATCCTCGAAGGGAATAAGATCAAAACCAAGTGTGTGTGATAACAAAAATCGTTTATCTAAAATAGGGTAAGCAAAAGCTGCTTTGCTAACTCTGAGAGCTCTCTGCAGAAAACATGTTACATTCTGGTTTTAAGGCATAATTTCATCATCAGTGATGGGGAGGCCTAGGGGGCACATTGAAAATGGGGATTGGTTGCTAAGGGCTGGCGCCTATGGCCTCCATAGGTTCATGGCTCTTTGATTGGCGGAGGCTCATGTGATGCTGTGGCGACGCTTCTTGGGTCAATCGGTCGGGCTGGCCTCATCGGGCTGGAATGCCGTTCCAGACAGTTTTCAAAGTGAGACATGTCAGGTTTTTCTCATAATTGCAAACATTTGCCCTTGTGGCCACACATGCTCATTCATCTATGCACTACATATCATCATGTCCTGCGAATCTACAAAGCCATTAATCTAGCATCAAAAGAGAGTAAAATATATGGTTTAGATTATTTATTCCAGGTTAGAGGTTAAGGGTATCTTGACGGGTCTGGTGTTAGATCTTATTAGTGAATGTGTCAACAATAAATTATTATGCTCTAAGACATATATATCCAGAGGCCCATAGGTTAGAATAACAGAGTCACTTAGAATGTTCATCTGGCACTTCAAATGGGGACACAGGAATGGAGTATACATCACAAATAGACACCAGGTCATGAGCAGCATATATCATAGTGGTAACAGGTTTTACTACGAGATAAGGGTCGGTTTATCCAAACACCATTGTATAACCCCTTTGGTTCATCGTGGCATGGTGGGCTGAGGGGAGGGGAGTTTGGTTCATTTAAAATGCAGCCTCATGTTGCATGAAGAGACAGGAATCTTTACTTATAGGCTTTGACACACATTCATTACAGTGAGATTATACCATCCATGACATGTGAATACTTGGTTGTTATTATACACTTCGAGGCATATGGTTACTTTAAACTAAAATGAGGTAGCTTGTGCTTACATGTGCAGTTTTATATTTGCATGTACTTTCTACTATTATAATATAGTTCTATCACATCTCTAATATATACATCAGACTATTCCATTACATTTCATACTCATACACATGGATCTTGGTAGCAATCCTCCATTATACATGTCTCGTGCAACAAAACGATATGCTGTCATTTACTCCAATTCTCTTAACACTCCATATCCAAGAAAGCAGTTCATGAGCAACCCATTCCTAAATGCATTGTTTTAAAAGGGAATGTGCTTTAACATATTGACGCATGAGCAAACATTACACACACGAGGGTCGCTATCAGTTATTCAGGCATGTTCAAAGAGTATGGGGGTGGTATTCTTTATGGCCTGGGTCTGCATGTTGGCGGTAGGTTTATAGAGACAAGCGACTTTCTGCAGCCAGGCCTTGAGCTGGGCCACAGCTGGGTCAGTGAGGTAAGACGGAAGACAGAAGATACAGTGCAAAGTTTGTTTCATTCGCGCTGCCAGTCTCCCATGAGAACTGGACGGCTGCAGGGATGACAGAGGGGAGGAGGCGGGGGAGTAGATTGCTCACTGTGCACGTCTCAAGGGGAGAGGTGCAGGCCTGTGTTCTTGTTCCATGGCTGGGCCTGCCATGGTATGAAAACAAAATGGAGTCAGTGGGCACACAAAATGGAGTCTTGTTAAGTTCTAGTCTGGGCTGTCTTCAGGGGTCACAGTTCTCTGGGGTATTCCCGCACGGGTGCTCCGAGGCCGGGGCCATGAGCCCGAAGCAGCCACGCCAAAACTCACCCAGGAAGTGTGTGTGTTGACTCGGAATTGATGGGGGGATCTGGGAACCCCTCCTCCCACACACTTCCTAAGTGGGAAGTGCCAGAGAGTCTCTGAACAAAGGACAAGGCTGTTGCCTGGAAACCCTCTCCTCGGCTTTGGGCCGTCCACCTTAAAGGACGACAAAAGCCCTGCCAAGAAGCTAGGAGGAGTGCCACAACACGCATCAACCTGGGTCAATTTTTTAAGGACATTTTCGAGGCAGTCGAGCCCTTGAACCGTGACTGGCTGCACCACTGACTGTTTTCACACTGCAGTCCCTTAAGCCGTCCTAGACACCTCGACCAGCGTTCCAGATCTGCCAATCAGCACAGAGGCAATGATTCTTGACCCAAAGCCACTGTGTAGGCCAACCTGCAGCCTTCTGTCCAGCCTCGCTTACCGAGCTGCCTGCTGCCTGATACCCGCAGTGGTCTCCCATCTTGAACTCTGTCGCAGGAGCTGCAAGGCGTCCTGGAATCAACTTGATGCTGTCAAGCATCAAAATCCTTTCAAGCACCAGGTACATTGTGGTTCTGTCCCACTGGTCCTTCTTTGAATGCCCCTAGTGTCATTTACGACCCAGTGCTCCCTTGGTGCTGAAACCAAATAACCTTGAACACTTAAGACTGATTGCTTTACCTACTACCCCACTGTCAGTATCCAGACTGCATCCCTTTCCTTTGGAAACTGTCTGTCCTTTGTGTTCCTTTACTGGGTGGGTTGTATTTTGTAGTGTGCTAGAACTATCTTGTAATAAAAATAAAGAAGAGATTTGTATACAACCTTGACTGGACAGTCCCTTTTATTATTGGGTAATAATTCTATTTTTGCTGTGTTGCAACTAACCAACAATCCACAACCTTGTGTACATAAGCCTGCCACTCCATCCACATTACCAAAATTGGACAAGGAGGTTTATAATTTACCTGTGTTTCCAATCTATTCAGGTCCCTTCTGGTGTACTAGAGATGTTGTGCTGATTGATGGTTTAGAAGCCGATATTCATTCCTGGACCACTGATGCCCCGGATGTTGATTCATCAAATTGGTGGCAGTGGTCGGATCATTTGGAACTTGCGCACTGCTAGGTATTAGTAATAGTCATGGATCTTGACATAAAGACTGTAAAAGACATGACTCAGGATGTCCTCTGTGTCTTATGTCAAGAGAGGGGACTTTCCCAGAGCACTAAGGTTAATAAACCTGAGTTGCTGACCAACTTCCAAGCTTGGGTATAAGCAAGTGTGGTTGGGAAGAAGACCCCAGTGGACGGGCTACGCCCCATTTACCTGAACAGAAAAGACATTCCAGGGGGGAAAAGGACATAGAGGACCGCATTAGCAGTGTTTCTCGCCATTCATCCCGCCGGGGGGCAGTGTGGTTTCTCAACACTCTAGAGTGTCAGTGAGGGCAGGGGCTAGTGCGGCATCCCCCAGGTCCCAGACCTCAGCACAGTCTCCTAGTGGCCCAGTAATTATTCCAGCTGTTAATGAGGTAGCGGCTAGAAAGATCCTGCTTGAGGAGAGGTGACTAGCGCTAGAGGAACAGAAAAAGCGGGATAGGGTTACCATAGAACTGCGCATGCTGGCACTTGAAGAGCAGAAGGAGGCCAACAGATCCACCTCTATCATAAGCAGAAGTAGCGGCTGAAACCACAGTGCCCGATTAGCCCCGGCTGCACATCCCCAAAGACTGAGTGCAGGGTTATGAAGTGGGGAAGGATATTTTTGACTGGTTTGGAGAGCTTGAGCTGGTTTTCCAGCAACAGGAGCTGTATGAGGTGGTGTGGGGTGCAGCCCTGATAAGTCACTTACTAACACCAGGGACTGATACAATTCTTCAGTTAACTCATGAGGAAAGGCCCGTTTATGAGAGCATGAAGGCAGCCCCCCTCAGGAAGTTATGTAAAACTCCACAACCGTATCTCAATAGCTTCAGCAAGCTCGGGAAAAAAAATGGGCAGACATGTGAAGCGTTCACACACTTGTCATTGAAATATCTGAGGGGCGGGTGGCTGGTAACAAAGTTGACACATTTAAATTTCATTGTGTTGAGCATGTTTTGAAAAAATGTGAAGTTGACCTAAACCAGCATCTTGTAGACAAGACTATCACAGACCATAGGGAGCTTGCAAAGGCTGCCAAGAGGTTTGTGAGTACGCGAGTGCAGAAAAAGGCTCAGGCAAGCACACCTAAACCAGAAGGGAAATCAGCATACAAAAAAGTAAACAAGAATGGGAAGGACAAAGGTCCAACCCAACCCTATTTGAAGTCAGGTCCCCAAAAGATCGAAGGCAAATCCCAAAACTCTAGTTCAGCCATGCACAACGAAAAGGAGGGTTCAGGCACCCGTAACACTGGGACACCTGTGTTCTCACCACCCATAGGTTGTTTCGTGTGTGTGGAGCTGGGCCATAGGAAAGGGGATCCTGCTTGCAAGGGCTTACCCAAGTGTATAGGGGTGTCAACCCACCCCCTCTACTGTGTGCAGATAACATGATAGGCAGATCAATGGTTCCTTTATTGCAGAAATCAGGATTATAGAGCCTTTGTTTTAAGGTAAAAAGTGCACATGGTGCAGCACATAACTGGGTTAAAATAACCCAGGAAGTGAAGGGTGCTTTAATTATCACACACATATTATGAGCGTATAGGGATTTCATGAATAAGGGATATAAAGTGAGAAATGCTTAACTAATGAGATAATGGCTCCCTGAAGGATTAATACAGTAGGCAGACAGAACTATATTTCAAAATGGATACCCCAAGCACAAAATGTTTTTTAGGACCGGTGTGGAAAACCTTGACTGCACAAGATGGTCTTTGGCAGCATCTCGCAGTGAGATAATTAGGTCTGGGAGGTTAAATTTGGAACTAGGCAGGAAAAGCACACAAAATTAATGATGGAGCCAGATAAAGGCATCGGAAATTTGGATACATGTATCTATGTTATTAATAAGGAGAGCACACTGTACTTTATGTAGACCAATTTGACAAGATCAGCTGCATTTTTTAGCATCATACAGTAGAGGCTATTTATTTCTCCATGGTATAATGCGCTTAGTAAACTTGGCAGGACCTCGCAAAGTAAATAAAGAATTGACAGTCATGAGATTAAATTTGTTCTTGGCAGAAGTTGAAGAATATTATAATTGTGTTCAGACCGGTCTAAAATAGCCTATCAGTTTGTTCGTCAGAAGAAATTGTTAATGCCAAGTATGATTAATGTGGGCTTGGTGTACAAAAGACTATAAAAACAGGAGAGAGGTATAATGTCTTTGAGTGTGTGTCTAAAGCGTTTCTTGAACCTACATCCAATAAAGACTGCTGAGAGACCCCCCAGGTGCCTGATGCTTTCTTTTGCCTATGTCTTTAAGAAGTGACCATAAGATGCCAGAAGCTTGATGGGAAGAAGACCCCCTACTAACAAGCAAGCCATAGTGAATGTTGGACTCATGGAAAAGGCCATCATTTGTTTGTGCTTCTCAGAGGAGTACTTCCTACTAGGCCAGGGAGTGGCTGAATGTTGATTGGTTACACTGCGTGGGAACGGTACCAGGTATCCAGAAGAGACCACAGTTCTCAATAATACTCAACTCTATCTAGAACATGTGTATATCAATGGACACAAAACTCCTGCGGTCTGGGACACTGCAGCTAGCGTCATTACTGTCACCCGGCAGTGGGTTCACCCAGGCCATTATATTGATTGGCCTGATTTGTGCATCAGTGGGTTTGACAGAAAGAGTAAGTGACCCTTGATGATATTAGAATTCATCTGGCGGGGTGAAACGACCCAGTGCCGTCTAGCGGTGAAAGACCCTGCCCCATGTCTGTTGGGTAATGATCTTCCTGATCCCAAGATAATCACACTGGCAACCTGATCGAGGGCCAAAGAGAGCGCAAGATTGGACACTCTACTTGTTGAACACAGCACCGGCACCCTGTACTGCCAAGTGATGAAGCATCTGCTCCCGCAGAGACACATATCACCCTGCCACAGCATACTAAATGTGTAATGGCCTCAAAATACAGCAGTACTGACACCCATCGCAACCCACACATGACCGCCCTAGCATGCAATGTCAATGACATGTGTCCCCCTTGTACCAGCCAGCCCGACACCTAATCACAAATGCACATACTTGACCCTTCAACTGGTCCTGGCAGGAAGCCTGTGCTTGCCCCATCCATACCACACCCCTCCCCACCCCAACATCCCACAGCAGAAATGGCTACCCCCCAACACTGTACCCAGCAATTGGCAGTACACCACAACAGTATCCCCAGCACAGTAGTCTACCATGTACAAACATCACACTTCCTGCAGCTCAGAACGCATAACACCAGCATGTGGGCACACGCTGTGTACCACGCCATGTCACCAACACAACATGGCCATGACCAACACAATGCATGTATCTGTGCTTCCTGAATGCACACTGCTCACTGACAACATGCCTTTCTGATGCAGTCAGGCACATCATCTGACAATGAAGTGGGCCATTCAAAGAACCTGAAGGGGCACCAGATGCCGCTGCAGCAGCACAGTGCAGATCACCACCACCACCAACCAGGGCACCACAGCAACCACTGTCACCACTGCTGCTTCCATCCAGGAAGCCCGAACTGCCACTGTCACCACTGCTGTGCCCATCCAGGCAGCACCAACTGTCACTGTCTCCATTGCTGCACCCACCCAGGCAGCCCCAACTGCTGTTGTTACACCACCACCATCACAGCAGCCATATGCACATGGGCATGAATCAAGTGCTGAGGACATAGCTGACAATGCTCGAGACGACACAGGGGAGACCAGTGACCACACAAGCTACGAGCCAGCACAATACATCTCCATCAACCTCATGAGCACACAACGCCTGCCCTTGCCCAGTGTTAGGGAAATGAATGGCCGACTACACCGTGTAGAGGAACGGCAGGATGCCTTAACTGCCCTAGTTCAGCAGGGCAGTTAATTAGGGAAAGTGTACAAGCCAATGCACATGCCCTTGGGTGTGCAACAACTGCCATCATCTTGATGGCCAGGAGGGTGCGAGAGGAAAATAGTATTATTTCCTCCATTGACAAGACCATGGCAATGTCCCTTCAGGTGTCCTTGGATAGAGGGGCCACTGAGCAGATACTGAGCAGACACACACGCCATCCACAAGCTCCACGGCTGTAAGTTCAGTGCACAGCAGCCCAAGGCGTCAGTCGAAGAACCTGTCATCTACTTGAAACAGTCACACGCCAGATAGCAAGCGGGCACACAAATAGGTGGACAACAAACATGTGTCCTGGATGGGTCCTTGGCAGGGGCTACATGGATGAGAGGACACAAGTTGTGGAGGAATAGTTGGGAAAGGGGAGTGAGGAGGGATAGTTATGGAGGGGGAGAGGGCAGGGATAGTTGGGGAGGTGGGTGTAGTTCCATATTTGTTTTGCATTTCATTCATAATATTACACTTGGTGTTGCATAGAAATCATGACTGAAAATCCATTCTTAGTATGAGTGAGTGTTTAATTTCCTGTACAGTGCACACTGTGATAGATGGCCTAGGCCATGTGCTTGTATGCTGTGCTCAGAAATAGTGCTTAATTAGTGCATCGCGTGCATCACGGCCATCCATGGCATTCCTGCGATGTAGCAAGGCCAGTTCTTCATCACTGTCATTCCACCTCAGTTGGTGCATGTCCATGTCCAGGGGAAGTGGGATGGTGCGCTTGGACATCAGTAAACCCCCCGATCTGCTCAGGCAGCGGAAACCTTGCCTTTAACAAGCCAAATGTCTGCTCGATTGTGCTCCGGTCTTGATGTGTGCACATTTGTAGATCTGCTCATGCTTGTTCTGTGGTTGCCTGACGGGGGTCATCAGCCATGGCATCAAGGGGTATCTAACATCACCTGCTTGGGAGGAACAGAAAGGGTGTGCAATCATTGTGGTGGTAGTATCATGTTAGTACAGGCTGTATGTTGGTCATTTACAGATGCAAGTTATTACATGTGATTGGCACAACACGTAGCATATGTCACAGATGACCCTAGTATGCTGCGCATTGTGAATGGAAATTGCTGTTTCTAATTTGTATGGATAGTCAGGCGTTGAATCTGTGATGTGCTGACTTTCTGTCTGCATACATCAATGTCAATGGAATGAAATTGTAGAACTGGTAATTTTCCTTTTCTGGATCAAAGTGTGCCGGTGGCCTCACCAGGAGACTTGTTTCCAGGCCGACAAAATGCACTTCTGCCTGCCACAGTCGGTGTGCACAAAAAATCTGACCCTACCGGCCGCCGCAGACCTGGTATTCAGACTTGTCACAAGAGCTAACATTTGTTAACGGGCACAGATTTCTTTTGACTTTATTTAGGGAATTACTACATGTGTGCGGTCACACTAGCATTTTACATTTCATGATATGCAGCATGCATGTGCTAATTTGGGTTCCAGTTGCATGTCACATGATGTTCCTATTATCCATTCATTCATATGTCCTACTAATTTGTTGCCATTCATGTCACATAAATATGGGTATGTGCACTTGTTAACTGGCTATGATATGATATGATATGGCGTTTATAACGCGCCTATACACAAGTGTTCATCACATGCTGTTGGGTACTTTAGTGGTGGGGAGGTGGGGTGGTGGACTTCATTGGTATTGTCATGATCTCTGCTTCCAAAAGATCAGGACTTGCCCGACTCCCTTGGAAGCAGACCCATAACCCCGGTTCCGAGTGCCAGCCAGTCCCAATTGGGACCTTTTGGACCATGTCCTGGCGCCAGTGGCACCAGGCTCATAAAGATGCCCAGTCCCAGCGCTGGAAGCGCCGGGCTCATAATGCTTGGGTGGACTTACCTGCAGCAGACCATGCTGCTTACTTACCTGCCAGTTGAACCCCTGATCCTCTTCTGTTTGGGACTACTTTTCCTGTTGGGCGGGGCAGGAGCCACTCCCTAGGTTCAGAACACTGGAACTCTTCTGGAAAGCAGGAACTCTTTTCTTACCTAGGCGTGGCTGTGGAAGGAGACACCTAAGCACTACAGGAGGCTATTTAAACCACACCCGATGGATGAATCTTGCTTTGCGTTATTCTGCATTCTCTGCAGCAGAACGCTCATCGTGTCTTCTGCTTCTGATCCTGGGCCTAAGGGAACAAAGGCTTACCATCCTGGAATCCAGTCTTCAGCAGCACCTGTAAAGACAAAGAAAGAACAGGTTAGCACTACGGTCTTCAGTGGCAGCGCATCTCTTACCTGGTCCATCGGCTGTCACCAACGCCTCGCGCTGCATTCCGGCATCTGAAAGAAAAAGGCTTACCTACTCTTCGCATGCTCCGGAGGTCTTCGCACTGCATTCCGGCATCTGAAAGACAAAAGCTTACCAGCTCTTTGCACGCTCAGGAGGCCTTCGGCGCTGCATCCCGCATCTGAAAGACAAAAGAAGGTGCGTTTAAAGACATTGGGCAACTTTATTACTCACGTGCCATTACTCCTTCCCACGCCGAATCCAGTGGGTATTCCAGCACCCTTCAGCTTCTCTAAAGCTCCAAACTTGTACCTGCAAGATAAAAGGGACAGTTAGTGCGCATCGTGAAGCAGGCTACAAGCGCTTACTTACGTGCTTCCAGACGCTTCTATTCATCACGCGGGTTCGATCCTCAACTCCCCTCAGCCCGCCATCCGCCATCGCCGGAACCCTGCAAAACAAGAGATATCATTACAAAAGACTTTTAAGACATTTGAAGTGCCCAGAACTTACCGTTCGTGCAGTTAACGACGGACAGCAGTCCTCTGAGGTCAAGAGGCCTGCACCCTTATCCATTGAAGAAACTGGTTACGGCACCCTGCCCCGAGGCAGATGGAGAGCTCGGCGTTCACTTACCTAAGGTGAGGGCGTTAACCTTTGGGGTTCTACAGGAGAAGAGAAAGGGAAGAGGAGAGAGGCACCCAATAACCCCAGTTCATTAATCCCATATTTTCTATCTGCAGACATCTTACTCTTCGAGTCAGACATACAGTGCACAGAGGTCCAGCCCAAAGAGCCAACCGTGTGTTACACATCACCTTTGAAGATACGGCATTCACCCAGTCAAGACCGGCGCCTCTGCGGGAATCAGGTGAGCGTTACAGAACGCAAAGCCTACCGCAAAACTCCCACCCAGGCGCTATGGAAACCTCGGATACCGACCAGCTAGCCCAGTTACTTGGGGAACTAAGAGCAGAAGTGCATGCAGCCCGTCAGGAAACGAATGCTCTAAGAAGGGAACTGATTATTTCCAAGGAGCGAACAGACGGTCTCGCTAGACAATTGCTACAGTCACAAGCCGGACAAACTCCGTTACCCGCATCAGGGGCAAATCTTCCTTCAACATCCTCTATGAACCCAGTGCAGATCAACCTACCTGGGAATGTACCTCTGGCTCCGCCCGAACGATTTTCTGGTGACCCAAAGAGGTTTGCAGTATTTATTAACCAGTGCCTGTTGCACTTCTTATGCCGGCCAGCAGCCTTTCCAACTGATCAAGCTAAGGTAGCTTTCGTGCTTTCGTACCTTAGTGGCAATGCGGCAGACTGGTCGATCCCTCTAGTTAATCAAGATGATCCGGTTCTCCATGATTTTCAAGCTTTTCAGCTCAGTATGGAAAGACTGTTTGCAAGACATTCACAGGGGCAGGCCTTGGACAATGAGCTCCTTTCATTGCGACAGGGTAATCAAGACCTTTTGGCTTATATTGCGTCTTTCAACAGACTGATAGTGGAAACTCGATGGCCTGAGGACAAAAGGATTACGCTGTTTTATAGAGGTCTACGTGGAGAGCTCAAAGATGTGTTAGCCCAAGTAGTGAATCCCCCGCAAGACTGTTCGGACTATATTGACTTAGTCGTTCAAATTGACCACAGACAGCAGAACAGGAAGGCCGATCGTTCCAAGTTTGATGCTCGAGTATTTTCCAAACCACCAACTCCTACCAAAGGAGTAGACTCCGGGGAACCCATGCAAATAGGGGGCCTGAAAGGACCACTAACACAAAAGGAGCGGGAAAGGAGAAAACAGCTGCAATTATGCCTCTATTGCGGAAACTCGGGGCACTTTCTTCGAGACTGTCCGGTGAAACCAGCCAAGAAGGCAGTAGGAGCTGCAGTTACCAGGGTCACAAACTCTGAGCAGGGAAACAACCTCACCCGACAAGAATAGAGGTCCTCTTGCCGAGCGTTAAAACCAGTTCCGTGACCTCGCATTTCGTGATACCTATGGTCCTCATTAGCCCTGAACATCCGGATCGATTGCATGCGATTGAAGCTTACGTCGACAGCTGTGCCATCGGCAATTATGTGGATCATGAAATGGTTTTGAGGATGAATCTGACTCTTTGTCCAAAGGCTGTAAAGGACGTCATTACTACGGTGGATGGTACGGAGATAGCCTCCGGACCAGTAACGCATACCACCCAAGAAGTGACGCTAGTAAGTCAAGATGGACACCATGAGAAGATCGTGTTCGATGTGATCAAGGCCCCTCAGTTCCAGATTATTCTAGGAATTCCTTGGTTAGAGAAGCACAATCCTCAGATCGATTGGCGAGCAAGAACGGTTCAGTTTCCAGAATGTGTCTCTACTTGTCACCCTCGACCTGGAGTTGCACTGGCAGCAATTTCCTCGGAGGCTCCCCAGTTACCTCCTGAATACCTAGAATTCCAAGATGTTTTCCGGAAGGATCAGGCTAATTCTCTACCTCCTCATAGGTCTTATGACTGCCAGATAGACCTGATACCTGGATCTACTCCTCCTTGTAGTAGAATTTATGCCCTCACCGAGCCTGAGAATCTTCACCTCCGACAATACCTGGATCAATACCTAGCAAATGGGTTTATTCGTCCTTCCAAGTCCCCTGCTTCCTCAGCTTTGTTCTTCGTTCCAAAAAAAGAAGGGGACCTTAGAACTTGTATAGATTATCGCGCCCTGAACCAGATCACCGTTAAGAATAGATATCCGTTACCTTTGATCCCTGAACTCCTGGACCAAGTCAGAAAAGCATGCATATATACAAAGCTGGATCTTAGAGGAGCCTACCACTTGGTACGAGTAAAAGAGGGCGATGAATGGAAGACAGCCTTCCGCACCAAGTATGGACTATTTGAATATCAGGTCATGCCCTTTGGACTTTGCAATGCCCCGGCCGCCTTTCAATATTTTATGAACGATGTCCTCAGAGAGCTCATAGATGTGTGTGTTGTTGTTTACATTGACGACATCCTCGTTTATTCTTCATCGGAAACTGAACATCGGAAACATGTGAAAATGGTCCTTGAGAGATTGCGTCAACACAAACTTTTCGCTAAGTTGGAAAAATGTGTTTTCAACGTGACTGAAGTTGAATTCTTGGGATTCATATTATCACCTAGCGGAGTGCGTATGGATTCAAAGAAGGTCGATGCAATTCTCAAATGGCCATCGCCATCCTCCGTAAAAGGTGTTCAAAGCATGTTAGGCTTCGCTAACTTTTACCGCAGGTTTATCCCCGAATTCTCTCGAATAGTCCAGCCCATCACCGCCTTGTTAAAGAAAAACAAACGTTTTGAATGGTCTACCGAGGCGGAACAAGCTTTCCAGAATTTGAAGACTAGATTTATCTCTGCACCGATCTTAAAACATCCTCGCCCAGAACTCCCCTACATCGTTGAAACTGATGCTTCGAGCCTTGCCATGGGGGCAGTTCTATCACAAAAGGACCCAGTAACCAATCAGTTGCATCCCGTGGCATTTTGGTCCCACAAATTCTCGCCTCCTGAAATCAATTACACAATTACTGATAAGGAACTTCTAGCTATCAAGTCCGCCTTTAAGGCTTGGCGGCATTATCTTCTGGGGGCCCGACACACCGTTACTCTGATTACAGATCACCGAAACCTGCAATATTTGAAAACCGCAAAAGCTCAATCCTCTAGGCAACTCCGTTGGGCACTATTCTTTGGCGAGTTTGACTTCATAATTACCTATCGACCTGGTACAAAAAACGGTAAAGCTGATGCCCTTTCTCGGATGGGAGTGGAAGAACATTTGATCAATCCTAAACCTGTACCTATCATTCCCGAACAAAGAATTCTAGGTGTAATCGCCACACAATCCATAGAGGAAGTTAAGGATAAAGCCAGGCTACTGGTAACTCCAGCAGACATACAGAATTGGCATCTGCAGGGAAAAGACTTTACGGTGAAGGACAACCTATTATATTTCCAAGAACGGTTATACCTGCCCAGCACAGATTTACAGAAAAAGGTAATCTCTTGTTATCACGATTCTTTAATGGAAGGACATCGTGGTATGACCAAGACCTCGGAAAAGATCAAGCGCTACTTCTGGTGGCCGTCTTGGAAAAAAGATATCAGAGACTTTATAATGTCCTGTGGAGTATGCGCCCAAAACAAGAGTCAAAAGGAAAAACCAGCCGGCCTCTTACGCCCTATTGACATCCGCCTCGCCCGTGGCATACGCTTTCTATGGACTTCATCACCAATCTACCTCCATGCTCCGGATACAATACGATCCTAGTAATCGTGGACCTATTCTCCAAGATGGCGCATTTTATTCCACTCAAAGGCTTACCAACAGCAGCAACTCTGGCCCGAGAATTTCTCGAAAACATCGTCCGACTGCACGGTTTTCCTTCAGTTCTAATTTCGGATCGAGGGAGTCAATTTATTTCTCATTTTTGGCGAAGTTGCTGTCGGTCGGCTCAAATTGATGTGAGACTTTCGACCAGCCACCACCCTCAAACCGACGGACAAACCGAGAGGACCAATCAAACTCTGGAACAGTATTTGCGCTGCATGCTACAACAAACTGAAAAAACTTGGAAAGATATCCTTTGGATAGCCGAATATGCCTACAATAACTCTGTCCACTCGGGAACTGGGAAGACCCCGTTTTTTCTTTTATACGGTAGTCACCCTCGAACCTCAGAGTTGGATCCACTCCAAGATCTTGGAACACCAGCAGTAGACCACCTGCATTCTACAATCACCCAAGCCTTTAAGGAAGCCGTTTCTCACCTTCAAAGGGCTAAAGAACAATACAAGAAAGGAGCAGACCAACATCGGAAGGAAGCCCCCCAATATCAAGTAGGAGATCAAGTCTGGTTATCCACCAAATATCTACCTCTAAAAGGACCACGCACATTCAACCCAAGATACCTTGGTCCCTATTCCATCACTACCATAGTAAATACAGTAGCGGTCAAGTTGGACTTGCCCCCTCACATGAAGATACATCCGGTCTTCCACGTCTCTCTATTAAAACCCATGCAACCTCAAACCAGACTAACTACATCTCCAAAACCTATTCTAGTTGATGGAGAACTCGAGTTTGAAGTCAAAAGCATCCTGGATTCCAAGATCTCCAAATCTAAACTATTTTACCTGATTGACTGGAAGGGCTATGGTCCCCAAGAAAGATCCTGGGAACCTGCAGAATATGTCCACGCACCTCGTCTAATCAAAAGATTTCATCGAACATTTCCTAACAAGCCCAAACCCCCGGAGAAGCCCGGTTTGGGAGGGGCCTTGAGGGGGGGTGCTGTCATGATCTCTGCTTCCAAAAGATCAGGACTTGCCCGACTCCCTTGGAAGCAGACCCATAACCCCGGTTCCGAGTGCCAGCCAGTCCCAATTGGGACCTTTTGGACCATGTCCTGGCGCCAGTGGCACCAGGCTCATAAAGATGCCCAGTCCCAGCGCTGGAAGCGCCGGGCTCATAATGCTTGGGTGGACTTACCTGCAGCAGACCATGCTGCTTACTTACCTGCCAGTTGAACCCCTGATCCTCTTCTGTTTGGGACTACTTTTCCTGTTGGGTGGGGCAGGAGCCACTCCCTAGGTTCAGAACACTGGAACTCTTCTGAAAAGCAGGAACTCTTTTCTTACCTAGGCGTGGCTGTGGAAGGAGACACCTAAGCACTACAGGAGGCTATTTAAACCACACCCGATGGATGAATCTTGCTTTGCGTTATTCTGCATTTTCTGCAGCAGAACGCTCATCGTGTCTTCTGCTTCTGATCCTGGGCCTAAGGGAACAAAGGCTTACCATCCTGGAATCCAGTCTTCAGCAGCACCTGTAAAGACAAAGAAAGAACAGGTTAGCACTACGGTCTTCAGTGGCAGCGCATCTCTTACCTGGTCCATCGGCTGTCACCAACGCCTCACGCTGCATTCCGGCATCTGAAAGACAAAGGCTTACCTACTCTTCGCATGCTCCGGAGGTCTTCGCACTGCATTCCGGCATCTGAAAGACAAAAGCTTACCAGCTCTTCGCATGCTCCAGAGGCTTTCGGAGCTGCATCCCGCATCTGAAAGACAAAAGAAGGTGCGTTTAAAGACATTGGGCAACTTTATTACTCACGTGCCATTACTCCTTCCCACGCCGAATTCAGTGAGTATTCCAGCACCCTTCAGCTTCTCTAAAGCTCCGAACTTGTGCCTGCAAGATAAAAGGGACAGTTAGTGCGCATCGTGAAGCAGGCTACAAGCGCTTACTTACGTGCTTCCAGGCGGTTCTATTCATCACGCGGGTTCGATCCTCAACTCTCATCAGCCCGCCATCCGCCATCGCCGGAACCCTGCAAAACAAGAGATATCATTACAAAAGACTTTTAAGACATTTGAAGTGCCCAGAACTTACCGTTCGTGCAGTTAACGACGGACAGCAGTCCTCTGAGGTCAAGAGGCCTGCACCCTTATCCAGTGAAGAAACTGGTTACGGCACCCTGCCCCGAGGCAGATGGAGAGCTCGGCGTTCACTTACCTAAGGTGAGGGCGTTAACCTTTGGGGTTCTACAGGAGAAGAGAAAGGGAAGAGGAGAGAGGCACCCAATAACCCCAGTTCATTAATCCCATATTTTCTATCTGCAGACATCTTACTCTTCGAGTCAGACATACAGTGCACAGAGGTCCAGCCCAAAGAGCCAACCGTGTGTTACACATCACCTTTGAAGATACGGCATTCACCCAGTCAAGACCGGCGCCTCTGCGGGAATCAGGTGAGCGTTACAGGTATGACTTGTCTGTGCTACAGGTGTTGGGGGTTGTGCTCACTGTTTTTGCAGGGGTATTTTCCATTGATGTGATGCATTCTGGTACCTGTAGGGCATTTTATGTGTCAGTTCAGCTTTGCTGTTATTATGCTTGTGCATGCTCCATCTGGCCATTTCACACACACACAAGTCATGCCCCTCAAATCAGGCATGCAATTTGATTGTATGACATTGCATTGCAAACATGCCTTGGTGATAGTTATCACCCCCAACCCCCAATTCCACAGTGCACATGCTTTGGTAATTACACTCACCCAGCAGTCAGGTCCGCTCTCCGCTGTGACGTGCCATGTACCCTGGCAGAGTACAGTTTCTCAGCACCATAGAATTGTGTGTTGATCCCGGTAATCTTGCACAGCAATGGATGATTAGGTGGTGTGCATCACACGGCAGCTGCACATTGAGGGACTGGTACAGTTTACGGTTCCTTTAGACTGCCTCAAGGGCATGCCTGGCCGGCAGCTCCACATGCGTGCAGTCCAATGCACCAATCACATTGGGCATGCCAGAGAGTGCATAAATGCACATTTGGTGGCATTACCCTGGTCAAGTGTTCTGGGTAGGGCTATGTGATCAGACACGTGCCGCAGGAGGGCATCCATAACCTGAAATAGGACCCTCGAAAAACAGGGTTGGGATAGCCCATGAAGTTCACCCACAGTGTGTTTGTAGGTGCCGGTTGCAAGGAAGAGTAGCATAGACACTACCTTGATCAAAGGGAGGGGCTAGCGGTATGGATCTGAATGAGGCTGACAAGGTCATCATGGATCAGGTCAACTATGGAGTTGATAGTGTCCCTGTCTAGCCAGTGTGGATCTGTGTTTGACTGAGGTTGAAGGGTGTGTCCCTTATGCGAGTATGGGTGGATGTCTGTGGGTTGCTACCTTCTGGCCATTGTTATTATGCATGGCCAACATGATTCTCCTTCTCCTCCTGCAACTATGCCACTTCCTTTACTTCTCTGCCTCTTTGAGTTGTATTCCTGCATCCAGTGGCTCCAGCTCCATTAGAGCAACTGCTGCTGCAAACCTGGTTGTATTGGAAGGCGTGTGGGATGTGAGTGTGGTCCTTTTGCACTTTTACAGTGCTCCTGGTGTGCACCTGGGCTGATTTTGGCCACCTGTGGCCTGTACCTGCATACCTGACACTATTTAACGCCTGGTCCGCAATGCCTGTGTTTCCAGCACAGTTATCACAGTGCCACTGCCACATTTATGCCAGTGTTTCAGTTAAAATGCTACTCGGAATGTGCCTATACTACCGCTGTGCCAGTGTTTCAGGCACGGCCGATGCCTAATTCAGCAGATTCCGATCACTGTACTGCCAGATATGCTAAGTCACATGTGATGATGGAGTTTCTGTCATTGAGACTAGGAGAATGCCGGTGCGGAATAAGGTGACGGTAGTGCACAACCGGCACCACTATTTACAGACCAGCATACTTGTAATGAGGCCTATTGTCTATAGGAAAATCAATTCTTAGCCCCATTGACTGGAAGATGGTAAGCAGAAGGTTCAGGTGTTTTGATAAAAATATGGAGCGGAGGAACAAAAGAAAGGAAAGGAAGAGGTTTGCAATCTCTCTCCCTGCTAATAGAATAGTAGATACGATTAGTTGGAATGCCAAATGTGAGGCTTTAGAAATGTATCCTTTCATATCTATCTGTGTCATTCAATTGAACTGGAGAAACCAGTCTCAGAAAATATATACTCCTTCCATTTTAGAGTGAGAGCAAAGTCTCTAAGAGTTTTATGACTAATGGTAATGAAAAGTCATCTGTGAAATATTGTTGATCAAGACTCTGTTCTGTATGAACCTTGGAGTATATGAAGGCACTCTGGTAATTCCTCCAATTGAAGCTAGATAATCCCAAGGTCTAATATGTGGTGGGTAGAATTGAAATATATACATTAGGAGATGAAGGCCATGGGGATGAGTCTGTGATAAACACTTTGTTGACCATTGTAGTATTTGAAGCAGCTGGAGGCCTGCTTTAGCTCCTCGCCTGTCTCAGGTGAAGGAATGAATAAGCCTGCTTCCAGCCTTTTTTGGCAAAGAAGTATTTATTTATAATTTGGTTTGTTTGAGTTTTGCATTGCTCTTCTTTGGCTTTGAGATTGTCCTCTTTGATAGTTTCTTCTCTGCTGTTTTCCTTTCTGAAAAAGTATCCTGAGATGTAAAAGTATCCTATTTTGCTGATGTAGTTCTATTCTCCATTATTGAATTGTAGTTGACAGTATGAGCTACAAGATGAAAGGCTGGAAAAGTGAGCTGGACTCATGATTCCTTGTGAAAGACCTTTTTTATTGTTTATTTTAGTATTTTCCTGCACTTATTCTAAAGGTCTAATTCTTTGGATAACATTGTCCTTTGACCTTGGCTTGATTCCCACAAGTACAGGTTTTCTTTCTCAATAGTTTAAACAACAGCAGCAATACCCACTTTGTAATTGAGGAATGTTGTTCAGATGTTTTGGGAACGTAGGACTCTTCTATTATTCTCAGTCTCAGTCAAATGAAAGTTTATTTAGGAAAGACAGCCATAAAACCTTATACTAAGCTTATTATATACAATTTGTAACATAGTAAATCATGACACAACACGATACTCATATAATTACAGTACTTTATCTTAAAATAAAACAATAATCTTGAAAGGATGACTCAAAGACTTGAAATATAATAAAGCACCATTTGCTTTGGGGTGGCATATCTACTTCAATTTCTCCAAGTCCAAAATCCATTATTGTGTAGAACTCTGTGTCAATTCGATTTTCAGCCTTGCTTCTGTCATTTTCAAGGCTATTTCAACATGTATGTTACCAATATGTGTAACTGGACGGGATCTGTTCATGGGCCATGTACTTAACACGTTTGCGTTGAGAGCTCTCATCATTTCTTTCCACCCATTTGACAGAGAGGCAGTCAGTACAACTAAAAGAACGCTTGGCTTCTTGGAACTATGTGCCTTAAATAAAATTCATAATGTTTAATATATATAAGACCTTGTAAATACAAAAGATAATAATAATTTCAATAGGTGGGTTGGGTTCCCCATCAGACATTTAATATGCGGAATATATGAACAAATCTGAGCTTTCAAAAGAAGACCCATTTACAGCCTCCTAGCCAATTTAGGAAATCCAAAAGTAAATACTGCTGCATGGCTGGGCTGCCTGCTTGTGTCTGTCACTGTCCGTAAGAATGGATGGGACTGTGCAGACCACTCTTCTCTCTTCAGGGGCGCAGTTGGTACCACCACCAAATGTGGCCTTTGCAGCCACATTCTGATTGAGGATTGACTCCCTTTCTACAAAAAAGGGCATGCTCACACCAACATGCCTCTCTCAAGTGTGAATATAGGGCTGGAGCAGAGTGAGTGCAGACTCAAGAGATCTGGCCACGGTT
Source organism: Ambystoma mexicanum (assembly GCF_040938575.1). Lineage (NCBI taxonomy): Eukaryota > Metazoa > Chordata > Amphibia > Caudata > Ambystomatidae > Ambystoma > Ambystoma mexicanum. Next base: position 206,786,185 of record NC_090941.1, on the reverse strand, counting down.
CAGTGGAACTTCCTGTATTTCAAATTTATGGGTGAGGATATGATATGACATGGCATTTATAACGCACCTATACACAAGTGTTTCAAGGCGCAATGAGGCATGGGAGGGGGAACAGAGGGAAGATAGACAACAATCCTACTAGGCCAGGTGTCATTCAGATCGCGCAAGTGCATGGGAAGTGGGAAGGGGGAAACTGCGTGGACAGGGAGAGGGGACAGTGCGGTACATGGGATAATAGACTAAATAAACAATAAGTAAAAGTTTGGCCAGCAAGTGGCAAGTGCAGACATCAGGTGTCAAGTGCTGGTAGTGGTACTGCAGGGATACAGAATACTGGCGGGGGAGGGGACCTGGGCCCTCGATCAGAGGGTGGCCAGGTAACCAGTGCAGTTTCAGTTTCAGTCAGGAAGTCAGCAGGGGAGAGGCGGAGAAAAAGCAGAAGCAAAGAGAAAGGTTTTGAGATGTCTGGATATGATTTTCCTCAACTTTCAGGGAGGCTTTTCTACAGGGACGCCCCAGCCAAAGAAAGAGATCTACCCCAACTTGTTGCTTGGAGAAGCGACTGACCTGAGGGAGTTGTAAGCGGATGAGCAAAGAGCTCGAGAAGGAAGATATTTAGGAAGAGAGAGTTGAAGGTATTCAGGATCCAGACCCCAGAAGGATTACAGAAGTACAAATATAAGCCAGGTGCCCAAATGACGATATACAGCTAGCCCCTGTAATACAGCAGGAAACTATGCTTGGACTCACAAAGGATACATTTGAAAAGAAAAACACAAACAGTGCCTTAGAAAGTAGAGTAATTGTTGAGGTTGAGACAGGGTGATGGTGTGTACTGAAAGGGTAAAGAGACGAAAGTGTACCTCAAGGTGCCTTCTCGCTTGACCCATGTACATGAACTGAATCTATGATCTGAAAATGAATCACAGAACAATGGCGCAGCCCAGCTCTCAACCTTCAAAGAGGCAGCCAGGTGTTGCATGTCTCTTGAGCCAATTTTCAAGCCAGCGAGCAGGCCTCGGACGGAGTTAATTTGGTCCTGGCAGCATGTAGTGCACATTGTTTCACTTTGCAGTGCCTGCCGATACAATGCCTGCCCAGACCTATGCAAAGCAGACTGCCTGTAGTGGCAAATGCCCCTTTTTCCTGTGGCATAGTCCACTCCTCCCTTCAAGATGCTCAAATGCACATGCGATTGACAAACATTTGCTCAGGTGCATATTAGATATGCTCCAAGGATCTCCAGTTTTAATTCAGAATTTGTAAAGCAGGCATAAGGATGCAGTTGTGCATTTCTAAATGTGAAATGGCATCCCCTTCACTTGCTTGAACACACGTTTTTCCAGTTGACAAAGTGCATCCACATGTGATCACAATAAATATGTTCATACATATGTCTGTTGCCCCTCCTTTTGTCCGTTTGCACAAAACAGGGGGGTGGCATGCTCATTTCTGTGCATTTTGTAGGTCCTGAATGTGACCCAACTAAAATGTGCAAGAATAAACAGCAGTACATTGGGCCTCATTACACGTAGTGCGGCATGGGTTTACCGGTACCGGTAAGGGCACCGGTACCGGTAAACCCTTACCACCTTATTACGAGGTCCCTTTGCGGGTTGGTACTTTTTAGCAGGCGTTAAAAACCAACCCGCAAAGGGACCAGGGTGCTAATTACGGTACCCCATACCCATAGAGCCCCATGGGGCAAAAATGGGAATGGGGAAGGGCAATGGAGGAAGGTGGAATTACCGCCTTCCCAACCTTGGAATAGGGCGGTAATTCCCCTTTCCTCCAAGGCGGTACCGGTAAATTACCGGCATGAACCATGGTGCTAATAGCACCATGGTTTACGTGTAATGAGGCCCATTGTGCCTAATCACAGGAGGCACAGGTGGAGGTGCAGTGAATGGGAGGTAACTTCTTAACTTTCATTCATACTTTATAAGTGGCAAAGCGCAGAATGAATCACTGCTGTCCAACTTGCATGTGTATCATTCAAAGAGGATACACATGGTTTGCTTTCTTTTTTTCATAATTTCACAATGACAGGACCTTTAAAAGCTATCAATGTGAATTGTTCCACCCCACAACTACATGGATCCTGGGAGACTATCAAGCATTAGATTTGGGAGTGTACTCAGAACATTAATATATGCAAGGAGGCTAGTCAGCACATGTGTCGGTCTGGCGTAACCCCCTAGCCCCCTCCCCAAGGAAATCCGTAAGTCTCCTTTGTGAATAAAGTGACTTGCATTTTTGTATTAATGCATGTAAAGAAAGGCTGTCCTGTGGGCTTATGTTACTTTTGTGTTTTTATTTTTTATTTTATAGATTTGGTCCCATTGACTTTGATGCACGCAGGAAATTGATTCAAAGCTATTGAAAGTGTTAGTTTTGACTTACTGCACAAAAACCCAGAAAAGTTTAGAGTGGAAAAGGTTGCTTTAATGTGACAGGTCAAAGCTTACAAATAACCGCTTACCTGGCTCCCTGGCCTTACAAACTAACAAACTATTTTAAATAAACCAATTAACAATTAACACTTTCATTTCCTCAACAATTAAATAAATAAATAAATCCAGTTCCTCGCTAACCATCCCTTGGTCCCTACCGTCTCCTTACCACTTCTCAAGGCATCCCGTTTTCTCCCCGGGGCCATGCCCCTTCAGGTTCAATACCTGTTTCCCCGGGGTAGCCCATTTGTGCAAACAGCACCACCCCCATCCTTTCCCGCGTCATTCCCCCATTGTGCTTCCCGCCCCCCACATCAAAAGGGGCCATGCCCCCGGCAACGGAAGAAGCCTCCCCCGAGGTGTTCTTTCTGCCCCAACCCCCCATTCCTTCCTACTCCCAACTCTTTAACATATCTCTCACAAACCAGATCAATTCCGACAGATAATAAGTATTTCCAATCGCTGACAAATGGACACCATCCTCTCTAAATATCATGAATCCTTCATAAACTATACCTCATTACAAGGTAGGTGGTAAGGGATTACCGGCACTGGTAAGGACACCGGTGCCGGTAATCCCTTACCACCCTATTCCGAGGTCCCTTAGCGGGTCCCTTCCTTGCGGTACCGTTATTAGCTCCATCCCCATTCCCATTGAGCCCTATGGGGGCTCGAATGGGAATGGGGATTGGTTCCCGGAATGGGGACTTACCGGGTCCTCCAAGGTTGAAATGACCCGGTAAGTCCCTATTTCGGGAACCCGGATCCGGAATGCGGTAAGGGGGTAGCCATGGTGCTAATAGCATCGTGGCTACCTCCTACCTTGTAATGAGGCCCTATGTCTTTGTGGTCCAAAACCTGTACTGCCGCCGAGACACAAAATGTCACCATCTCTCTGTTTATTCCCTTCCTTGCCCGCTCTATCGCTCCCTCACTTCTTGCCCCCCTCCAAACTCTCTGCGGCAACAACTTAGACCAAACTACAGATGCTTGAGGCCACATTTCTCTGATCCATAATAAATAATAATAAATAAATAAGAAGAGCCACACCAGTATCTCTAACCAGGTCATTTTCCCCAGCATGAATAATCACCCCATCTGGAGACCCATAGCGTTCCCTCAACCGGGCCAACATAGGGAGTAACTGATCCCGGCGAAGCCCCCTAAACCTGACCATCTTACCAAAACATCTTTATAGCTGCAACCCAATTGCGTGCCAAAAACCCTTTTTTCAGCTTCTTTCCCCGCCCACATAACAATAGAATGCCCCACAATCCAGATTTGTGACATCTGCCCCGGCCTCCGAGCAGCATCTGAAAAAGAAATTACAAAATCACTTACAAATCAACAACATCCTACTAAATGCAACACTCCTGCTCACTTCTGAAAGGTTCTTTCAAACATCCCGTTTGCCCAAGTCCCTGACATACCCTTTGTATCTCCCTGACTTCCAGCGCCCCAAACTTTTCACCTTCTCCTCTGAATAGCCCAGCCTGCTACCTTCAGATGCTGCCCCCATCCTAAATGAATGAGTTCCAAACTCCTCCGCCTTTTCCCCTACTGCTACCAGAACCTTTCAAAGTACCCCCAAAACTTGTGGCGCTGATACTGGCTCCCCATTCTCATGCTGAAAAACCAAACCTGTCCTCCCCCCACAACCGTCCTATCACAACAAACCTGTCTGAACCGGGCATAACTCCTTACTCCCACGACCCAGCAAAACCCAAGAGCCTTTTCATTTTTGATCCGTCTTAGACCTCCTGATCATGATATCCAAACCTAATTCGGTAAACTGGACATCCTCCCTTTGCAGCCCACCTACCCCACATTCTCCCCCCACCAGCTCAGAAACCCTAAAGCCCCCAAAGAATAGCCAAGTAAAACAGGTTGCGAACTATTCTCCTTCCCGGCCGACAAACAAATCCCCCCCCACCGCCTGACACAACCTAGTTAGCAATTCCGCTGACACCGGTCTCCTCTTATCTTTTTCCCTCTTACATTCCATTGCCCATCCTTCCAACATCCTGTTTTCCATTTCTCTGCCGCTCGGCTGAAAACCCCAAAACCACTTCCCATAGAAAGCAATCCCTGCCAGTTTCCCCGTTATAGTTGCCCTAGACCAGCCCCTATCCATGCACCTCAAGAGAAAATGAGTGACATTGTCCCTTCTCCGTTCTTTTGCGTCCCCCCAGCCTTTCCAACTACAAGCTCCCCCTCCTATAAAATCCTCCCAAGCTCTTCTGTAGGCCTCTCTAGATGCCGGAGCAAGAGAACTCTCCACCGAAGCAAGCACTCTCAGCTTCCTATTTTCCACAGCTGCTCCGGAAACCACTGCCCCTCCTGATCCGCACTTGCAGCCAATCCACGGAATCTCTGCCATTAAAAACGAGATAATGCATCAGCGATGCCATTATCCTTCCCTGGCACATGTGTTACTTTGGACACCACATTCCATTCCATGCAACGCAGAAAAAACTCTCCCATCAGCCTCGCCACCCTCTGATCCTTCGCTGACTGCCGATTCACTACATGAACCACACATTCATTGTCAATGTTGAAATTCATTTTCTTGTTTTGCAACTCCTTCCCCCACAACTCCAGTGCAACCAACAAAGGAAAGAATTTCAGGAATGCAATGCTCCTTCCCTCCCTCAACCAAAGCAATGGCCACTTCTCAGCACACCATTTTCCCCCCCAAAACACTCCAAAACCTCCTGCACCTGCTGCATCTGAAAAAATCTGAACTTCCCAAGACACCGGATCTCCCTGCAACCACATGGACACTCTGTTAAAGCGCTCCAAAAAACGCAGCCATATTCTACAATCTTCCCGCACTGCACCTGATTCTCTTATCCAATGATGTGGGTACTTTGCTCCTGCCATAGACCGCGCCATGTTTCTGCAAGAAGTCTGCCTTGGGGCCACCACCTTGCATGCAAAATTCAAATCCCCCACCAATCCTACCAATTTGCTAACCTTGTCATGCGGCAAACGTGAAGTCACTGCTACTGAATCCAGTTCAATCCCTAGAAATGTCAACACCACTGACGGCCCTTGCGTTTTGTCTTCCGCTAGAGGCACACCCAAATCCCCCATCAAAGCTTGGAACAACTTTAGCATCTCTGCCCACTCCCTTTCTCCTTGCACCCCGCTAATAAACAGAAAATCATCTAGGTAATGCAGCACACTTTGACAACCGGAACTGTATGAAAAAGCCCACTGTAAGAAGGAACTGAAACGCTCAAACAAGGCCAGGAAATTGCACACCCCATTGAAAAAGCTTTGTCGATGTATATCCTGTCCCAAATTGCAAACCCAACAGCCAAAAATCCTCCGGGTGCACTAGCAACCTGAAAGCCGCCTTAATGTCACACTTGGCCATGAAGGCCCCACACCCTGCTTTCCTCACCAAATCCACTGCCTGGTCTACACTTGCATATACATTCCTCAAAGGCAATGAAATCATTAACAGACATGCCCTCGCGCCATTACAAATAGTGTATCAATCTGAATTTCCCCGGGACTTTCTTAGGTACAACACCCAACGGAGATACAACTAAGTCTCCCAGCAGATCATCAAGTGGCCCTATTATCCTCCCTGCCGCTATTTCCTGGCCCAATTTTTGTCTTACCACCTCCACATTTTCTTTGGCTGACTTCAAATTTTCCGCCCACCGGCACACCCTTGGTCCCTGATAACCCAGCCTGAAACCATGACAAAAACCCTTACTCAAAATCTTAGCCCCTTCCCTGTCCGGATAAAACTCCAACCACTTCTCCAGCACATCCAACTTAACTGGCGTAAAAGCCTTTCCCCACAACCCCTCTGCCAGCTCCTCTGCCCCTCCTCCTGTCTCCTTGTTGGAAACACTGAGTGAGAGAGTGTTTCCCTGCACATTTGCTACATTCATGTCTGAACCTACAGAAATTCCTTGTGCAGCCGTCCTTGTTAAATGCCCAACATGCTGCTGCGGACTGCCCTCTGCCTGGGCGGGGCAACCAAAAAAGGGCCAGAAAGGCACAGGCAGCCCACTTGCTGTGTGCAACGTCGGGGCAGGCCTCGTTGGCGCCGTCCATTGCAGCCATAAATCCATGTCTCCCCACAAACAACCTGACTGTCCTCAGCCATTCTTGCTCTGAATTCCTCATCATAATGCACCCACGCAAAGCCCTGAAACTTGTAAACGCCTTCCTGATCACATACATATATTTTAGCAGAGCCACACACCGCTCCGGAAATTTCACACAATATACACTGACATCAATAATAAACGCTGATGTCCACTTTTCAATTGTCACCTTTACTCTTGGGCGCGAGGCCAACTCTCTCTCCTCTTCCTTAGAACCCTCCTTTGCTCTCACTTCCCTATGAAGCAGTTTAAACACGTTCACAAATCCCCCTGTATCTTATTCTTAGTCGCTGCCATCAAGTGTGCCCCCAAAGGTTTCGTGATGCCCATGTAAGGTAGCTTTTTCTCCTTTCCCTTCACTTCAGCTTCTTTCTCTTTTGAAACCTGTACCACGAGCGCCAATGGCTCAACCACTTTGTCCGTTTGTACCTCCACCAAGCAATTTCCCTTGTCACTCACCATGGCTCTAATAGGCTGTACACCAATCTCTCTCCTTGCCCCTTGCAGACCAAACCCTTAATTTCCTGCCCCCGTCCTCATATCCCCCTTCTGCCATGCACTTGACCAGTCCCTTTCCCACTCACCTCTTTCCATCCTGCCATCACCTGTCTGTGGTCTGACCTCCACTCCAATGCCCCTCATCTCTTTTCTTACTGGGCTCCTACTGCGGGGACAAAACATGTCAGCAGTCTCACCCAGCCAATTGTTCCCCCGACCTCTTGCCCCCAAACTCCTTGCTCCCGTCTTTCCCAATCCAACCTAAAACCCCTCCTCTCATTCCCCCTCTTCCTTAATGCCCTAGAACCTTCATCCTCCCACTGCCCTACATAATTCTCAATCCCAACTTCTTCATCCCTGAAATACCGTTGCTGATGCGAACTCATGCTCGGGTTGAGTAGCTCCTCCTCTTGAGAGCCCGGGGCCTTCCGCCCTGCCACACCTTTGTCGTGTTCTCGGCGGGGCCACGGAAACCCCTTCCTGGTCCTCTTCTCTCGGGCGAGGTGTGCTCTCCTCCACCCTGTGGTCCTCGTCGCTAGGGGCCGTGCTGCGCCCTCTAGACAGTCATCGCGGCGACCGAGGAGGGGCTGTTCCTAAACCCTCTCCATCCTCATCCTCAATAAAAGCAGGGGCTGCCCAGCGCCCTCCGCCTGACCTCCTTTTAGCTGGGGAGGGCCCTTCCGCACCCCTCCCTAACCTCACTAATTGATGGGGACCTCTCTCTCCTCCTTCCATCTGCACTTTTCCGCAGGTATTTACCCCCCTTGCCCCTCTGTCCTGCTGTCCCTCCCCACGCCACATCCCCCCCACCTTCCGGCCCCCCGGCCCTACCCCTTTTTGAACCCTCCTGAAATCCCCCACCTCCTGCTGGACATTATGCACACCATCCCTATCCTCCTCCCCACCCAAACACGCCTCTCCCCTAGATGCTCTCCTGTCAATCTCCCTCCTCAACTTCCTGTCCCTGGATTCCCAGACCTCCCCTCAACTAGCCGCCAGGGTGCATGCCACTACTGCCGCAAGAGCCCCATCTGCCGCTGCTCTACGCAGCGGCCTCCCACCACCTACCTCCCCTTCACCCGTGATCTCAGCCACTGCCCCTTCCAGTTGTATCTTAGATGCCCTACTAATAATTTCAAGGGCCTCCTTCAGAGCCCTGGCATCCACCACACCCTTCTTACTGGCTCCCTGACCCACCATGATGCACTGAAATGGTATGGCACTGCAATAAATATATGCCCCTTGGATAGTCCCTCACTAACTAGCACTCCCGAGCCAGAACCTACCCGGGGACAACTACTAATACAATTTAACTCCCAGAAAGGTGGCGGAAACACCCCAAATATGGACCTAAAAGGAGTAATAACAACCTATTGCCTAATAATAAGCTTAGTAAAAATTCACCTGAACATTCTTTTAAATATTAATAAAAACCTTTTTTTTTATTGCCCTGCCTGATAACTACTACCTGACCCCTAATAGACCCCACAAAATACCCAATATAACCTAAAAAATACTTACACAAAAAGAGGGGGGCCAAAAAGACAAAAACCACCGTGCCGCAAGCTACTCAGTGAAAAACCCGAAAGCTATTTAAATATGTTGAAAATAACAGTGTGGTCCCTTTAAGGGATCCGCACTGCCACCTTTGATGTGCAAGCGCTATCGCACTTCAAAGCTGCGTAGCAGACCCACACCCAGCTGCTAACTCACACGGTCGGCAATGGAGCTGTAAAGGGCGGCTTCTACAATTACTTGCTCCCTTTACTCGGAGAACGAGGACCCGGGAACACCTTACGACCCGCAGACTACCTAAACCCAGCCGTAGGAGGCTGCGGAGAAAACGCTGGCGCACAACCCTGCCCACAAATACTAACAAAATTGAAAAGCACGACAGAGAAAACTACAAAGTGTGCAGAAATCCCACCCACTGGCTAAAGGAAAGCGGGCAAACCCGAAGAACCAAAAAATACCTGAAGTAAGTGGTGGTACCTTATTTACGGTACCTCCTTATAAACCTTTCCTCTTTTTTTTTATATATACCTCTAACTGCTTACCCAAAAAGTATGTCCTAACCCACTCCTCACCTCGCACAGAAAAACCCCCTAACGAGGCCCAAAATCAGGGAAATCTCGGGAGCAGGCGACAGGACTCTCAATCTCAAGTCCTCAACCGTCACCTGGTTCCCAAACCTTCCCTGACCCTTAAATACCCCACGGAGAGGCGCTCTACGTGCAGGCCACCTCGCTGGCCTGTCCAGTGTCAAAATAACCCCAGGGGGAAACGCTTTGCGTTCCCCTGGGTCCACCCTTATCATTGAAGGATATCAAATACAGAGCCCATTGCCCTTCAACCCAAAACAACCATCATTCGAAGAGACCAACATGGGAAAAAATAGCATCTCTGTAAAATAAACGTGACAGCAAATGATAGATTGCCTAACAACAACTGTGTTGAAATGTCATTTGGAGGGAAGTCGTAATGCATCCCAGTGACACACAAAAATGTGCAAACACGTAATGGGAATCTATGTGCTCTTCAAAATAGGACCAACGGTATACTTGTTACCAAAGGCTCTTTTCCAGGTATATTTTTATCTATATTTGAGTTAAAGGTGTTGACAACATAACAGAAAAGAGACAAGAACAAACATTGAAATGCAAAGCCACACTGCTGGCTTTCCAACTGTGAAAGCCCAGTGGGGAATGAAGCCAGGGTTGCGCTGATAGCATAGCTCTTCATAAAAAGGAAAGCTTCCTTTGTGTCAGTAAAATGTCCGCCTGTGCTCATTTCTCTGACAGGGGAGCACCATCTTATCCAGTACATTACGACACTAACATTCCGATACATACAACTTGAAAATCATGTAAGAACTCAAGGAACAATAGAATAGGGTGCGTTTTTTTTTAATATGGGACGTTGTAAAAACTCTTTTTGCACCTCTGCAGCCAAACGGAATACATTAAAACATGTATGTCTGCATTTCTTCTGATATTGATCCAATATGTTACCTTTCCACTGTCCCCAGAAAACATCTTGGCTGCCAAGTAGACCTTCAATGAAATGGCCAAGCTTCACATGTCATCAGAGTCCTTGACTGCACTTCTAACCATGAAAAAGTCTCTTCCTAGCCATTTGCATACTACAATTGCAAAAGCTGCACCAGTCTCAACATACAGCTAGAATTTGATGCACGTCTACTGTTCACCTCGTACTCCAGATTCTACCCCGAATAATTGCCCAATTCTGACATATTTGAGGCTAGTCTAGTATCAATGTAGATTTGATGAGACCGATATGCAAACTGTTTGCTTTTAGATAAGTTAGCATACAGATCTTCTTAAGTTCTGGAAACTCCTCAAGACCATCCTCTTCTCTTCCACATTCTCTCTCCCTCTCCCTTGCTAACCTTCTTTGTATTCTCGCCTACGTCCCTCCTTTTCTTCTGAATGGTCGCCTGGTGCACCTCCAGAGCCACACATGTCCCAGGCTCTCCCACCAGTCCTTGCACTTGCCTCTGTGCCTCTGCACTCTGCTCACCACTATTGCACTTCTGGAATTTGTTCCATAAGAAGGGTAAGCTCTCTGCACATAACCCAGGGCCCTGCTTGACTGGGTACACTTGTTCCCTTCCCCTCCCTTAAACTCCCTGTCTGCGCACTTACATTACCTAGATTGCACTAGGTCTAGTTTGCCAGGCCTAGTACAGTTAGCTTTTTGTTTCTGTATGTTTTTCTCCCCCCTCCCCATCACCTCACTCTTTGTCATGCTTTTGCACTATCTGAAACGTCGTTGGCATTGTACGGTAGTTTAAGGATTGTATGATTTTCTCCCTCTCCTCCCTTTCTCGCCTTCCTCCTTGTCATGCACTTGCACTAGTAGTAATGCCGTCAGGCCTAGTACCCCAGTCATTTCTTGTTAGATCATCCGAAAACTTTAAGGCCTAAGAATGACTCTGTATTCCCTTGTTCCCTTCCCACCTTGAAGTGCTTTGAAGCACTTCACTTGTGTATACACGCTTTACAAAAAAAAAACAATTACAATTCATCTATGCAGGAAAATTCATCCTGCTCACGTGCCAACAGCTGTATGATTCAACAGGTACTTAACTGCAGACAAACACAAGCTGTCATGGGATGTAACAACCTTTTCACCTTCCCCTCACAGGTGACAAGGGAAACCCACTGCTGATAGGGCTAAAAAACACTACAACAACTGAGAGAATGCTGTAGAGAGATACAGCAGGGCCTACAGGGCCTGTATCTGAGAGATACAGCAGGGCCTACGTTTACACTAAAAGTGATGTTATGAGAGAGACAAAGCAATGTTTCATGCTTTTCACCAAGACATATGCCAAAGCCAAGTTACTCCATGGAATTCTGGTGTCCTTCTTAAGTAGGCCTCATGCTTCACAAGATGGCCACAGATAGCCACCTACCAATATGAGATGCGCACAGACTGCCAATACTTTAAGTGTGACTGGTCCAACTATGCCCATCATTACACGGACAACAACCTAACATCTTTGTCCAGGTGTGCCCATGTACATGAGGAAGAAAAACACACAATCCTCAGGAGATTGCATGACAACACACCACAAACTGCCAATGCATGCTGTTCCACAAAGAATGACATCTGCACATGTTTCTCATGATTTCCTTGGAGAGACTAGCGGGAAGCATAATTAATTCCATTGCTACTCCCCTTGCTATTACTGTTTGAGTCTCCCCTATGAATACACCACCTGCCCAGCAAATATGGGTTCCCTTACTTGAAAAGGTAATTTCAGATTCCAGGTTAAGGCAGCATCCGACTTGATACCTTTCACTGACATATGTACGCCACTTGCTATTTTAACACCTTACTCTGTAAACCATGATCCCAATCTGAACACTCCTGCAGAATAAGTAGATGCACACAATCTATGGTTAGATTAGCGATTCAAAGCCAGCATGTGCAAATAGTTAATCAGAATGAGACACACTTGAGCTCGCACTCAGGAAACAACTGTGCAGGGCAGTGCCCCCGCATGGAAATGGAGTGTCCATACACATCTGCGTTTTTCTCTGAGTCTGGAGCAGAAGTGATTTCGTAGATGCAACAGCAAGCTACAACCCCTAGTAGGTAGTCAATCTAGCTGTCTGCTGCAGGCCAATCAAGATGCAACTGATCCAGGACATGTGTCAGGCAAGCTTTGCCCACCGCACTTAGAGGTTACAGAGCCCAATGCAGATGGTTGCGTAAACGGTAACAAAACCAGCCTCAACACTATTCCTTCTGATAGATCTATCCTAGAAGCTCTGCAACATTCGATTGATCAGTTGTAGGCCAAAAATTGTTGGGAGGAATTGGTTGAGAATCATGAGGAGTTGTCATCCTTCCAAAGTGATACTCCAGGAGGAATGAGGGTTATTACTGATCTTGAGTCTCCCGCTGTGGTGATCCTCGATAACCCGAAGGTCATACATTTGTCATTTATGCGTCAAATCGATAAGAGATTAGTTCCCTCTCCTGTGAGCATAGCGGCTCTGTCTCCCCTGAAATTGCTGGGATTATACGTGAAATCCTTTCTGCAAGTGACACCGTGGCTGTACCCTCACTGATGCTGCAAACTCTTGACTCAAGTCAATCTCTTCCCCCAAATTTGTAAGCACCAGTGAGCCCTATGATGGAGGATCCTAGTTTTACACAGCAGCAAACTGAGGGGGAAGCCCTGATACCACTCTCGCCTGGGTCTGTAAACACGGACTCAACAAGGAATATAGAAAGGGTGATTGAGGTGATTATGGAGCAGTCAATCGCAAGAGATAAATATCTCACCTGCCTGGACAAGTGCATCGAAATCATGGAAGGGCTGATGAAAAGCTCAACAGATTTTGCAGTTGTCCACTTGATAAGCAAATGATGCCCTGCAGAATGGTGGATTAAGTTTCCCAGACTAACACACAAGATGTAGATGTCTCTGCTGTTCCCCAGGGTCGAAATGAGGATGTGAATAAGAATCCCTGCAGGGGACTAGCTAAAAATACTATGGTCAAAGGCATGTGGCAAGCAGGGCCCATGCCACTTCAGCATCCTTCAAATCTAACCGAAAGAGAACTTGTACTGGTGGTTATTCGGAGATGCAAATCCGGTTCGAATTCCTTTCCGGTCCCTTTGGAGAATCATCATAATGTTACCAGAGGAAGCACCATTGAAATGACAGAGAAAGCAGGAGGCAACCATAAAGGCAGTAGGGGCCCTGTTTACATGGTCAGAAATCCTATGACACAGAATAAAATAAATTGTGGGCCTGCAAACTCACCGGATAGTAGCAACACAGCAGGCATAAATGGTCAAACCACTTGAAGGCTGGTGACAAATGTAATCTGCACATTTAAAGCTCAGATTCATGGGAACAAGATCACCTTTAAAAGGCTTTTGTTAAAAGCCATGTCTGAAATTCTGGGTGTCGATGATCTCTCTTTTAGAATGTTGTCCACATGCTGCACCCTTTCGGATTGTATGTAGCCATTCCCTTACCGTGGCTACTATCTATCGGCCACCTGGTCAAATTTCCTCCTTCCTCTCTGAGTGGGCTGACCTCTCCTCCTCACTCCTGTCCTCAACCACCCAACTCCTCTTTCTCGGTGACTTCAACATCCACCTCGATGCCTCCTGTCCCCCCACTGGTCTCTTTCGCGAACTCTGCAACTCTCTCTCACTCTCTATTCTCCCGTCTGGGCCTACTCACTCTGCAGGGCACACTCTTGATGCTCTGATCTCTTCTGACCTTCCCCTCTCCCTCCCTCTCTCCACTCCTCTCTCCTGGAGCGATCACTTTCTCCTATCCTCCCACCTCTCCCTCCCTACCCCACAGGCAAAGCCACCCTCTTCACTGCCACCCACCTTCTCGGTCATCCGGCCCATGAAGCGCGTGTCAGTTGAGGCTTTCGCTGCTACCTTCTCGCCCCCTCCTCCCCCCCCGGCTGACTCCCACCCTGACACAGCCCTCTCCATGCTCTATTCCTCTATATCTGATACTCTCGATATCCTTGCCCCCGTCATGAGAATCCGCCTGAAGCCCAAAGCCAAATGTAACTCCTGGTATGACTCGGATCTCGTCACCCTAAAACGCAAGTGCAGGGTGGCAGAGAGGAAATGGCGTGCTTCATGTTCATCCTCTGACAAACTGGCCTGCCGCCTGCTCCAAAGGCAATACCGGCTCTCCGTTCTCACCAAGAAGAGAGCCCTTATCCAAGCCCGCATCTCTGAGGCATCTAACAACTCGGCCGAACTCTTTAAAATCTGCAAGGAGCTGGCCAACCCTGCTGCAGTCTCTACCTCTCCTGTCCCCTCCCAGGCCCTCTGCACTGCACTGGCCTCGCACTTCATCTCAAAAACTCAGGACATCCTGTCCTCGCTCTCCTCCGCTCTCCTCCCTCCCTCTCTTCCCGGCTCTTCCTCTTGCTCTCTTGCAGCAGCCCCTCCGCCCTCCTTCTCTGCTTTTCCACCTTTTTCTGCTGATGAGGTTTCCAGACAAGTCCAATCTATGAAAGCCTCGTCTAAACAGGTTCACCCCTGTTCCTCCAAAACCATCAAGGACCACATCGACTCCCTGGCTCCTGCCCTGGCTGACTTTTGCAACCACTCATTCGCCTCTGGAGTCTTCCCATCCCCCCTCAAGCACTCCCTTGTGCACCCCCTCCTCAAGAAACCCTCTTCCGACCCCTCCTGCCCGGCCAACTATCGCCCAATCTCCATTACTCCCTTCCTGGGCAAACTCCTGGAGAAACTGGCCATCTCCCAGCTTAACCTTCATGCTGAATCTGTTGGTAATCTTCATGACCATCAATCCGGCTTCAGAGCGGCCAGAAGCACGGAAACTGCTCTCCTGAACATCCGTGAGGACCTGCTCCTTAACCTCGATTCCAACACTCCCTGTGTTCTCATTCTGCTCGATCTCTCCTCTGCCTTTGACACTGTCAACCATGCCATCCTGCTCAACCGTCTCCGTGATAACCTGGGTATCACTGGTCAGGCTCTGGCATGGCTGACCTCTTTCCTTTCCGGTCGACCCTCCCAGGTCCAAATGGGCTCCTTCCTCTCTGACATCTTTTTCTCCACCTGTGGTGTCCCCCAGGGATCCAACCTCTCTCCCTGGCTTTTCAACCAGTATCTGGCACTCCTTGCCCACCGCATCGCCGCTCTCTGCCCCCACTTCCAGTGCTATGCGGACGATACCCAGCTCATTTTCAGGCTACCCTCGGCCTCCTCCTCTCCTTCCCTCATCTCCGACTGTCTGTCTGCTATCCAGGAATGGTGTGCTGCCAATGACCTCTGCCTTAACGCCAATAAGACTGAGATTCTACTCATCGGCACACCCACTCCCTCCTTCCCTGCAGCTCTCTGGCCGGCCTCCTTTGGCCCCCTTCCCGCCCCTACCTGCAAGGCTAAAAACCTCGGGGTCATCTTCGACTCCACACTCTCCTTCTCTCCTCATATATCTGACGTCTCTAAGAAGTCACACTACCAGCTGCACCTCCTCAGAGGTATTCTTCCCTTCCTCTCCTTCCCCCAGAAGCTCACTGTCTCCCGAGCCCTGGTTCTCTCAAGGCTGGACTACTGTAACAGCCTCTATCTTAATCTGCCTGCCTCCACTCTCCGCCCTCTGCAACTTATCCAGAACAGAACTGCAAGACTTGTCCTTGGCCTCAAGCCCAGGGACCGTATCTCTCCAGGACTGAAATCTCTTCACTGGCTCCCAGTGGCTGCGAGGATTAAGTTCAAAACCCTCTGCATTGTCCACAAGGCCTTCTGGGGCCTGGGGCCTAAATACCTTCAACTCTCTCTTCCTAAATATCTTCCTTCACGAGCCCTTCGCTCCTCCGTCTCCAACTCCCTCATGGTCAGCCGCTTCTCGAAGCAACGAGCTGGGGGTGGATCTCTCTCCGCAGCAGGGGCCTCCTTCTGGAACAGCCTTCCTGCCTCCCTGAAACTTGAGGAGAACCATCTCCGGTTCCGGAAGTACCTCAAAACCTTCCTCTTCGCTTCTGCCTTCTCTCTCCCTCTCCCCTGCTAAACCTGCTTAACTCCCCACTGAATTCTGCACTAAACCTGCATCTGGGCCACTCTCAGCGACCTCGGTCCAGGGCCCAGCCACTCTCCACTTGCACTGCCTCCCTAGCTCCCCCTGCACTGTGGGACTGTCACTGTATCCCTACAGCCCCCCTTCCCAGCACTTCTCAGCACTTGCTCTGCACTTACCTCGCACTTGCCACCAGCTGGCCCTTTTTATTTATTATTTATTATCTTATTACGCTACTTACCTTGTACTGCACTTCCCCCCCACCTCCTCCCCCTGCACTTTCTCCTTTTCCCCTTACCTCTGCACTTGCGCGATCTGAATGACACCTGGCCTAGTAGGATCGTTTGTCTGTCTTCCCCTTGTTTCCCTCCCTCCCTGCCTCGTCGCGCCTTGAAACACTTGTGTATAGGCGCGTTACAAATACCATATCATATCATATCATATCATATGTTTTCTGGGGGGGTTTTGGTTTAGCAAATATATATAAATTAGGCAATGTGTGCCTAATTGTCATTATGCTCTCACATCAAGCGGTATAGTAGTACCTCTGGATGCAAGCTTTAATATTTGCACCTTACACGATCTATGGCTAGAAACCAGCCTCGTCAGTCTAGCGCCTCTCATTACCGGTAGCATTTTGGCGCATGGAATTATTTTACCTCCCACAGAGCATTGCAGTAACACATAGTTCAAGTGAGATGGACAGTATATCTTACTGTGCTATCTCTAGGCGTGCAAAAGAAGGCATTTACCAATGTGTCTCCTGTATTCAACCAAATACTGTTTAACATTAGCTTAATGGGTAAAAGCTCACATGTGCTACAGGGGGCCGATGATCAATCCGTTTTAAACATTGGTATCTGGAATATCGCCGGCATAAAAAAATAAGTTGATGTATGCCATATGGATTCAGTGGTTTAACCTGCATGATGTGATCTGTTTACAGTAGGCATGGTTGTCTGATGAGCAATGTTTGAAAGATTGCTTCCCAAGCTTTAATATCTTCTTGGTAAAAGTAGTGTGCTCAGTGACGGGCAGATGCTGAAGTGGTTTGTTGACCATGGTGAAGTAGCCTTGCAGTTCATTGGTTGCTGTATGGACCCCTAATAACCCCGTCTTTCTAGCAGTGACACTCACCAAAGGCAAGTTCGGTTTGGATCAAAAAGTCACAGTGATAAATATCTACTTCCTGTCTAAACTCAAGCAGACTAGTACATTTAATGAGGAATTGTTCAACCCTATGGGCCAGCTAAAGGTCGAGGAAGATGATATATTATTAATCTGCAAATTGAATGCATTTCTAAGCCACAACAAGGGAATCCCACAAAACAAGATTAGGGTGGAAGAATTATGGGGAATTCCAAAGAGCAGTATTAGTGAGGCTCAATCAGCGATGGGCCGTTTAATGGTCTCATTTATAGTAAAATAACTCTTTGTGCTGATAGATGTTTGGAGGATATAATAATAATAAGAATTTAGCATTTATATAGCGCTATGAACCCTCAGGTATCTGAGCGCTGCTCATTATTACCCACAGTGTGTGGTGCTCATTTATCGACCTTGGAAGGATGAAAGGCTGAGTTTGGCCCTGTCAGGATTCGAACCTGCGTCAGCAGGCTCTGCACAGATGTCAAAGCAAGCGCTCTACTTCCAGTGCTATCGGACCGGCTATGCCCCCAAATCCTATCTTAAAGGCTGGACAGAGGAAAACCTTAACTGACTACTGCCTGTTTGATTGTTTTACTTTTCATAAAGCCAAGAGGCTAGAGATTCAAGATCGCTCAGAGAGTGATCATAATCCACTTCTGCTAAAGTGGCATCTGGACCTGATCAACCTGTCCAAGGCATTCATGGCAAAAAACCTGACTGTCGCATTCAATGCAAGGGATTGAGATTACTGAGATGCTAGCCTTGCTCTAACATGGGAAGCCCCTTGAGTTACATAATAAACTCTTAGCTTTGCAGTCTCAGTCTGAGGTGGTGAACCTTTTTATGATTTTACAAGATCACATGTATCATATTGTTCCTCATGTCTCAGGTGATACAGGTAATAACTGGGGTCCCACCAGAGCGAATGCACTGCGGTATGATGCTGAATTTACACAGGCAAACAAGAATACTACATCTGGCCTCCCTGGAAGCCGTAACCAAACCAGGTCATCTTCACTCACTTACAAAGTCCTTTAGGAGTCTCCTGAAATTTAAAAAGAGCAAATTTATAGGACACAATGCAACCTTTTGGATAGGACAGTAACAGAAAACCGTCCATAAAAACTTTGGAAGAGGGTTGCAAAAGACTTTGAGGAAGTTACTGAGGGTGATGTGGGGCAAATCGCTCCAGACCATTGGATATCACATTTCAAAGAGATCCTTTTTGATCTAGAGGCCCAGGTTCAAGCAAGCTCTTAATATGGAATAACGGATAATAATGAGGCACTATTCACACAGAAAGAAATTGTGGTACAAGTAAGAAGCCTGAAGAAGGGTAAAGAAACAGGCCCAGACGGTTTGAGACCAGGGGCCAGATTACAGAAATGTTGCACTGGTGCATGTGCAAAGTTGCACGGTATTAGCACTAGGGCAAAGTTTGCCCTATTTATAAAAACAGTGGCACACACTAGAAAACTACTGTACCATGATAAGGGCAGTTTGGCATATTAAAAGCACCAGGGCGAAAATTGCATTAGTGTAAAATAGATACATTTCTACTGCATTTTTGCATCAGGGCAAAGTTTGCACTAGTGCTAATACCATTCTTTATTAGCATCTTTTTTGTACTAGGACAATTTTTAATATGCCAAAATGCCCTCATGATGCAGTAGTCTTCTAGTGAGTGCTACTGTTTTTAAAAATAGGGCAAACTTTGCCCTAGTGCTAATACTGTGCAACTTTGCCCTTGCCTTGGCGCAAAGTTTCTGTAATCTGGCCCCAGGAGTTCATAGTATATTAGTGGAGTGGAGTGTGCCAGTCCTCCTTCAGGTTTCTAATTCAATCGCTTGCACCCTCACCACCCCCCACCCCACTTTCCTGGAAAAAAAAGTGTAATAATCCCCCTGTTTAAAAAAGGCAATGTGTCTGATCTCCATTTGTATCAGCCAATCGCCTTACTAGATGCCTCTAAAAAGATATTTGCTGGGGGTTTAGCATTGCGATTGGAAGTGTGTACTCCCAGACATACAAGCAGGCTTCTGCAAGGGGTTCTCCTTTATTGGTTAAGGTTTTTAAATTAAATATGATTGTTGAGAAGTACACAAGAAGGAAGAATAACCACCTCTTTAAGGCTTTTCTAGACCTAACTAAGGTGTTTGATTCCATAAGATGTAAAATGTTGTAGGCAAAGCTTGGGAAGATCGTGATCCCGCCAAGGTTCCTCCAATTAATTATACTGCTTTATGAAGAGATCTCAGGCATGGTTAGGTGTGCTAGTAATCATACATTTTCAAGGTAATTTAAGACAAAAGTAGGGGTGAAGCAAGGTTGCCCACTTGCCCTACTTTTATTCTCTTATTTCTTTGTGATTTATTTTAATCCTCATAATGCCACTCAAGGTGCAACTCCACATCTGTTACATGGTAATGAATTCGGCGCACTACTGTACGCTTGTTAGGGAGAATTCTCTGAATGCGCTAATTCCCTTCACCTTAGAGACCCCCAGCAACTTTGCTGGATTTTGAGGACTTGATTTTTTTACCTGGAGAGAGTGTGAGCCTTTTTTCCCACTCGCTCAAGTATTTTGATGTGTGTTTTACTGTTGTGTTCTTTGAATATGGAGTTTTAGACAACTCCATAGGCATCATCTTTTCATGTGTGTTACCCAGCACCATCAGTGCAGTGACACAGGGAAGCTTTTTCAGGCTGACCCAAGCTTTAAATACCTTATCTGGGATAAACTACTGTTTCAGAGAGAATGTAACGTTAAATTGACTTTACTCGTCTTTTTAAATTCCTAGACCCAGCACACACTATCTTACAATAGAGTGCTGGAGGGGTTACCTAGTATCTCTGTGTCTAGAAACTCATGTAGCAGTCAAATGCTACCCTTTCCTATCAAAATGGCTGGTGGCAGTGGTTTTACAACGAACTACCATGATCTTTCCCGACTGCAAACACCGGTAGCGTTAAATTGTGGGAGCCATGTTTTTAAAGATGGCGTCTGAGCCTCCTTTGTTTAAACGGGTCCCAGTCTTCTTTTTTTGCCATTTCTTTTTGGAAAGGTCTCTGCATGCCAAACTAGGTTTGATCACTTTGTTCCTACGCCTTTGGCAGGCTTCAGGACTGAAGACCGCCTCTGGTCCCTGAGTGTCTGGGGTGGGTAGGAAGTGAGGGAGGTGCCCAAAACTCCCTGTGCTTAGTCTCCTAGGAGACCCAAATGCACTCTGGCGTGATTGGCTGGCTGACTGTCCAGCAAGGACAGCCACCTTGCTGGGTGAGTGGCAGCTAGGCTGGAATGAATGGGAGAAAACTGTTTAAAAGGCGAGTCTCTTGGCTTGGAGGGCAGAGTCGACCACTGGAACAAAAGAACCGAAGACGAGTTGGAAGAGGATGGCTGCTGCAACTCCTGGACCGTTGGTTTGCCTGATGAAGCCCTGCTGCAGGTCCGTATCGCAAAGTTCATCTCAACAGAGAAGCCCTTCAAGGATGACTTCTTCCTTGGAGTTGGTAGACCAATCAACTTGTAAGCCACCTGGACACCATTCTCGCAGCTGGTTGTATTTTTCTCAGAGTGCTGCAGGAAACCGAATAGCCAGGGAGAAGGACACCAGTTGTGTGCTTGAAGACAGCTATAGGAATCGAAGAATTGCTAGTTTGCCAGCTTTGTTACCAGCCCTGTGCAGTGCAGGAGTCCCCCAACGTCCTCCCTCTTGTCCCCACAACTGAGGCTCAGGGACGGCGAGATCTGCAGGAACTGCCAGGAACAGAAGTCTTTAGCTGCATCTTTTTCTTCAATATAAGGTACTATGAAAACCCAACCGGGAGAACTTACCTCTCACTGCGAAAGTGCATGAAACTTTGGCAACTTGCAGGCCTAGTCAGCTTGTGACCCGAAATATAACTCTTTCTTCAGAGAACTACTTCCGAGAACTGTGGCAAAGACTTTTCTGTTTATCAACCAGAACCGTTATTACCATTACAAGACTCTACCCCATTGACTTTTGTCTACCTATTGCATTGGACCAACGCCTCTGGTGAACTCAAAATATTTGCACTGTTTAGAAGTAACTCTACTATTCATTTTATTAACTTATGCCTTTTTTCTCCTACTTCAAATGCCCTGAATGCCATTTTGCCCCTCCTTCAAAGTAGTTTCAATGTTTCAGAACCGGTTAGTGTGAAGTATTGTAGGATATTTTTGTATGATATTGGTTGCCTCCTTTTAGTGAATGTTTTCTAACTCACTGTGAAATAAATTAATACGTGTTTTACCAAGAAACCTTGAGTGTAAGTGTCTATTTGAATACTTGTAATTGTAGACCTCGGTGTAACCTCATTACAAGCTCACATTCCCTCTTGAGATAAGCCTGGCTGTACAGCTCGCTATAAAAAACTGTGTGGTATGGACTTATACCAAAGGTTGGTTTTGCTTACACCTGTAGTCATAGTTGTGTGTAGTGGTCCCAGAGGGTAATGTATGCAAACGTTGCATAACACTGGTGGCAGGCGGCGAGGATAAATTGTAGAGTTGTTACATTGAGAGTTCTGCTTTACTTTTGTTCAAATAGTAACCTTCACAAGGCTAAGCACCACTAGAAAAGCAATTTTATCATGCCTAAAATGGATAACTACAAACAGGATGCCCTGATCATTTTAACAGTAGGTCAACTGAAAGAAATGTGTAAGGTCAGGAACCTCCCTGTTAAAGGAAAGAAAAACAAATTAATTGAAAGATTGTTGGAAAATCAAAGTATGAGAAATTGGGCTGTTACCTTTAATCTCTCTGAAAATGTGGATAATGTTGATGAGGACAATTATTTTGTCGTGTCTAACTCTAATGTTATTGATGAGCCAGAAGAGTCAGAGGAGTCTCAGGATGTGAGCCCCACTGCACCTCTACCTGCTCTTAGGCCTCAATTTTTAGCCACAGGGACCCAACCAGGTCCAGTACTGAGTCCAGAATGTGTTTCTCTTGAAAAAATGAGACTTGAGTTAGAGTTCAGAAGGCTCCAAATGCAAACTGAAAGTAAATATCAAGAAATCAAACCCAGAGAAATGGAAATGTATCATGCTCTTGAAATGAAGAAATTGTCTCTTGAAAATGGTTCTCTCCCAGAGTCTTCTAGGTCTTCCAGTCCTAAGAGACCTCGCATGCCTAAGGAAGCTGTGAGTATGTATGAGGTGAACTTGATGTTTTGGATTGGTTGGCTGCTTTTGAATATAACAATGGGATTCAGGGTTTTTCAGGGAATCAGTTGATTCCTTGGCTTCCGTATAGGTTCCCCCAGGTTACAAGTGATGCTGTAATGGAGGTAGGGGAACTTGAAAGATTGGAGTATGTTAATGTGAAGCTAGCTTTGATAGCTAGATTTGGGAAAACTCCTTCCCAGTACCTTAAGAGGTGTACGGCCCTCAAAAAGCATGATTGTACCCCTTGGGCTACATCGGTGTGTGAATGTTTGAAAAACTTAGATGGATGGGTTAAGGGTTACAGAGTTGACAGTTTTGAAGGAATGAGAAATCTATTTTTTTTAGAATCTATTTTTGATGCCTGCTCTCCTGAACTTAGACAGCACTTGGCTGACTCTAAGGAAATTTATCCAAAGAAGTTAGCAAAGGCTGCTGACTTGTGGCAGGATTATTGGGCAACTCAGAGTAAGGATGATGGTAAGCAGCAAAAGAAAGATGGCAAAGAGAATTCTAATACCTCCAATCCAAAAGAGGGCCCCAAACAGAAAAAGGGTAATCCACAAGGAGTGAAACCTCTGGTGCTAAACAAGAGGGAGGTCAGCAGAAACTCTGATCTGTCAAAACATTTAGAAAATGTTATGCTTGTGGGTCTACTGACCATGTGAAAAGGGATCCCAGATGCAAGGGAAAACCTTCAGGGATTCACACTGCCTCCTTAGCCTTTTGCCCAGAGGGAGAAGTACAAATGGCAAGTGTAAACTTTCAACTACTGGCTGAAGACCCCATTGGAGTCTCTGCTAGTGTTTTTTCAGTGTCCCTGGGCCTGTGGGAACAGCAGAATTTAAATGTCTATAATTCAATTCCAGACAACACAAAAGAATATTATAAGGACAGTGTACTTGTAAATGGCCAGGAGACTCCTGCACTAGAGACACTGGGGCCAGCATTACAGTGGTGGATGAATCTTTTTTCAAACCTGAGGATGTTGCTAAGGCACCCAAAGGTCTCACTAAGCTTGCTGGAGGCTCTGTTGTTCAAATGCTTCCAATATTTCCAGCTCTCTTCCAGTGCAACAACCTTACTGTCAAGATACCTGTTAGTGTGCAGAGTGAGGTGCCTGGGAGAGTCCTGTTGGGGAATGACTTAAACACTCTTGGAGTTGTATCAAGCGCCCCCAGGCCTCCCAGTAAGAGGAAACAGGAACAGACAAGGAATGTCAGAGAGAGTACCTTAACTGACTCTCAAGAGGATGTTACAGAAGAAACTATACCACCCAGCTACACAGGAACTACTCACTGCTATTTCTAAGAAGAAGGAGACAAAGGAGAAACCCAAGGTCTCAAAGAAAAAGTAAGAGAGCACTCCTGTGCTTCCAACAAGGACATCCCAGAGAGGACTGCCCAAAGTCACACCTGTGACTGCTCCACCAGCTGAGGCTGAGTGTGAGGAACAACTAGGAAAGGTTGAATCAGCTGCTGAATATTCAGAGCTGGAAGAAGATATTCTGCCTGTTGGGGATCTGGATCCTAAATACCATCCTGAGCTGCAGTCTTTACAGGCAGAAGGTGGCCCCTGTAGGGCAGACTTCAGCAGAGGTCAAAGACAGTGTCCTACTCTTGAAGGACTTCGCCAACAGGCAGCTTCCCAGCTGGACTGGCAAGAGCCAGGGAAGCACAGGTTGTACTGGAAAGATGGCTTCTTGTACAGTAAACCAACTTGGTGTATCCCAGGGGACTACAGAAGACTTGTAGTGCCTCCAGAGATAAGACACCAGTTGCTACAGTTAGCCCATGAGATTCCTTCGGCTGGTCACTTAAGCTTTAAGCAGACCAAAGAAAGGCTTTCTCTCTATTTCTACTGGCCTAAAATGGGGTCTGATGTAGATAAATTCTGTAGGAGCTGTCACACTTGTCAGACATCTGGCAAGAGTGGAGCCAAGAATGTGGCACCTTCAGTGCCTCTCGCAGAGGTTGGAATCCCTTTTGAGAGGGTAGGAATCAACATTGTTGGTCCCTTACACCCTCCAACCTCTTAAGGCAATCGATTTATATTGGTTGTAGTAGACAATGCTACTAGGTATTCTGAAACCATACCTTTGATGACTGTTACATCTCAGGCTGTTGCTAAGACCCTACTTTGTATTTTTACCAGAGTAGGGTTTCCTAAGGGGGTTATCTCTGACAGGGGATCTAATTGTATGCCCCACTACATGCAGGCCATGTGGAAAAACTGTGTAGTAACTGCCTACCATTCCCAGACAAATGATTTGGTAGAGAGGTTTAACCGTATTATAAAGAGTATGATAGGTGCTCTAGAAGAACCACTTAGAAGAAAGTGGGACCTTCTACTGCCATGTCTTCTCTTTGTTTATAGAGAAGTCCCTCAGGAGATCGTTATATTTTGTCCCTTTTAGCTTCTCTATGGTCATCCAGTAAGAGGTCCATTGGCCCTAATTAAGGAGGGGTTGGAGAGTGCTCCTTCTCCCAAGCCAGTGAGAGTCACTGACTATGTGCTTGGTCTCCAGAGGAGAATGACACACATGATGACAGAAGCATCTGATAACTTGAAAGCAGGTCAGGCTCTGGTGAAGCATTGGCATGACCAGAAGGCCAACATGGTTCAGTTTACTGAAGACCAGCAAGTTCTAGTTATGGTACCTACAAGGCAGAGGGCCTTACAGGACAAATGGATTGGAACTTTCAAGGTTGTGGGAAAACTTAGTGAGACAATTATTTGGTGGATTTAGGTAATCCGAAGGAGGCCCCCAGGGTCTTTCACACCAACCGTCTAAATGGTTATGTCTCAAGACCAGAAGTGGGAGCTTTTCTTCTAGCTTCAGCTCAAGGGGAGGAAGAGTTTGAGCTTCTACCTAATCTCCTCAGGGGACAACCATTAGAAGAGAAGATAGAAGGAGATAATCTCTCTTCTAATCTGACACTGGAACAACAGGAAGAGTTCAAATTACTGTTAAATCAGTTTGCCTCCCTGTTTTTACTATCACCAGGCTTGACCCCTTGGGGCCAGCATGATATTCCCACTGGTGACTGTTTACCTGCTAAAAGGAGAGGTTACAGGATGTCAGGCCATGTAAGAACCCACATAAAGGAAGAGGTCAACAAGATGCTTGATCTTGGGGTAATAGAGCCATCTACAAGTCCATGGTCTAGTCCAGTTGTATTAGTGCCAAAGGCAGGATCCACAGAGTTGAGATTATGTGTGGATTATAGAGCTCTAAATGCAGCCACAAAGACTAATGCCCATCATTTACCTAGGACAGATGAGCTGGTGGACAAACATGGTTCAGCCAAGTAGCTCAGTACATTTGACCTAACTTCAGGCTATTGGCAAATAGCCCTGACAGACCATGCCAAGGAGAAAACTGCATTTTCAGCCCCAGCAGGCCTCTGCCAGTTTAAGGTAATGCCTTTTGGATTAAAGAATGCACCTGCTACATTCCAAAGGATGGTTAATCAAGTTCTGAATGGGATGGAAGACTTCTACATGGCATACTTGTCATGATGCCTACCTCCAAGGAGCCAGGTCCGACCCAGCAACCCCAGAGGCAGGCATCATTTCCCCCAGGGGAGTGCCAGCGGGCCCAAGCTGGGGCCCTTTGGACGCAGTCCTGGCGCCTTAGGCGCCAGGCTCATGTTGGACCTCTGTACTGGCGCCTTAGGCGCCAGGCCCATAAAGCTAGACATGTGTTCAAGTGTTTTAATGTGCACTTACCTGATGCAGACCATGCTGCCACATCCAGGCCCTCTTGAGGCCTGAATAGGAACTACTTTACCTGTGGGACTACTTTCCACCCGGGTGTGGTCGGGGAAGGATACATACCTGATCGGAGGAAGGATACACACTTGGAACTTCTTCCAAAGCTATTTAAACCACACCCGATCAGCAACTCACGCTTCGCGTTGTTCTGCTCCTCGCAGCTGGACGCTCACCGTGTCAGCTCCTGCATCTGGACTTCAGCCACGCCTGTCAGCATCCTGGGTCACCTGCAAAGGGAGACAAGAGACCTACCAGCTAATCTGCACCACGGAGACATCACCGACGATCCTGAAAGGGAAGACATCATTTTTAAAAGCATTTCGTTACGATCGCTGCAGCGCTGCATTTCACTCACCTTTCCTGGGTTCCTCCATCTTCAGCAGCGATCATCCGGATACACAGCCACTTCCCAGAGCCTAGAGAAAAAGACAAGAATAAGAGGTGAGAGAAGGAAGGGAATAGGAAAAGCTCAGTTTCCTTCTAAGACTTACCTGTTGGGTCATTCCCATTTCATTTCGGGTCTTGCTGCTTCCAAGCAGGACCCCGGCCCCTATGGGGAAAAAAGACAAAGACATTAGATGAGCACGTTTCACTTCGGGTCGGCGCCATATCTCCGGCATTCCGAACCCCGGCCCCTATGGGGAAAAGACATCAACATCAGCGCTTTGTTGCAAGAAGTCTCCAAAGGAATCTTCATTCATCACCTAAAAAAAGACAATGAACATTTTTATTTAAAGCTTGAACTTTTGAACTTGCAACAGAACTTTTACAGCGCCTTGCCAGTATAATCAAGCTTACCTGAACTCCCATCCAACCTCAATCCAGTGAAGCAACTGGCTTCAACGCGGCCCTGCGTCAGAAGCAGGATGGTGAGCTCGTCCTTTCAGACCCTAAGGTGAGACTTCACGGGGAATCGTGGAAGGGTATCGTGGAGGGTTGGAAGAGAGTGGGAGGCTTGAGCATAACTCAGTCAGTAGGTAATACTCCCTTTTCACGCACAGGGGAATATTCCTGCGAGCCGGAGAAGCAAGAGTAGAGGGCCCTTCCTGTCCATCTTCAGAGTCTTGCGCTTCACCATTGAAGAAGCATCAGCACTCGAAGCCAGACCTGCGCCTCCGTGGGAATCAGGTGAGCGTTACAGAATGCGAAGCCTACCCACAATTTCCCACCCGGGCGCTATGGAGACTTCCGAGACTGACCAGCTGGCCCAGCTTTTGGGGGAATTACGGGCAGAGGTGCACTCAGCCCGCCAGGAGACTAACGCTCTCAAAAGAGAAATGATCTTATCTAAGGAAAGAACTGATGACCTAGCCAAAAGGTTAATACAGGCCAAGGCAGGGCACACTCCTTTACCTAATTCCGGAGACATTTCCACATCAATGGGTTTGAGTAACCCAGTACAAACAAATCTACCTGGACACATGCCTTTGGCCCCGCCTGAACGTTTTGCGGGGGATCCCAAGAAATATGCCGTCTTTATGAACCAATGTCGTTTACACTTTCTATACAGACCCGGAGCCTTCCCTAAAGACCAGACCAAGGTAGCCTTTATACTATCTTACCTCAGTGGCAGTGCTGCCGATTGGTCTATTCCATTGGTAAATCAGGATGATCCCATTCTCCAGGATTTTCAGGGCTTCCAGGCCAGCATGGAAAGATTGTTTGCTCGACACTGTCAAGGACAGGCCCTTGATAACGAACTGCTATCCTTACGACAAGGCAATCAGGATCTTCTGTCCTACATAGCCACCTTTAACAGACTGGTTGTGGAAACTGGATGGCCAGAAAGCAAAAGGATCACATTGTTTCATCGGGGCCTGCGCGGAGACCTTAAGGATGTTCTAGCTCAGATAGTAAACCCACCCCAGGTCTGCGCAGACTACATTGACTTGGTGGTTCAACTTGATCACAGACTTCAAAATAGAAAAGCAGATCGGTTCAAGTATGAAAACCGAGCACCGATCAAAACCCACGCTACCTCCAAGAGTACCGACGTATCTGAACCTATGCAAATCAGTGGTGTTAAAGGACCATTAACGCAGAAAGAACGAGAGAGAAGGCGGCAAATGCAACTTTGTCTGTATTGCCGGACTTCCGGTCACTTTCTTCGAAATTGTCCAGTTAAACCACTTAAGAAGGTGGTTGGAGCTACTGATAACGAATTAGTGACACCTGATTCGGGAAACGACCTAGCCCGGCAAGCGTAGGGGACAACTTGCCGAGCTTGAAAACTAACTCTTTGACCTCGCATTTCGTCATGCCAATGGTGCTCGTGGACCCAAAACAGCCTCAGCAGTTGCATGCTATAAAAGCATACATCGACAGTGGAGCTATTGGAAATTACATAGACCGTGAATTGGCTTCCAGGATTAAGCTTCCTCTCCGCCCGAAAGTAACCCAAGGTGTCATTACTACAGTAGATGGAACCGAAATAGCCTCAGGGCCTGTAACGCATTCCACTGTTGAAGTGACACTGGTGGGTCAGGATGGACATCGGGAAGCAATCGTGTTTGATGTGATCAAGGCCCCACAATTTCAAGTAATTCTTGGAATTCCTTGGTTAGAAACACATAATCCCAGAATTGACTGGCGAGCAAAGAAGATAAGTTTTCCTGATTGTGAACCAACTTGTTATCCAAGAAATCCAGCTATGGGTCTAGACACAGCAACTTCCACCCCTGTACAGCTACCATCAGAATACCAAGAATTCCAAGACGTTTTTCAGAAAGAACAGGCTAACACGTTACCTCCCCATCGGTTTTATGATTGCCAGATCGATCTGGTACCCAATGCTCAACTACCTTGTAGTAGGATTTATGCTCTTACGGAACCTGAGAACCTGCATTTGCGTCAGTATTTAGATCAGTACCTAGCCAATGGTTTTATTCGCCCGTCCAAGTCTCCTGTCTCTTCAGCTCTGTTCTTCGTGCCAAAAAAAGAAGGCGACCTTAGAACGTGCATGGACTATCGCGCCCTAAATCAAATAACGATTAAGAATCGTTATCCTCTGCCCTTGATCCCTGAGCTTATCGACCAGGTGAAAGACGCTTGTGTGTACACCAAGTTAGATCTCCGAGGAGCTTATCACCTGGTGTGCATAAAAGAAGGCGACGAATGGAAGACTGCATTCCGCACCAAATTTGGGCTCTTCGAATATCAGGTGATGCCCTTCGGTTTGTGCAATGCACCTGCCGCCTTTCAGTACTTTATGAATGATGTTCTTCGGGAACTTATCGATGTCTGCGTCATTGTTTACATTGACGACATCCTTGTGTACTCTTCTTCAGAATCTGATCACAGAAAACATGTTAGTGCAGTTCTTGAGAAACTGCGCCAGCACAGATTATTTGCAAAACTCGAAAAATGCGTTTTTCATACCACAGAAGTTGAGTTTCTCGGATTCATCCTGACACCTCAAGGAGTCCGAATGGACTCGCGAAAGGTGGACGCCATCCTCAAATGGCCATCTCCAAGCTCGGTGAAGGGAGTTCAGAGCATGCTCGGCTTTGCCAATTTCTATCGAAGATTCATCCCGGAATTTTCCCGAACAGTCCAACCCATCACCGCTCTCCTAAAGAAAAACAAACACTTCGAATGGACTCTTGAGGCCGAACAAGCCTTCCAGGACCTGAAAACCAAATTCACCTCTGCACCTGTATTGAAGCACCCGAACCCAGATCTCCCGTACATAGTGGAAACCGATGCTTCCAGTTCGGCCATGGGAGCTGTCCTGTCGCGAAGAGACCCAAAAACTAACCAACTACACCCAGTGGCCTTTTGGTCCAGAAAATGTTCTCCTCCTGAAATCAACTACGCAATTACCGATAAAGAGTTACTGGCCATCAAATCTGCTTTCAAGGCTTGGCGTCACTACCTTCTCGGGGCAAGACACACCATCACCGTAATTACGGACCACAGAAACTTACAGTATTTAAAGACGGCCAAAGCTCAATCTTCACGACAACTCCGATGGGCTCTATTCTTTGCGGAATTTGATTTTGTAATTACCTATCGCCCTGGCTGCAAGAATGGAAAAGCAGATGCCTTATCCCGGATTGGCATGGAAGAACCTAATTCGAGCTTAGAACCTGTGCCCATCATACCTGAGCAAAGAATCTTAGGCTTAACTTCATTGCAATCTATTGAGGATATCCAAACGCAAGTAAACCAACTTCTAGACTCTTCAACATTACTGGAATGGAGTCAAAAGGGTCCTCATTACACCGTTAAGGATGACTTACCCTACTTCCAGGAGCGGTTGTTTCTGCCAAGTAAAGAATTGCAAGAACTTGTTATTGCCCATCATCATGAATCTTTAATGGAAGGACACCCTGGTATCGCTAAAACGGAGGAAAAAAATCAAACGCCACTTCTGGTGGCCTTCTTGGAGAAAAGACATAAAGTCTTTTGTACTGTCTTGTGGAATTTGCGCCCAAAACAAGGCTCAAAAGAAAAGGCCAGCCGGCCTACTTCAACCCTTGGATATTCCACCGGCACCATGGCACACCCTGTCAATGGACTTTATAACAGATCTGCCTCCTTGTGCTGGTTATAACACAATCCTTGTAATTGTGGACCTATTCTCCAAAATGGCCCACTTTATCCCTTTAAAGGGTTTGCCTTCAGCTTCCACCTTGGCCAAGGAATTCCTGGAGAATATAGTTTGCATACATGATTTCCCTTCCATTTTAGTCTTGGATCGTGGAAGTCAATTTATCTCACATTTTTGGAAGAAGTGTTGCCAACTAGCACAAATAGATGTGCAGTTATCCACCAGCCACCACCCCTAGACCGACGGACAAACCGAGAGAACCAATCAGACTCTCGAGCAATATCTTCGGTGCATGTTACACCAGTCCGAGTTAAATTGGAAAGACATCCTTTGGATCGCAGAATATGCATACAACAATTCAGTGCATTCTGGAACCGGACAAACCCCCTTTTATACTTTGTATGGTCACCATCCTCGGACCTCTGATCTAGATCCACCTCTGACCCTGGAAATGCCCGCAGTAAATCATCTGCATTCCACAATAACCCGAGCCTTCAAAGAAGCTGCAACTCATTTACAGCAAGCCAAGAAAAAGTATAAAGAAAACGCTGATTTGCACCGAAGTAAAACTCCTCCTTACCAAGTAGGAGACCAGGTATGGCTAGCAACTAAACATTTACCCCTCAAGGGCCCGCGAACCTTCAATCCCAGATTCATAGGACCTTATCCCATCAAAGCTATAATCAACCCAGTGGCCTTTAAACTGGATCTACCGTCCAACATGCGTATTCATCCAGTTTTTCATGCATCACTTTTGAAGCCAGTACAACCAGGAACCCGATTGGCCAAGCCTCCAGATCCAGTTCAAATTGAAGGGGAATTAGAATTCGAAGTTAAATACATTTTAGACTCCAAGGTGGTAAAGTCGAAACTCTTCTATCTTGTTGACTGGAAGGGATATGGACCTCAGGAGAGATCGTGGGAGCCTAGTAACCATGTCCACGCACCTCGATTAGTACAAAGGTTTCACCGGAGATTTTCGAACAAGCCCAAACCCCCGGAGGGAAGAACCTTGGGAGGGGCCTTGAGGGGGGGTACTGTCATGATGCCTACCTCCAAGGAGCCAGGTCCGACCCAGCAACCCCAGAGGCAGGCATCATTTCCCCCAGGGGAGTGCCAGCGGGCCCAAGCTGGGGCCCTTTGGACGCAGTCCTGGCGCCTTAGGCGCCAGGCTCATGTTGGACCTCTGTCCTGGCGCCTTTGGCGCCAGGCTCATAAAGCTAGACATGTGTTCAAGTGTTTTAATGTGCACTTACCTGATGCAGACCATGCTGCCACATCCAGGCCCTCTTGAGGCCTGAATAGGAACTACTTAACCTGTGGGACTACTTTCCACCCGGGTGTGGTCGGGGAAGGATACATACCTGATCGGAGGAAGGATACACACTTGGAACCTCTACCAAAGCTATTTAAACCACACCCGATCAACAACTCACGCTTCGCGTTGTTCTGCTCCTCGCAGCTCGACGCTCACCGTGTCAGCTCCTGCATCTGGACTTCAGCCACGCCTGTCATCATCCTGGGTCACCTGCAAAGGGAGACAAGAGACCTACCAGCTAATCTGCACCACGGAGACATCACCGACGATCCTGAAAGGGAAGACATCATTTTTAAAAGCATTTCGTTACGATCGCTGCAGTGCTGCATTTCACTCACCTTTCCTGGGTTCCTCCGTCTTCAGCAGCGATCATCCGGATACACAGCCACTTCCCAGAGCCTAGAGAAAAAGACAAGAATAAGAGGTGAGAGAAGGAAGGGAATAGGAAAAGCTCAGTTTCCTTCTAAGACTTACCTGTTGGGTCATTCCCATTTCATTTCGGGTCTTGCTGCTTCCAAGCAGGATCCCGGCCCCTATAGGGAAAAAAGACAACGACATTAGATGAGCACGTTTCACTTCGGGTCGGCGCCATATCTCCGGCATTCCGAACCCCGGCCCCTATGGGGAAAAGACATCAACATCAGCGCTTTGTTGCAAGAAGTCTCCAAAGGAATCTTCATTCATCACCTGAAAAAAGACAATGAACATTATTATTTAAAGCTTGAACTTTTGAACTTGCAACAGAACTTTTACAGCGCCTTACCAGTATAATCAAGCTTACCTGAACTCCCATCCAACCTCAATCCAGTGAAGTAACTGGGATCAACGCGCCCCTGCGTCAGAAGCAGGATGGAGAGCTCGTCCTTTCAGACCCTAAGGTGAGACTTCACGGGGAATCGTGGAAGGGTATCGTGGAGAGTTGGAAGAGAGTGGGAGGCTTGAGCATAACTCAGTCAGTAGGTAATACTCCCTTTTCAAGCACAGGGAAATATTCCTGCGAGCCGGAGAAGCCAGAGTAGAGGGCCCTTCCTGTCCATCTTCAGAGTCTTGCGCTTCACCATTGAAGAAGCATCAGCACTCGAAGCCAGACCTGCGCCTCCGTGGGAATCAGGTGAGCGTTACAATACTTGGATGACATTGCAGTGTTCAGCCCTACTTGGAAAGAACTTGTTGACCACTTGGGATATGTTTTGCAGGCTCATGAGCAGGCCCATCTGACCATAAAGGTAAGTAAATGTCAAATTGGTCAGAGCAAAGTGGTCTACATTGGACATGAGGTAGGAGGAGGTGAAATAAGGCCATAACCTAGTGAAGTACACGCTGTACAAGAATGGGCCACCCCTTCTACTCAAACCCAAGTGAGAGCCTTTTTAGGTCTCACTAGTTATTATAGGAACTTTCTAGAGAACTATGGGTCCACAGCTTCTCTCCTGAATGTGGTCTCCTCACCCAAATTCCCCAAGAAGGTCAGGTGGAATGAGGAGTGCACTAAGGCATTTGAAGGACTTAAGAAAGCCCTTTGCCATGCTCCAGTCTTAAGAGCTCCTGACTACAGCCAAACCTCCATTGTGGAAACAGGTGTTTCCAATACAGGTATAGGTGCAGTTCTGAGTCAGCTGGGTGAGAAATGTAGGGAACACCAATCTGCTTCATTAGCAGGAAGCTGAAAGAACCTGAGACAAGGTGGGCAACCATAGAATGTGAGGGTTTTGCCATTGTGTGGTCTCTGAAGAAGTTTAGGCCATACTTGTATGGATCTACTTTTGTGATTCAGACAGACCACCAACCCTTGAGATGGTTAATGCAGATGAAAGGGGAATATCCAAAATGTGTTTAGATGGTCAATCAGCCTACAGGGGTTTCATTTTATCATTGAACACAGGTTCGGGTGTAATCACCAAAATGCTGATGGTCTCTCCAGCATGTATGACAGAATGGAGTAAGGAGATTCATCCATGGGTGGATTAAATCCTCCTGTCCCTTAGTCTGGGGGGGATGTGTGTTAGGGAGAATTATCATAAATGTGCCAATTCCCTTCACCTTAGAGACCCCCAGCAAATTTGCTGGATTTTCAGGACTTGATTTTTTTACTTGGAGAGAGTCTGAGCCTTTTTTCCCACTCTCCCGTGTATTTTGTTGTGTGTTTTACTCGTGTTCTTTGATTATGGAGTTTTAGACAACTCCATAGGCATCATCTTTTCATGTGTGTTACACAGCACCCTCAGTGCAGTGACACAGGGAAGCCTTTTCAGGTTGTCCAAAGGTTTAAATACCTTCTCTGGGATAAACTACTGTTTCCCAGAGAATGTAAAGTTAAATTGACTTTACTAGTCTTTTTAAATTCCTAGACCCAGCACACACTGTCTTACAATAGAGTGCTGGAGGAGTTACCTAGTATCTCCTGTGTCTAGAAACTCATGTAGCAGTCAAATGCTACCCTTTCCTATCAAAATGGCTGGTGGCAGTGGTTTTACAACAAAGTACCATGATTATTCCCGACTGCAAACACTGGTAGCGTTAAATCGTGGGAGCCATGTTTTTAAAGATGGCGTCTGAGCCTCCTTTGTTTAAACGGGTCCAGTCTTCTTTTTTTGCCATTTCTTTTTGGAAAGGTCCTTCTAGAGTTTGTCTCTGCGTGCCTAACTAGGTTTGATTGCTTTGTTCCTACGCCTTTGGCAGGCTTCAGGACTGAAGACCGCCACTGGTGCCTGAGTGTCTGGGGTGGGTGGGAAGTGAGGGAGGTGCCCGAAACACCTGTGCTTAGTCTCCTAGGAGACCCAAATGCACTCTGGCATGATTGGCTGGCTGACTTTCCGGCAAGGACAGCCACCCTGCAGGGTGAGTGGCAGCTTGGCTGGAATAAATGGGAAAAAACTGTTTAAAAGGCGAGTCTCTTGGTTTGGAGGGCAGAGTCGACCACTGGAACAAAATAACCGAAGACGAGTTGGAAGAGGATGGCTGCTGCAACTCCTGGACCGTTGGTTTGCCCGGGGAAGCCCTGCTGCAGTCTGAATCGTCAAGTTCATCTCGACAGAGAAGCCCTTCAAGGACGACTTCTTCCTTGGAGTTGGCAGGACCAAGCAACTCTTAAGCCACCTGAACATCATTCTCAGAGCTGGTTGCATTTTCCTCAGAGTGCTTCAGGAAACCGAATAGCTAGGGAGAAGGACACCAGTTTGTGTGCTTGAAGACTGCTACCGGGATCGAAGAATTGCCAGTTTGCCAGCTTTGTGATCAGTCCCTGCGTAGTGCAGGAGTCACCCGACGTCCTCTCTCTTGTCCCCATGCCTGAGGCTCAGGAGCAGCGAGATCTGCAGGAACTGCCAGGAACAGAACTCTTCAGCTGCATCTTTTTCTTCAATATAATGTACTGTGAAAACCCGACCGAGAGAACTTACCTCTCACTCCGAAAGTGCATGAAACTTTGGCAACTTGAAGTCCTAGTCATCTTATGACTCGACATATAACTCTTTCTACAGAGAACTACTTCCGAGAACCGTAGCAAAGACCTTTCCGTTTATCAACCAGAACCATTTTTACCTATACAACACTCTATCCCATTGACTTTGGCCTACCTATTGCACTGGACCAACTCCTCTGGTGAACTCAAACTATTTGCACTGTTTAAAAGTAACTCTACTATTCGTTTTATTAACTTATGTCTTGTTGCTCCTACTTCAAATGCTTGGAATTCCATTTTCTCCGCCTTCGAAGTCATTTAAATGTTTCAGAACCGGTTAGTGTGAAGTATGGTAGGATATTTTTGTGTAATATTTGTTGCCTCATTTTAGTGAATGTTTTCTAACTGACTGTGTAATAAATTAATAAGTGTTTTACCATGAAACATTGAGTGTGTCTATTTGAATACTTGTAGACCTCAGTGTAACCTCATTACAAGCTCACATTCCCTCTTGAGATAAGCCTGTCTGCTCAGTTCGCTACCAAAAACTGTCTGGTACAGACTTATTCCAAAGGTTGCTTTTGCTAACACCTGTAGTCATAGTTGTGTGTAGTGGTCCGAGAGGGTACTGCATGCAAACTTTGCCTAACAATGCCGATAATACAGTTATTATGGATTTAATGCCTGGTGGGTTACAGCAGAGATTAGAGACCTCCCATGATTACTTCTTGGACTACAGCCTTAAATTGAATCTTCTTAAAACAAAGATACTTGTTTTCGGTATTGAAAAGTCAAATTTCAAATGGGTCCTGCACAGATCAGTAATTTAGGTGGTGGACGAATTCTAGTATCTGGGTCTGATTTTCTCCAAAAGGTGAGGCGGGAGAAGTCATATAAATGAAGTGGCCAGGCATGTGGCTGTGGGTTTAAGAGGTCTCCTTCATTTTTATCACCAATTTGGGGGATACTTTTGGATAAGTGTCTCCGGGTGATGGGGTTATGAATTAACACAGCTGTCCATTATGGTGATGAGGTCTGGAGGACATCACCCTGTTGGTATTTGGAAATCCTGCTAAATTCTGGCTTTCGGAAAATCACCCCCCTCCACACCTCCTGAGCATCAGGGGACATTCTGTAACATGAACGGAGGCTCATTAGTTTAACCATCCAAGCCCAGCGAAGGGTTTTGGAATTCTTCCTTAATGCCAAGTTGCACACCCCGATAAATCCAAATATTACTAATGCAATGGGAGAATTTCTGCGTAATGTTAGTAAAGACCAGAAGAGCTTGTACAACAGTATGGTTATTCTAATGAAACAATGTGGTTTGGGCG
Organism: Ambystoma mexicanum; assembly: GCF_040938575.1. Lineage (NCBI taxonomy): Eukaryota > Metazoa > Chordata > Amphibia > Caudata > Ambystomatidae > Ambystoma > Ambystoma mexicanum. The sequence continues at coordinate 206,749,317 of NC_090941.1, read as the reverse complement.
ATTCAATGGCACTGTTTGATCTAACCCATAACCAGTGCAGGCTTCTTCGTAAAAGAAAGAGCTGTAGAGCTGGAATTTAGCTCATTGCAGGAATAATGATGAAACTGTCCTATCTCCCACACCCAAACAACCAGGGCCAGCCCCAGCTGTAATCAAGATTAAGATCACAGAGTAGTGAAGATATATTTTAATAACTAGGTTAAACGTGTTTCAACTAAGAGCAAGGGTGCCGTGGTTGGGAATGGGGAAGGTTTGCCTGTGTGGTTTGGGTTGTGTTGAAGATCTGAAGCACTTTTTAATGAATTGTACATTTCTGACTAAGCTAAGGAAACCGTTGCTAAGGCCAAGTTTAATTGAGAATAAAATAAGGACAGGCAATGTCTCTTTTTACGTATAGTAATGATGTGAAATGTTTAAATAATGCAGGTCATATTATTAAGAATGCTGTGGATGAAATTATTAGAAAGAAGTTTCTTTTGAAGAGAAAAACATGTGATTGTGTTTTTAATACACAGAGTACTTTACACAAAATTGGAAACAGAATATCTACAATACACAAAGTATAAAATAACAGCAACCACAACTATTTGGTCCAATATTCTCGAATTCACTAAAATCGTCAACTGTATGATAATTACAAAAAAGCATTGTATACATTAATAAAATTTCTTGTCCTCTATGTAATGACTATAGGACAAATGCTGTTACTGATTTGAATTCAGGGTCTTTAAAAGTGTTTCTCCTTGATCTTCTACTGCCTGCTGATCTACAAATATTTTCAAAAGAAATTTCGCTAAGGCCAGAGTTAGAGATGTTTGAGACCCATCATTAGCCTGTTCCAAAGGCATGTAGATGACACTTCTGACATTGTGTGAATGTAGGGTCCCTAAAGTTCGAGCCTAGATTCATGCAGACAACAACATTCCATTACCATGTGATTAAGGGAGTCCAGACTTTCAGTCTTGCACAGTCTGCAATGTCTGAGTTCTCTCGGGATCCCTAATGTGGGTCCAATCGCCCCCAAAAGCTGGTAGGCAGTTAAGTCTACATTTTAAGAACCAACCATGCAGTAATCTTGATCGAAATCTGTACAAATAATGGTCTGGTAACATTAGTGGGAGTGTAATAAACGATGTTGATCTTATACATCTTACACCTTTGAAGATCCTCAATATCTGTTATCCTGTCCCACCTTATGAATTGGTAATTCCCCATTCACCAAGGCACTTCCCCATTCCCATTTTTGCCCCCATAGGGCATAATGGGAATGGGGAAGGCGCTAATTACGGTACTGCAAATTGCGGTACCGTAATTAGCACCAAGGTTCCTTTGCGGCACCCTACTTTAACGGCTGGTAAAACCAGCCGTTAAGGTCGGGTCCCGCAAAGGGAACTCGTAGTAAGGCGGTAAGGGTTTACCGGTACCGGTGCCCTTACCGGTACCGGTAAACCCTTACCGTCTACTGTGTAATGAGGCCCTAAGTATACTACTTAATGACCACTGGAATTTTTATTGTTTTGAACTGTCTCTGTGTAATATACTTGAAGTGTTTAAAATTGCATTGGAACGTTAACATGCCAAGAAGGTGTTATGACTTTCTTGTGCTTTGTGCTCTCCAAAAATGTTTGGCTATCATTTAAAGCCATAGAAAGTGTGCAGGGGACGGGTGTTCCCTACTTGGGAACTTCTTTTGTTCAGTACCTAGATAATAATATTTCCCAGCAATATTCATTAAAAACCAATGTATCACCTATGAGGAACTGTAAAAATCAAAGTCAATGAAATATAAGAGTCTGCAGGGAGCCAGGACAGTCACAGTCAATTGGAGCAAAGTCAACAGAGTTGTGGCACATATTAGATAGCAAATGTCTTGCACAAAGTTAGAAAGTTTGTGGTAGAAAATCACTGTTACACTTGTGAAAGTTAGAGTTGGAATCAACTCTATAGAAAACACAGCTACTGCAAGTCTCAACTGAGAAGAGCAAGTTACAGACCAAGTTACAGACCAAGAGGTAAGCACCCTCAAGTCTGAACAGTGCATTTGGTTAGAAGAAGAGGGTCCAGCTGGCTCCTGTCTGATTTTAGTGCTGGGATTTAATGACCTGTTCCCGAAAGTAATACACACTGCATCTTTCAATCATTCACAGTCTGATTTAGCACATCAATTCTCCATTCACTCACAGACAGAATATTGGCCTTTCCAGGGGCAATATCATCTCCTGCATTCACCCGAGATCAGATTGGGGCCTGCTTGGGATTCTATGATTAAGGTTATCTGGCTTTAATAGCAGATCCCAGAATCACCATGTAAGTATGTTCCATATCACAATCATTGCCTCCTAGCCCAACAGCTATGTCATCACAATCTGGTGCTCCCCTGTCTCCCTGGTCCACAACACTTCCCAGCCTATCGATTGTGTCTTAGCACCTTTGCCATTGCCTCAGTATTTGCCCATTGAACTAGACCATGACCCAATTCAACACTGTCACACACTAATTTGCCAATTCCTAGTGATCCAGTCACCATCTAAACATCTGGCACCAATGTTTTCATCCATCTTTCCGCTAGTATTGTGGACACATGTTGCCAATGCTTTAATACAATTTCTCAACACTCTAGTGTTGCATGACAGATCTCCCACATGATGCAAATCTTCCTCCTGGTTCCCCAAGTCTATTGGAATGGGGCTGTGAATAGCTGGCATTTAGGATGGTGGCAAGGGATTGGATTTTCACAGCTCAGGACATAGTCTTCTTTATACGCAAATGTCTGTCTATGTGTTAGGTGAATGTGTGGGTACATCAGCCTTACTTCTCATGGCATACTATGTAATTGTATATGAAGGCAGAGCTATTCATAGATGGGATATGCCCAATAATGTATGAAACACGTGATCCATAGTTGTTTGGACTGCACTCAACCTTGCCCAAGAACTCTCACATCACCAACCTGTCTCTTTTCTGCTGTAATAACGTGTTGTTCTCAATGCATGCATTGGATAAGGTACAACATATTAAGGAGATGCACAATCATACTGATCCTCTTTATCAGTATCCACCTTTGCCACTTCTGAGACCAGTTTGAAAGTGAGTTGTCGGTATGTATGTTCTAATTCTGTGCATCAGCTCCAATTGTGAACATGTGTGCACACCTCCGTACCATCCAAAACATGACATGTAAGCACATGTGTTTATATTTAGTCAGGGCAAACTGGCCTACTGCCTCCTTCAAAGGCAATATCAACTCTGCACCCACACCAAGAAAACAGTCTTTATGCAAGCTTGCATCTCCATGGCATCAAACTACACGGCCAAACTTTTCAAAGTCTCTAAAGAAGTGGCCAATCCTACAGTTGTCTCCTCTTCTGTCACACCCACCCAGGACCTTTGCTCATCCCTGGCTGCACACTTCACCGCAAAAACCTTAGACATCCTTTCCTCTCTCACTTCCACACCACATCATACACCAACACCTCGGTAGCCTCTCTTGGCCCGTACACCATTTCTCCTCTCTTCTCTCACCCCATCACAGCTGATGAGGTCACCAGAGAAGTCCGGTCTATGAAGGCCTCATTCAAACAGGTGGAACCCTGCCCCTCCAAAATCATTAAGGACAACATTGACTCTCTCACTCCAGCCTTGACTGATCTCTGCAATCTCTCTTTTTCCACTGGAGTTTTCCCAACTTCTCTTAATCACTCCCTTGTGCACCTTCTTCTTATGAAACACTCTGCCAAATCCTCCATTCCAGCAAACTACTGACCCATCTCTATCACCCCTTTCCTGGCAAACTCCTGGGGAAGCTGGCTATTTCTCAGCTCACCCTCCACACTGAATCTGCTGGTTGCCTCCATGACCATCAGTCTGGATTTAGAGCATCCAGAGGCATGGAAACTGCTGTACTGAATACATATGAAGACAGGCTCTCAAATCTTGACACTAACACTCTGTCTGTCTTCATTCTTCTTGACCTCTCCTCTGCCTTCAACACGGTAAACCACAACATCCTAATTGCATGTCTCAGTGACACCCTGGAAATCACAGGTCAGGCTCTGGTGTGGTTAACCTCCTTCCTTTCTGACCGCCCATACCAACTGGAACTTGGGTCCTTTCTCTCTACTATCACTCTTTCAATCTGTGGCATTCTCTAGAGTTCTTCACTTTCTTGCTGGTTTGTCCACTTCTACATGGCTGTCCTGGTATGTGTGATTGCCACTTTCATCTCTAACTTCCAGTATTATGCGGATGACACAAAACTCTCCTTCAGGCTACCCTCAGCCATCTGCACTACCTCACTCATATCTGTCTGTTTGTCTGCAATTCAGTCATGGTGTGCTGCAAACGACCTGTACCTCAACACCAGTAAAACAGAGATACAATAGTCGCTTGTTTTGTTCCTCCCCTCCCTTTCTGCACTCCTCTCCCTCACCTTTGGTTTTTCTCCGGCTATACCAGAAATGTCATCAGGCCTAGTACGGTAGTCGCCTGTCTGTTTCCATTTCCTTCCCACTCTCTCCCTCCCTTCCTTATCTATGTCTTAGCTCTTGCATTATCTGAAATGTCATCAGGCCGAGTTAATTTGACATCCTTACTGTTCATGGCCTGTAAGAATGTCATTGGATTTTCCCTTGTTTCCTCCCTTGCATTGAAGCGCTTTGAAAGACATTGTGTATAGGCACTAAATAAATGTATGTATGTATGTATGTATTTTATTTTTGTATAGCGCCGGCAGCCCGAGGGCATCAGGGCGCTTAAACTTACAACACAGCAGCTGCACGACAGACATTAAATAACAATTACTGCGGCCTGATGAATGAGCCTGAACACTGCTTTCCCCCAATTCATCATCTAAAAAGGTGTGTCTTCAACTGCTTCCTGAAAACAAGGTGATTTACTTCAGACCTTAGAGTTTCAGGAATGCTGTTCCACAATTTAGGAGCCAGCACCAGAAAGGATCTACCCAACCCGGATTTCAACTTGAGCTTAGGTACAGTTAAAAGGCACTTTCCCTCCGAGCGTAATCTTCTCATGGGTGTGTAGAGCACTAAGCGCTTTTTCAAGTAGTCCGGAGCTATGCCGTAAAGGCACTTGTGTACCAAACAGAGATCCTTGAACTTTATGCGTTCCTCTACTCTAAGCCAGTGCAGAGATAATCTATCTGCAGTAGCATGGTCTTTCTTCTTCAAATTCTTAACTAGCCTGACTGCATTGTTCTGGATCACTTGGCAGCTGGATAGGTCCTTGGATGAGGCCCCTAACAACAGAGCATTACCATAGTCAAGCCGTGATAGAATGATGGCTCTGGCTATCGTGGCCATATTGCCTTCATTAAGGAACGGCTTAATTACTTTCATTAGCCTGAGATAATACGCCATCTTTTTTTGAAGATAGCTGGTCTGGGCATGAGAATCGACCGCAGAATTGACCATCATACCCAGGGTTTTCACTTTAGGGGCCACCAGAATAGTGGCATTCTTGATTTGGAAAGAATTGTACTCTGCCCCCAGATTGGCCAACTGATGACTGGAACCAAACAACATCAGTTCAGTTTTTGAGTCATTCAGGCACATCCAATTTGCCTGCATCCAGTCGCCTATTGTCTTGTAAACCCTTGCAATCACTTCGCTATCTGTGGTGTGATGACTACCCCCCAATTCCAATATAAGTTGGGTGTCATCCGCGTAATTCGTAAACGACACTCCTGCTTCCACCAATAAGCTGCACAGTGTGCGCATACATATATTAAACAGCATCGGTGACAGGCTGGCCCCTTGGGGAACTCCAAATAGGATGTCACAGGGATCAGAGAAACTGCTACCCCAATAGACTCTGGCTTGGCGGTTAGATAGAAATGACAGAAGCCAATCAATGGCTCCTTCGGAACGGCCCACGTTCTCTCTAAGTGCCTTGATGAGGAGATGATGATCCACCAGGTCGAAAGCGGCACTTAGGTCTTGGAGCATCAGCATCCCTAACTTATTCTTGTCTAACAACCTCAGCATCTGATTCTGCAGGTCCAGCATGACTGTCTCAGTACTATGGGAGGCTCTGAAGCCTGATTGTTGCTGGTGCAAAACCTCCTGGTTCTCTACAAAGTGGTGAAGTTACTGTGTTGCTACCTTGTCTAATAGTTTAAGAACGAAATTCGAGTTAGTTATTGGGCAAAGGTTTGCTGGGTCCTTAGGATCCAGGCCAGCTTTTTTAACAAGTGGGGTGATGGTGACTTTCTTCAGATCTCTGGGCACTGTGCCCTCTTGAAAAGATGCATTCACTATTCTCCGGAGGATAGGAGCAAAAATGTCTTTGTGTTGAAGGATGATACTACGTGGGAAAATGTTTTCTACACAGGTGGTAGGTTTCATAATTTTCAACACCTGTAGCAGATCTGCCTCTGAAATGGGGTCAAAATTAAAGAGCTGTTCTCTGACAGTTCCCTCCACTTCTGTGGGTCGAGTGTCCTGTTTAACGGAAGTTCTGGCCTTGATGATATTTTGGCTTGCTTTTTCCGTTTTGGCTTGAAAGGCATTTAAGACCATGTTACAATCCTCCTCTGTGGGCATAAATGGGGGGGGGGGGGGGTGAGGGTTGCTGGTTTTTCAATACTCTTCAGAATTTCGAAGAGTTTACTAGTCTTGTTATCTGCATGCTCAATTTCAGAATTGAAAAAATCGGCCTTAGCTGCCTTAATTTTGTCTGTATATTCCTTGTCCTTTCTTTTCCAATTATTTGTACTATCCACAGATGTATCTATGATCCATTTTCTCTCCAAGGTCCGTTTTTCCTTCTTCAATAAATGGAGCTCTGTTGTGAACCATTTTTGGCTGTTGTTATTTTTTCTAGCTAGCTTGGTTGTGAGCGGTGCCTCTGACTCCACTAACTCAAGAAGATGCTTATTGGATTTATCTAGAAGATTAACACACGAGTCATGATCCTGAAAAGAACCCAGTATTTTATCAGTACATGACTTAAGCTGTAGCTTATTTAGATTTTTAAAATTTCTATTAGCTACTTTGATGTGGAGATTATGCTTATGTGCATAAGAAGGCAGTTTTAAATTAGCCAATATCAGATAATAGTCACTCCAGATACAGGGTGTGGTTCTGCAGTCTTGCAGGGATATATTATATCCACATATCCAGTTTAACTGGTTTCCCTGAGGGGTAGTGGGGTCCTTGTTAAGAACTTTATAGTCAAGATTGTTCAATGCTTTTTCCAGAGCAATTGCTCCTTTGTCCTTCTTATTCCCTCGCCAGAGGTTAAGGTCTCCCATAATAACCGTGGACACATTAACGGATTTTAGAGTGTTTAAGTATGAACAGAGTTCCAATGAGAAGTCTGAGACCAGTGCCGGTGGTCTATAGATAGCTATTAGGTTAAGGCAGTTATTGAGTGAGAACACCAGTTTCAGGTGCAAAGCTTCACACCCACTAAAACCTAGAGTCACCTTAAAAAGTTTGAGGCTATCCTTAGCAATAATTGCCACACCACCTCCCCAACCCTGCAATCTGTTGTCAAAGTAAATAGTGTAATCTTCTGGTATAGCCTGCTCGCAAGCGGGCCCCACTGGGTCTTTAAGCCAGGTTTCTGTTACACAGAGAATATCAAAGTTGTTAGAGCTAATCATGTCTTTGTGGTTAATAGCATGTTTAGTTAAGGAACGTGTATTAAGTAGACCAATGGTAAAATAAAAAACTTCTCCATACACTCCTGTGGTGGTTCAATGTTAGTGTTCCCCTCCACCTCATTAATTATAGTCCCCTCCCCCTCCTGCGATCTCTCTTGCTTAAATAAACTATCATATCATATCATATAGTTTGCATTGGGACTCCTGCTCCCGCTTTACCACTCTCAATCTAGCCGAACTCCCTTAGCCCTGCGCCCGCACCCACCTGTGAGGCAAAAAACCTAGGGGTCATCTTCGACTCCACTCTCTCCTGCTCCACTCACATTTCGGATATTTCTAAAAAGTCCAACTACCAGCTGCAACTCCTCAGAGGTACTCTTTCTTTTCACACCTTCCCCCAGTGGCTCACTGTCTCCAGAGCCATGGTTCTCTCAAGGCGGGACTACTGCAACTGCCTCTTTCTCAATCTCCCTGCCTCGGCGTTGTGCCCTCTGCAACTCATCCAGAACAAACTGCAAGACTTATCCTTGGCCTCAAGCCCAGGGAACACATCTCTCTGGCGCTAAAATCCCTCCACTGGCTCCGAGTGGCTGTAAGGATCAAGTTCAAGACCCTGTGTATTGTCCACAAGGCTTTCTGGGGCCTGGGACCTACCTATCTGGAACAATGTCTATCTAAATACTGTACTACCCGAGCCCCCCGCTCATCTACCTCCAACCTCCTGAGAGTGAGCCGGTTCTCCAAGCAGAGATTTGGAGGGAGATCTTGATTCTCAGCAGGGGTCTCCCTCTGGAATATCCTCCATGCCTCCCTCTGTCTTGAGCCTGATCTCCTTACATTCTGGATACTCCTTAAGACATTCCTCTTCTCCTCTTCCTTCTCTCTCCCTCTACCATGATAACCTCTCTCCCCACTCTATCCCTCTCTCCCTCCCTCCCTCCTTTTCCACACAGCTTGCTGACTGGCCGCCGGGTGTACCTCAGAGTCTCACAGGTCGCGGGCACCGTTGCCAGACCTCTCACACTTGCCTCCGGGCTTGCACTTGCCTCATCATTACTGCACTTGGTCAATGACCCATGAGAGTAGTGATCACATTAGTAGAATGTCTTTAAAATCAGGGGTCTACACAGAAGGAATAGGGTGTGGATTAATAATCTCTTTGGAGCACTTCCTTATTTTACAGGATTGAATTTACTGTATTCTGCTTTAGTGGGTATACTCGTGACAGTCACGCAATGGGTACTTCTCAATAGGACTGCACATCTTTGGTGAATGTATTGTTGTATTGCAGGAAAAAATATCTTGTGAACATGAACTATATGAGTTAGTATATATATAATCTGGGCCTGAATTGATTTGTTCTATGTACACTTACAGAATTTCACTCTTGAAGAAGGGGTTTGTGACCCCGAAACACGTTGAGCTTGAAGGATTACATCTGAAGGAAATGTATTTTTTTTATTTTTGGAATTTATGAAATTGTATAGGCAGATGATACGCCTGTGATACATTTATGTGTATTCTTTGTTTTTCTTTATTGAATCTGATGTTACATCAAACTGTGCACTATTGTTTTGAATATTTGGCTGTTCAGTATTAGTGGTGTGCAGGGGACGAGAGTGTCTATAATTTGGGTCACTATTTGGTTGTATGTTGTGAAGGCTTTGTGCCAGGGCCTGTATTCTTCGGCTGCACCCCAGGTTTTTGCCTAAATGTTTCGAGAGACTTTCCCTTAAGATCTATCTATTTCTGGTGTGCGTGGATACAATAATTTATTTGTCCCTCAGCTCTTAGCCCAGTTTCTGACTGACAGGGCACACTTGGACCCCCCCTCTCATGTACCATCTGTGCACTTGCTGGATTAGAAGGGATGGAGCTGAACATGGCTTGGCACGTCATGGTCAGCTCACCCTACTGAGTGCTTCCTTCTCGCACTGCAAACCCTGGCCCAGTCCTCATCCTGATGGGTGAGGACTGGTCCGCGGCCCACCAAGACCTGGTGTGGTGTGGCCCCGCCTACTCAAGTGGCCAGCACCTTCCATTTAATTTTTTTTTTAATACAATTTTTTTTAATACAGAGGTAGCAAGGGAGTCTGTAGGGTTAGCAACAGAGACCACAGGGGTTGTGACTGAAACCCCTGGTGACCCCCAAAGGATGTTCCTGCTGCCTTCCCCCTCCTCCTTTATTAGCTCCCTGCTGCCCTGGATCTCTGCTTCCCTAACCGTGTCCTTCCCCCTATGCTTTGCAAAGTGCTCTGTTGCTTTTCAATTATAGGTCTGTGATCAATAAATACAATAATGATAATAATATATATGTGTTATTGGGTTGCGGTTTAAATGTAAAACCTTTCACAAGTCATATATACATTATAATAATTAATTGTCAGAGTACAAGGTGCATTTCCTTATACTATAACATAGAAAAGAAGAAAACCAAACCACATTTTTTCCTGAACTTTTAAAATAACTTGTGCAAATTTCACAGCAGTCAGCAGTAGAGCCACATTAGATGCCTCAAAAAATAGATACCAAAGGTTTTGAAAGGCCGTAGGTGAAGGTTCATGTATAAAATGCCCAAAATATTTATATTGAATCTCCTCTAAAAAGGGGTAGATGGTGAATAAACCATGGACCCTACCTGTCAAAATCTGCAAATTTGCTGGGCCATAGGTAACTTATTTAGAATTCACAAAATGTCCATTGTAGGCCACAGATTTAACCAGAGTCGTAATACATTTGCCCTCTCCTTACCGGGATTTATTTTAGATATGGTAGTACACTATGAAGGGGTGTCTCTATAGTAGCAGTGTAATCATACAGCTTGTAAGATTTACATGCTTAGATCGCCGCAATCCAGTCATATTTCCACAGTTTACTCTCTAGGATTTGTTGATGAAATGGCAACATGATTTTGACATACACTCATTGAGTTTAGCATACATTGGAGCTGATTCACAACGCGGTTTTGAATAAGGTTTTCCCATAGGATAGCACATTTGTAAATCAGGCCCATTGACTGGAGGTGGGAGCATAATCTTTGCAAATATAAATAAGGTCTTCTAAGTTGTGAGAGCTTCCAAAGACAACAGGTCCCGCTCATAAGAAATTATTGTAGCGGGTGTACTCATTTGGAATTTCAATGTTCTCTTCCAAAGATTGTCCTCAATACATGTCCAAGGGATGTGAACAGGGCTAGATTCCCCTCCATGTGAAATGCATGGAACTACTTTGTCCCTGTAGTATTTCATAATAGGTAGAATGGAAAACGTCCCAAACCTTGGCCGTTCTCCTTACCGAGTCGCCATAGGCCACGATTTGTGGTAAAGTCTGCTTAGAACTTCTTTGGTTGATAGTCACACCCAAGTATACTAAATGTTGAACTTCCTGCAATTTCTGTTAGCCAAGATGCCAGGAAAACGTGTTATTGCTTCTAGTTTTCGGTTCCAGGATAATAATCTTGGTTTTGGCCACATTAAGTTCCAAATCCAAAACAGTATGATAGGCCAACAACACATTTAATGATCTATGTAGACCTATTTGAGTTTGGGATAGAAGGACAATATAGTTGGCCTATGCCAGATATTGAACATGAATGTGGCCTAACATTCAAGCATTGAAAGAAAGGAAACCCTCTGACCCAAACTAGCATCCATGTCTGACAATAATAATGATAATAATAATAACAACAACAACAACAATGAAACACATCCTTGAAGTCTTGAAGTGCTGGGAATCTGGTAATGCATAGTTTCAATAGTGGCTTATGCAGGATGGCATGGCTGATGTTTCAGTTTCAGTTTATTATTATCATAGCAACACTGCATCATAGTTACAGCAGACACATAACCTATACAATAATTCATAGTTGCATAAAATACACGAAAACAGCGTAATCCAGATCACTGTGATGCTTCATAAAGATCTTAAAGATCCCAAAAAAGTCCAGGATTTAAAACCTATAGAAGAAACCATCATGGGAATATACAAATTAGTTTTGACCGGGCTTTGCGCAAGTACATATTTACTGCAAATGTTGTTACCTCACCACATGTTCTACCACAGAGCAGTATGGCTTGCTTGACAATCCTAATAGCATATAATATAAATCTGGTTTTCAAATATAATTTCCAGAGGTCCAACTAAAATGGACACATTAGCAAGAAATGCATCTCACTCTCCCTTTCCATTTTACAATAGCAACCTTAGTCAGTGACACTCCTGTTGCGCTCGTGCTCTCTTTCCGCTAGGGGCAGAGTGACACACCTGAGCTTCATAAATAGTAGCCTCAAGAATTTTGGCTTCAAAGAATCCAGATATTTCTAATACCTTAAGTCTAGCTTTTTGTTGCAAAAAATGCTTAAGGGTGCTGATTTCTGTATTTTATTCAATAACCGGTCATGTTCCCAAGCGTGATATTTGCTTCTTATCATAGTTTTAATATCCACACTGATTAATTCTGGGTTTTGCCAATACTGTTCATGGCCCAAGTTTTTAAGATGTTCTTTGATTCGGCAATACCATGGCATTGTCATCTCTCCGTCTTGCAGTTATACATCCTTTAAGGTATCCCTTTATCTACTAAAGACAGGGGTGATCCATATTCTTATCCAATAGAACATTGGTTTCATGTTAGCCATGAAGACTATGCTGTGTACATTAACCTCTAGAAGCAATGTGATCATTGGGGCTGTTGATGAGAGCCCTGTGATAATTTTGATAAAACCATTCCCTAACAAGTGAAGGCAAGTCCCCCAATTACGCACACTCCAGAATAAAGACAACCCGCTAGGGGAACAGGCCACGAGAGAGCGTTGCAAGGATAACAAGGTTTAATTATACAAGATACAAATGTCAGCAAAGGTCTCTGCTGTCCGCAAGCGCTCTGGTTCTTTCAAGTACAAACATCAGTTTATAAGGGGAAACATTGTCACAACATACAATACACTTTTGGTATCACCGATTGCTGGGGACCCTACACATGGGCCTGCTCCATAGGGGATACCAGGCTACGATTGGTTAGTTCTTCTTCATCCATCAGGCTCCACGTGGGTCAGCAGGGCTCATGCTCGCAGTGAAGGTGGTTCACACATTCAGAACAATGTTTCTTATCTAAACTAACATGCAGCGACAGAATATTGACTCATTGAGGCAGGCACCTGGGTGGCCAGGAAATGGTGCCAAGGAGCTGGGAAGATAAAATACAGTTGATACGGCAGTTCATACTCCAAAGGTCTTCCCCCAAAGTTTTGATCTTAAATGTATGTTCCTAGGTACTTCGTGTTACAAGGGGCATGTGTTTCTGTAGAGGTGAAATATAGTTGTACCTGCTTAGATCTCTCGTGGACACTTAATGGGGATTGGGACCTGGAGGTCGTGCTCTGATCCGAGAATGCAAAAGTGCAGGGGTCGAGCCAGTGATGTGGGGCTGGCTTTGACCTTGCCGGGTGGGGGTTAGAGGCTGAATGCCAGTTTCGTGGAGATAGATGGACACAGCACAGAGCCTGGTGCTGTCTTACGCTGAGGGTGCATTCCAGTGAAAGATACTAAATATTTGCAACAATGAAGAGACGAGGGGGAAGTGGACTTTCGTGGGAAAAAGGCTTGTGTGGAGCCATCATGTTGTACAGAAATTGAGCCATGTGAATGGTGTATACAATAAAAAAATAACCTATCAATCAGTGTGAGCCTGTGGCTTCTCTCTCTAAGGCCTAACACAAAATGGAGCACAGGGCTTGACGCTTTTCTAGTACCAAGCGTCTACGTCTAAGTGCTATGGGGCTTGTACATGCAGCCTAATATGCAGACTGCTCCACCCTTGTATATTAGAACACTTTGTATGGTGTATGCCACATTTGGAAGTGCCTACGGGGGTAGGATATTTCCATCCCAATACAAGGTAACTGTTTTACTGTTCATATATTACCATAATTCTACTCTGTAGAGAGCCATTTTCCAAGCATTCAGCAGGTAGGTTAGAATAGAAACTTTTAGGGCCCTGTCTCCGTGGGCTTTTGTAAACTTTGCAACTGCCCCAGCCTTCTTTAATTGTATGCAAAAAGGCCAGGTTGCTGACAGCTGAATGCAGAGGTAATATTAAGAATGTACTTGTTCTATCCTTTCACTGTTTAAGTTGATTAAGATAATGGGTTTTCTCTTCCATTTGCATGTGAACACCATGGTCTTTGACTTAGAGATATTCATCTGTAAGGCATTCCCCCTGCAGAACAGTTCAAAGGAAGTTATCCATCTTTTTAGGACTATTGGAGTTAGTGAGGCGAGTACTGCATCATCAGCAAACATTAAGGTACAGTATTTATCCATGCTGAAACATGAGTCATCTGAATAGAAGGACAGCAATTTACCAATCACCTGACCAATAATAAGACAAGTCAGTTTTGCTGCTGAAATGTAACCTTGACACACACCTTTCAGTATCTTGATCAGCCGTAGATTTCTGCATCCAACCCCATCTCACTGATGCTTCATTTCTGCAATACAGTTATGGTACAGCAGAAAATAATGGTGATGGTATTTACAGACCACACAACTCATTCCATAACTTGCTTTGAGGAGCACAGTCAAAAGCAGTTCTCAGGTCAATGAACATCAAATAGAGGTTCATTTTTGTGAAGACTATGGGGCTCATTACGAGTTTGCAGGTAGCTATGGTGCTTTTAGCACCATGGCTGTCTCCAAACCCGTGTCCAGGTTCGACTAGACAGAATGGGGACCTACCGGGTCATTCCGACCTTGGAGGACCCGGTAGGTCCCCATTCTGAATACCATTCCCCATTCCCATTTGAGCCCCCATAGGCCTCAATGGTAATGTGGAAGGAGCTAATAACGGGCCTGCAAATAGCGTGCCCGTTATTAGCTCCATGGTCCCTTAACAGGTCCCGCTAAGGACGGCTGGTCAGACCAGCCGTTCCTGGTGGGACCTGCTAAGGGACCTCGGAATGTGGCAGTAGGGGGTTAATGGCACCGGCATCCTTACTGGTGCCATTAACCCCCTACTGCCATACTCGTAATGACCCCCAATACATTTCTCCCTAAGTAGGCTTAATCTCAGGCATTGGTCAATTGTGCTAACTCCACTTTGGAAGCCTGTCTGTAGGTGGTTGATACGCCCCTCCTCTGCAATCCAGACTTCAAGATGACTCAACATTACATTTGTAAATATGTTTCCCACAGAGACCAAATAAGAAATTGGATGACAATTTGAGGGAGCAACACAGCCCTCCCTTTTGTATATTGTGACTATTTCCACAACAATCCAAGATTTTGGGATCATGTTTGTTAGTGTAATAGTATTGAACAGCTTTGTCAGATAAGGCACCCATACCCTAGACCCCAATATGTATAAATCCATAGGGATCTTATCAGGGCCAGAGTTTTTGTCCATTTTTTGTGCAAAACTGGGCTTACATGCCTCATGTATTGTGAAAGTCAATGACTCATGTTCTGGAAAATCCTAGTCCTGAGAGGGGGGAGGGTGGGTGTTGATATATTCAGCTATATATAGAGAGTTTTTGGAAGTGGTGTATCCACACTTCTTCAGAAATATTGTCATGCTGAATGACCTTCTCTTTTGTGTGGTTAGAGCTGACCAATCATCAAAATGTAAAAATGTATGACTATCCTTGTTACAGATTGAATCTGCCATGTTGTCCCAGATTTGTACAGTTTGATCTCTTTTTTCTCTCTAGAATGTTTTTATATTCCCTTCTTTTTGCGCATAGACATCCCTTATCTATAAGCTCTGAATCCTTAATACAATACATCAATGCATTTTTTGCTTCTCTACACTCTTTATCAAACCATGGGCACTATATAATAGCTAGCACCTTCATAGCTTTCCGTTGATTTGTAATGAGGAAAAAAAACACTATCTATGGTGATGGTGTATTACTCTATAATCCCTTCATTGCGCATGTTACTTTTGCCACATATGAGTTCCATGGAAGGTTGCAATTCTTTATATATATATATATATATAGGTGTGATGTCTGCCCATTAGATTTTACGTTTTTCCAAGCCACTAAATTTTATCAGAACATTCCTATTGCTACTTAGTATAAAGGATTGGGGTCTGATCATCCAAATGCATGCATACCACAGATGGGCAATGGTCACTATCTATTCTATGTAGAACTTCATTTTGTTTTAATTTGAGCCCATGATTCCAGATGAATGAGTATATACTCTATTTGACTTGTTTGGGCTCCACTGGAAAATGTTGCATTGGCTGGCTCCACCACCCCCCATTATTTAATATTTAATTTTTAAATGTAATGTGAAGTTCTTGGATACACAGGCTTCCACTATTGACAGCATCTACCAGCGCAACCAATGAAGATCCACCCATGTTATCAAGCTTATACTTGGTCTTCCACTTTGATCTTTCATGGCAGGAATCTCAAAGGTGGCATAGCCTTGTCAATCCATATATATAAAACAAAGTCGTGTTTGTTTGTGGGTTTGTATGTGGCGTAATCGGAGACGTAACTCCTCATGAACAGTGAGGTCTGGTGTCATGAATTCTGCATGGAATATTGTTTATTTCATTGCCAAATGAATGCAAATATTTCTGGCCCGATAGGCCATACTGTTCCAGAGATAATTCATCTTTTTTTTTTCGGTCATTTGTAGAAAGTGGTGATCATAGCGCAACAAAACTGAAACATGATCAACAACTGATTAATTTCTATTGCAACATTTTGTAAAGGACAGGTACTTCACCCTCATGACATCAAATGGAATGTTGCTACAATTTGAAGATGACATAGTTGAATCAGTTGATTTGAATCAGTTTCCAAGTTTAACAAAAAGACTTCTTCCTTCTGTATTCTCTCCTTTCATTAATGCTTTAATCCCATGAATATATTGTTACAGAAATGCCATGAAAAAAGAGAGCAGTGTTTAATCCTACCTGAATCAAAACAAGAAAATCGAAAGCTGAAACATGATCAATATTCTGAAGAAGAGCTCAAGACCAAGCTGATAAAATCAACATGCTTTCAGACAGAACAATGAATGTGCTCAAGAACCTGAAGCAAGACATAGGGCCTCATTATGACCCAGGCGGTAAGTTACCGCCTGGGTCGTACCCTTACCACCATGGTGTAAACTACGTTTACTACGTTTACACCATGGTGGATGGCGGATTTACCCTTCCCCATTCCCATTTTTTCCCCATAGGGCTTAATGGGAGTGGGGAAGGCGCTAATTACACCACCGTAAATTACGGTGGCGTAATTAGCACCATGGTCCCTTAGCGCCATGGATTTTAACGCCTGCAAAAAGCAGGCGTTAAACTCACCATTGCGCAAAGGGACCTCGGAATCAGGCGTTAAGGGTCGGCGCCGTTTACGGCGCCGTTAACCCCTTAACGCCTGACTCGTAATGAGGCCCATACTAATCAGAGAATTTGTGCTGCTAAAAAACAAAGCAACAAAACTGCTGTAGAAACTGAAACACGACTTGCTGTTAAGATAATTAGTGCTGCAAAACAACGAAGGAATGAAACTGCTGAAGGAACTCAAGCAAGACTTACAGATCTGAGAATGTGTGCTGCTAAAAAACGAAGCAATGAAACTGCTGAAGAAACTGAAGTGAGACTTTCCGATCAGAGATTTAAAAATCTAAGAATTGAAATCCCGGGCAAAGCCGGGTAGTTAAGCTGGTATATATATACATTTGAGATGGCCCATGTTTCCTGGAAGCATATGTTTAGCATTTTGCAGTGACAGGCTCGTTAACTGGCATCACACTGTGGAATGTGGGCTCATCCACCAGGTGGGTGCTGGTAGTCCATTATAAATTAGTGTCAGGAGAGTGCTTGCATGCATGCAATGGGGCTGTGATGCAGGTGCAGGGCACGATTGTGAATAAGGAGGCAGATACAGTTCTTTAAAGCCCACACGTAAAATATTAAGGACTTACTCGTTAATTTTTTTGTTGTTTTCCTTATGTGATTTTTTTCGAAAGTCAGACCAGTAACAGTGATCCAAAGCTACGTTAGGCACTATCATCTCAGGAAAACAAGAGCAGAGCTCATATCCCCCAACCCCCAAAGTAACCAGGATTCACAGAGATCAACATTGGAGAAAATGATATCACTTTGAAATCGTTTTGACTAGAAATGATTGGACTAAAAATGAACGTGGTAAAATACTGTTCGGTCCACATTTTAGGCTGCTTCCCACTGACGTGCACAAATTTGTCAACACGTTTGTGAAATCCGTGTAGACTGCAAAATGGGGACAAAGGTCTCCAATTTATCACATTTTCTTTTCAGCTTAAGCATTTTCTATTATATGTGAGTCAAGGTTGCTGACACCCTGAAAGGAAAGAGACGAAAGTAAACATTAGAATGCAAAGCCACCTGACAAGCTCTCCAATCGAAAGGGCACGCTGGGGAGTACTGCTATGGGTTCAACGGATGTGCTGGCTGATGGTAAAAGCAAGAGCTTCTTTTCAGTCAGTAACATGGAAACCTGTGCTTATTATTTCTTTGGCAGGAGGGCAACCGTTGTTTCTGTGCATTAAGACATTGAACACGCACACAGACACACATGCAAGCAAAGAAAATACGACGGGTAAGGGGCGGTATTTGCATTTGGGAGATACAACGTGGATAGAAAAATGGAGTGGATCTTTGCAGTCGAACTGACAAAATAAAAATGTCTGCTCCAACTTCTTCTGAATTCTATTAAGATGCCAGTCGAGGAAGAAACATCCACATTGCAGTAGAGCGTTCATCTGAAAACGTGCTACTGCACTGAAGGGAGGCATGTGGATACGATCAACATCACTGAAAAGGGAAACACTTTGGATATATGGCTGCAGATAACCCCTCACACATCTTGTGAATTCTGAAATAAAATGGCGGCACACCCATCTTTATTCCTGCGACACTGCTTGCACCAAGAAGACATAAAAGGACGAAGCATATGGAATCTTAAGCACGAATTTAAGGCCACTGTTTAAGTGGCATTACTGTTCAGCATAATATACAATATTATAACAGAGATGCAAACCCTTGTCCTCTGTTCTGCCCCAGATGCTATTAATGGGGGGAGGGGGGGACTTTCCTCCCGCTCCGACCGCCTCCCTGACCTGTGAAGCCTAACTTACCTGGTCCTGGCCACATCATCACACCTTGCTTCTCCACCACCTCACATCCAAGAAGCTAGATCTCCCAACGGCTATATGTTATTCATGTTGCTACGCCACCTCGTGCTGGATGGACATGCCGTGAGCCGGTCTGTAGGGCCTTTCGGGGAATAACAAAATGTCAGCATCAAATATATATGTGCTTAAAATCCATGATTGGATGAAGGGATCAGACATAAGCTCTTTGCTGTGTGCCATTGCTGCCTCTTATGTATGTGCATTTTCAGAGCATACCTATGGCCAGTGGGGTTCATTGCACTATAAATTGCAAAGGAAAGAATTTAGTTTTCGAGCAACATTTGCATGTTTTTCTGGCCCGCAACAGCTCTTTCATCTAAACATAGAATACATATTTTGGCACCAAAATGTTCCTGACATGTGGCTGATGCAGCATCTGAAGGCACTGTATGTCGCTTTCACCACGTGTTGCCTCCTTTTCATCTAAAGGGGGGTCGCAAAGCTTGCACATCCATGCTTTGTGTACACAATGCATATGGGTGTATTGGCCTCGAACTAGGTCTACTTGTGTTGTGGCAGGATTCACTGTCAAAGTATTGGTGGAGCAGAGGAAAAATGCACACCGAGCTATGATCGCATGCTTTCTCATTTTTATCCGACATCATTAGTTATACTAATTCACAGTGAAGCATATGCTGTCATTTGCCTTTTTCAGTGAGGACTTTGATTGGACAAGAATCTTCAAAGGATACTTTGCGTGACATCGACCTAATAAAGAATAAAAAGGTAGCATAACACATGTTTTCTAGTTTAGCCATTTAATGGGATTTTAAATACATGCTCAATAATGGTGAAGCACGATGTGTCGCAAGCAATGTTTCAGGTATCAGCACTATGTAGTGCGTTCATAATGCCTGACAAACAGATGTCAGCCAATCAGATTCGTCCAGGGCATTACTGTGCCTGTAGACATTCATCATCCGGTTAAGCCTCTGCATTTACAGTTTGTTCCATCCTAAGAGACCTAAAGCTTCAATTGGTCCTGACAAACCTAGACTCTCTAATTGCTCTCATAGTCAAAGACACGTTTCAAAGTTGTGTTCCCTTAAGTGACCAATGTGTTTTTCATCTGATGTTGTGCAACTGCGCCCCTCCAATGATTGTTAACAATTATGATTATCTGTGCAATGTAAAAGAGCCTTTAGAGCTCTTTAGAGGAGAGTCCTTAATGTACAGTCTAGGATTGATCAGAGTCCCATCAACACCAACCCACATTTTTGGGAGTCATAGTTCTGGATTTAAAACGGACAAATAAGGAGTAGTAATTGTCACTTGACAAGCCTCTACAAAATGAAATGGGGTAGGCTGGTGTGCCTTTGACTATAATGTGTGGTATAATGAGACGTCAAAAGGATTTGCATGATCAATCTTGTGTTATAGTTCAGCTAATTAACACGCTCAAAATTAGGTGATCCCTTACAAAGGATCTCTTTACCTATTGATATGTATGGTCATAAACACTAAACAGTAGATACCTAACAACTAGCAGGCAGACTCTGTCAAGGAATGAGTAGTCTATGGGTACCTGCTGAGGTGTAGAATCTCACCATTCAATAGGGGTTACCTCAATCAGACCCAACATTTTTTTTTTTTTAAATTAAAATGCATTCGGTTTATATCATAAACCTTACATTTGTAGTTCAACAGAATTTACAATTACATTGAATCTTTTCCATTTATATTTTTGAGTTGTGGGCTTCTATGTCCGCAATATTGGGTTCCCAAAAGTGAACAATTGTTGCAACCATTTTTCTGTTATTGCCCATAAGTATTTGACTCCATCTTTCCTTGGGTTCCAATTCATTGAGGCGCTTAGGTATTTCCCGCTGTATGTTAGCTGTTTCCGGTTGAGGGCCATGCATTCCATTATCACATGGTATAGAGTTTCTTTTTTCCCAGATGTTTTACAGAATCTGCAATCTTTGTTGGTGACTTTGTTTTGGGTCCGATTTCCCATGATTTCGTTGGTAGAGAGAATGTTCAACCTAAATCTCAAAAACATATTGCAGATTCTGCGATCGGGGTAAAAATTTAGGTAGTGTGGCAATTGGTTGAGTGCACGTGATTCTCCTTCGCACTTTAGAGTACGTTTATATTGATCTTTCTTTCCTTGTGTCTCAATCCAATCAAACCTTGCAAGTATTTTTTTGGCATTCTGAGGCCTTCGCGTGAGTGTCTCAAGCGAGATGTCCTTTTGTATACACATACTCATGGCAGCTTCTTTCCATTTGATTAATGTAGTATTGCAGACTTTCAGATGAGAAGTTCTCAGAATATCTAGAGCAGGAATCCTTTCTTCACTGTTCAACTTTCTGTACAGGTCTAAGGTTTTCCATACAACTGTTGACTGGAGCGATTGTAGTCCCAGCTCATAGCGTATACGTGCCATTGGGGTACGAAGAATAGAGCGGCAAGCACCAACTATAGATTGTGAAAGGGCAAGAATTTTCCACCAGAAAATTGCCTCGAGTTGTATCCATATTGCGTGGTCCAAATTAATCAGCGATTCTCCTCCGTATGTTAATATTGTGGTCACCTTTTGTTTGTAAAAGGCTAGTATAGGCTTGAGTGAAAATTTGCCGTATTTCCTTTGAATCATCAGGCCCTGTTTAGCTAGGGCTTTTGCTTTGGACTTCAGATGTTGTGTCCAAGGAATCTCAGTTGGTGACTGATTAATCCAGATTCCTAAATATTTATAAGTCGTGACTTGCTCTAATTTCTCTTTTTGTAGATAAAATGCCAAGAGACTCTGTTTCTTTTGTAGTTTTGTACAGGAGGGCAGAGTGACCTCTGACAGGCCCATGGAATCAGAGCTCACCCTTGAGTACCATAAGACCAGATAGCTGCACCTTGAGGTGGATGGGGAGCAGGATCATCTTACTCCAACACCAATCAATAAGGACAACTCAATGGTTTGGCAAAGGGAAGTCCCTTTAATGACAAGTAAAAGAAACGGGGAAACCATAGGAAATCATCAGTGATGTGATTGCCCGTCTCGCTTCAACTTCCGACTTCTTCATTCAGACAGCAATAGTTATAGCAAATTCTTGTCATTATTGACGTGTAACACTCAAAAGTTTGTCATGCAATTCTATTGGTTGGAAAAGGTAACTTAAGTATAGGTACTATATCTGTATATGGTAACAGAGTGTGAGGATTGGCTAACTCTTATCGGGTGGGTGTCTACGCACCTCCCTCTACGTCATTCGTGTCAAACGTCACTAAAAGTACGACGTCTCATTGGTTCTACTAGCTATAGGACCCAAGATTATTTGGTCCATTGTGATTGGCTGCGTTACACTTCTAGGCATAAATCTCAACTTTAATTAGCACCATGCAGAATGATCACCCAGGTGCGGTATGCCCCAAGATTCACCCTGCCTCCCTTCCATCAATCAGTACTTTAGGGCTATGTGTCAATTAGTTGGCAGAGGATGACCTGGAAACTGTAGCTTCTTATCAGGAGAAGTTATGGCATCCTCTGGTTTTGGATGACATCAGACGTTGGTACCTCTTCGCGTTTGCCTGGTCACGTGTCAGTACACCGTGAATCTGCTTCATTTTCCCTTTATTTGCGTATTTGATTCTTCCTTAGCATTGCCTGGGCCTCCTTATCTCGACCTTCACTGGCAGGCTGCTGTGCTCTTATGTTTCGATTCTTGGAAGTTGCTGCTCTCCTCCCTTCCTTGGGTGACCTCGAGTTCCCAGGCATGAGCTGCTTCTTGCTAAGTTTTTGATTCCGCTCTTTCATCTGGCTTTGTGCTGGTATATGAATCCTGGCTTCTTTGACCCCTACCAACTTGGGTTAATTCTGCTTTTGAAAAATGGATTCACACTTGTATAATGTGCTTCTTTGAGGTAGATATATAGTTGGTGCTTGCCGCTCTATTCTTCTACTAAGCATAGCAAGCAGTACCGTTTTCTTAGCTTCTTGCGTTACAAGCCTATGTACAGGTGTTAGCTGGTTGAATACTTTCATCCTGCTTTACAGTTACGTTTCTTTATATTTCAACATTGTTTCTCCTTTTAAGTCCATTAAATCATTATTCCTTCCATTTCGTCTTTGCGTGTCATCTTTTGATTGTCGTTTCGTTCATCTGAACGTCTACCCGGGCCCTTGTGTCATCATCAATCGTCTTCGATTACGGCCCTTTGGGTCTCTTCTGGGACAGTTTGCAAGTAGTCTTCATTTCGTGTCAGCTGCTGGTATGCTTGTCTCAATGGATACCGTACTGCCCATGGTTGTCTGGTTATTGGCCCTTCAACAGGTATTGCTCTTCTGATGGGTTCTGGTCGGAGCCCGAGTGTAGCTCTCTGTTGGTTTATTTGCTCCTCATTCGTCACATATTTCGGCAAGTATGTTCCTGGTATTTCAAAATGGTTGTCTGGAGTGCAGGCCATATTTGGGGCCTCCTCTACAGTTTTCTTATCAGCATCATAATTTTTGTCTTTTTGATGTTTATTTTCAATTCATTTTGGCCCATGTATTCTTGTGTTTTTTTTAATGCCATTCAAAGGCCACTCCGTTTTTTTGCCAGGAGAATTATATTGTCTGCGTAAATTAAACAGGGTATGGCAATGGCATTTAGTTTGGGCGGATTAATAGTTGGAGTATTTATGAATGCTTCAAAATCTGAATAAACGAAATAAGGCTGCTGCAAGAGGACATCCTTGCTTTAGACCATGCCATGTGTTGATTAAATTGGTAATGGTTCCATCTGCAGACATTCTTATTTGGATGTTAGTGTTGGTGTATAGGAGCTTTATGGCCTCGAGTATGTCATTAGGGCATCCCCAATGTTCAAGTTTTGCCCACAATAGGTCCATGTTGATTTAGTCATATGCTATGCTCAGATCTACATATGCCACATAGGTTTGGGTTTTTATCCTAATTGCTTCGTGTTTGATCATATTTAAGATTATTAAATGTACGTTTGTTCCTACGTTTTTGACAAATGCCGTTTGCCGGACAGCCTGATGATTAGTCTGTTTTGACCAGGCATTTCGTTTTCTTAGAAGATGGTTGCAAATATTTTTCCAAGAGGATCCAAAAGGGCCAGCGGTCGATAATTCATTGGATCTTTAGTTCATCCCTGTTTGTAAATCGGGATCAGTGTTGCGAGTTTCCAGGAATATGGAATACTTTTAGTACGATTGATGAGCTCAATGATTTCACCACAAATTTGGCCCAGATTTCGGGGTTCTTATTAAGAACCGCGTTTGACAGCCCATCAGGGCCTGGTGCTCTTGATGCATTCAGTTTTCTGATTGAGTTAGTGAGTTCAGCGATGTCATAGCTCACATTCCATTTTTTTTCCGCATAGGGCCTCGCTTTGTTCGTAGTTGTAAGTCTTTATATAACTCAGTGAAGTATGTCACCCAAGCAGATTCTGGCACATCTACTATCATTGCTTCCTTCACATTCAGTTTAAGTTTAAGTAGGTCCCAGAGGCATCTGGTGTTATTGTTTTTCAGAGTATTAATCATTAGTTCAGCATTGTCTTGGTCCTGCATCATTTTTGCATTTTTCAGCCAATTTTTACATTTTTGCTTTGCTGTATGTATCATATTCCTACTTGTTAATGCTAATTCGTGTTTGGCTCTCCGAATGGCAAATTTCTTTTCTTTCTTTTTCTCCGCTATATTTTGGTTGTAAACATATTTAGGCCGTTGTGAAGAGGCGTTTTGGACCCTATACAATTTGAATTGGTTAAATAACCATCCATGGTTGATTTTGCTATTGTCCTCCAGTTTCGAGTACTAGAATGATTCCGTTATAGTGTTTAGTTTATTATGCGGTATCTTAAGTTGGTTCATTCTGTTCGATAGGGTCGGGCGGGGTGTTTATTCTAGGCATTTATTTTGTGTGAATTTCTGATGAGCGCTTCAGGATGAAATGATTGCTTTGTTCGCTAAATTTATTCTCCGCTTTGGTCAGGTTTTGGTTTATTCCTTTGGAAGTGTAGATATAATCTATAATTGATTTACTATTTCCAGGTGACCATGTGGGAGATGGGATGGCAGTTGTGTTTAGCGTGTCCCAACGATCAAAGTTCCTGTTCCGTGCTTCTACTCACCATCTACGTGTGCGAGGTTCTAGCAAATGTTCTTCAATTATTTTGTCATCCTCAGCGAACAGATGAAAGTTGATATCGCCGCATATGATGAATTCTACGTGTGGGTATTTCATCGAGATGTTATCAATTACAGTCAATATTGAATCTATCACTGCCTCTTAGTCTGATTTCCTGGGGTTACAGTATATATTTGTTATGGTATGTTTCCCGCTGACATTGCGCATTTGATTGGTTTCTTTGCGTTTTAGATGTACAATTTTTAAGTGTGATATTTTGAGCCCAACAATTGATGTTTTGGTATTCAATAGTATCAAAAATGTAGTTTGATCAAGGTGAGTAGTCCTGCCGATGGTCTCTCTGTCCTTTTTATAGTAGCAGGATTTGTGTAAGTGATGTATCCTCCACACACTGGAGGTTCAGTCAACCATGTCTCTTGTAAACTTTTTTTCCCGATTCGAATCGTTCTCTCTCAGGGCAGATGTGTCGCCAGAAAGGCAATTTTTCAGGGTTCCATCTAGATTGGCCTTTGTTTAACCGGGGTCCCTGCTTTGTTTGCTTTTGATGATCGTTGTGTCTTTCAGTATCACTGTTTGTATATTCTTTTGTGTTCTCCTTAATTGTGAGATTTGAACAGCTGCTGATGTCTGACTACATTCCACAGTTTGCTTGAGAAGGTGTGTGCCTATACCTTGTGTCATTGCAATCGTCGATAGTTATTTCAATGCCAAATTGCTTAATCTCTCTAGTACATGATTCAAGTAGGCTCAGAGTTCCAAGGAGTAGCAGTGTATCCATATTTTATCGAATCTATGGTCATCGATGAACTCTATTAATTTTAGGTCTTTGGTGTTCAAAGATCTTAGTTTGGGTATTGCTTTAAAAAGGCGCAACGTGTTGGTTTTATTCATGATAACTCCTCTGTCTTTATTGGTTTGTCCTTCTAATTTCAATCTAATTGGTTTCGCCTTTTGGTATGGATCGACAAATGAGAGTTGCTCTAGAGTCGAGCTTTCTATGGTAGATGCTTGGTTCACACTTATGTCTGCATATTCGTGATCGGTTCCCTCTGATGTTTGTTCATGGTCTGTTGGATCTACCATTGTTGAAGTCAGAGAGATATTTTCAGAGCTGAAATCAGCGTCGTAAATTTCTTCACACGTACATTAGGTTCTCAAACCTGACTCATACAGACGGGTGCGTGGTTTCCGTAACTTAGGCTTAACTCTGTAAGCAAATGTACAAGAGGCTATTTCAGATGTTCTGGCACAATATGGTTACACACATGATAAGAACTTGCTTAGTGACATGTGTTGAGTAAAGATGCTCTCAGCCGTATGAGGTTAGTGTTATCTTCTTTATTAAGTGGCATCTACAAGACCCTGCTCCAGGTTGCCAACAGGTCTTCTCTCCTTCAACTGTCTCTCTCACACTTACTCTAGAACCCGCCCCGTTTAGATTCTCCCGAAACATTCTATGTAACCATGGAACAGGTCTGGAATACAATAACATAACATACTAGAGATACAAAACATCTCCTTTCCTTACAATAGACAACTGCACATTTTGCTTGTATTCTTCTTAAGCTTTAACTATGTACAAACACTTTGACATTTTGCTCTTGTTATTACAGAGTTTAACACTTTCATATCCTATAACAACAGTCACAAATTCCCAACTATTCTCAGGTTCCAACTTGACCATTGTCTAACTTTACAACACCACTCAACACTTCCTTGACTCTCTCATGAGGACCATATTTGACATTGTTCTTATCCTTTATCCTTCCCACCTTCACTCTCACCATATCTCAATGCCCATGACACACTTTTTCCTGTCATACGAGTGAGGAATTCGAGCATTCGCACTGTGGGTGTGCGCTCACCTGGGATTTTTTGAAATGTTATATGAAATTGAATGATGGTAGATCAACCTCCGGAAAATGTGTGGGGCTAATTCGCACATATTTTCCTATGCTCACTGCACTGCATACAAATAGACCTGTGTACTCTGGGTGGACACAGCCTACATGCACAGTCCACACTGTCATATTTAGTTGGAATTTAACAGGTGGAGCACACAATGCATCTCAGAAGGGGGAGGGCCAGCCTTATTAACAAACCAAGGGTTAATGGATCCACTCTGTCCTTTTGTTTAGCCCTGCAGATAGTGGAAGCAATTAACCTAATTAACATACAAATAGAGTATACTTCAAACAGGCCCACATGGGGCCTGGCTGCAGAGGCTAACAAAGGAGACAGCAAACCCCAACAACCTTTCAGATGCACTGTGGCAACCTAAAGCCAGCCCCGACCTTCTGTATTGCCTTGGCAGTCAAGTATCATGTCTGGGGCTGTGTTTATTACAGTTTTCATCCCCACAGGGGGACCCGATTCAGAAGGTATGAGTATGTGGATTGACAGCGCCAGGAAGCCGGGTCCTGCCGCAGCTTCAAGGGAGACCTGCTGCTTTAATCAGGAACCACAGAGAGCTCCTTTAACCACAGACACCCTTTGATCCACAACAGACAGGAAGATGGGTGGGACTTAGCACTACATGTTTTCATCCCTTTACCTTTTCTGTTGCAAAAATCTCTGGTTATGACCTCATGCATACAGGACATTGTTGCTGAGCACCCAGGATTGGTTCATTAAGGTACGTTTAGCCTACTACAATCCCTGTGGTCAATTTGGCTTTAAAATATGGTCAAGCCCCTCTTTTAGGCAGATCATCTGAAGACTTTGCAAGGAGTAGCAAAAACAACTCATCATTGGAACTTCGCTGAAGGTACAGTCTGCCTTACATCTACCTCCAGAGAAAGAAGGCCAGGACCTCCAAGAGGGAAGCAAGATCCATTCCCTAAACATCTCCCAGGGAACAGAGGGAGATGCTGATTCCAGAAGACCCTCCATCAATTACAGAACCAGTACCCAGCCAGCACATAGCATGTCCTGCAAGGCTATGCAGCAAGCTTCCTAGATAAGAATTGCCAGAGAGTCTCTGAACCAAACCAAGGACAAGACAGCTGCCTGCAACAATCTCCTCAACCTTTGGCCATCCACCTTAAATGATGACACAAGCCCAGTGAAAAAGCTAGGAGTGCATTGACAAGCATTTACCGATGTCCGCCTTAGAGGAATTTTCAAGCTTGTCGAGCCCCTCAAGCTGCAACCGACTGCACCG
Organism: Ambystoma mexicanum; assembly: GCF_040938575.1. Taxonomy (NCBI): domain Eukaryota; kingdom Metazoa; phylum Chordata; class Amphibia; order Caudata; family Ambystomatidae; genus Ambystoma; species Ambystoma mexicanum. The sequence continues at coordinate 206,721,243 of NC_090941.1, read as the reverse complement.
CTGACTATTGTCACATCGCAGTTGCTAAAGCCGTCCGAGATGCCTTGACCAGTGCTACCGTGCCGCCGACTAGCACTGAGATGATTCCTGACCCCTAGCCACCATGCAGTTTTATGCTAAAACATGTATTTGACGTGCATCCAATGAAGGCCCTTAAATCTCGGTAAATATGGGCCTGTGGTCCCATCTTACAGCGACGCCACACCAAATGTATTTAAATGGTTGTGTCAGTTAGTCACCACTAAGAAAAAAATACAATAATCCAATTGAGATAGCACAGCATTTCTTACAATGGTGTTTTGGGCATTCTCCCCATAAATATTGTATTATTCTCTGTGCGAGCTTTCATTGGAAAATAACTGTTTTTGATCTTTGCTGATTCCTGAGCTGATAATTATAGTGTGGCATTTATCTTAACGCCCAGGTGTTCAACTTCCAAGACTGTGTTAGGGCATGGTGCCATTCTTAGTAGGCAACAATTAGAGAAAATAGCTTATGCTTATCAGATGCAAAAGGTAATGTATGTATCAATTGTAATCGTATCTATGTGATCACTGCGACCCTCACAATTGCGATGGCCGAAAATGCTGACTTTTTTTTTTATAAACCCCTTTACACCACATATATATGCGGGGGGAGACACCTGCAGCCCCACATATTAATATTATATCCTATAGCCCCCCCCCACATATATATGTGGTGTAAGGAGGGTTAAAAATAGAAAGAAAAGTCCTCATTTTCGGCCGTCGTCATTGTGAGTGGGACATTTCTGGCCATTACCTTTTAATCTGAAGGACCGTGTTTGAACATGTCCATCTGTCGTTTGGTTACAAGCTTTAACATGTGCTGCCACAATCATTATTTTATGGTAGCTTACTAAGTATGTGGGTGTCACCCCCATTCATGAAAAAAGAAACCCAGAAGATTCCACACATTTTGAAAGTAGGAAGACATATGTTGTTTCAGAGCTCCCAATGCGCATGTTTTTGAGCAAGAAGTAACATAGTATTAGCCGGCCTAATCTAGCACTGTATGATGATACCACATGGAGTTGTGCAGGGAGTAGACACAATCACATGAAGTGATTAATCCCTTGTGGTTTACTGGCAACATCATGGACAATCACGCTCAGTAATCCCTATGGTCTTTAGGCAACGTTTGAGTAGAATGGAGCACCTGATGATTTGCTACCTGCAGAGATGTCAAGAGAAAACTACATTTTCCATCAGGCCAAGCTGGCTCACAGGAAAGGACAAGATCTTGTGTGAACATCATATATCGCAGGATTTTGGGGAAAGAGGGATAAGGCCTATATAATTTCACGCCTACATCATTCTTGTGCCAGTGGTTCTGGGTAGGAGACAGGGAAGGACCACTTCTCAGAAGACCAGTCACATCACTCCTATAGGAAAATACAGCACTGCAGTGAACCCACACCATTGCACTTAACTACATCCTGTTTTGGTTCTTCCAATCCTTGGACTTAACACCACAGTCAATCCAGCTCATGGAAGGCCCTGCTCCATGTCGCTTCTGCAGGATTTTTCTGCAAAGAAAGGTAACTTTTATAATTAAGTCCAAAATCCTATAATGCTAATAAGAGACTTTTAAAATGTACAGGAAGAGTCATTTAAAGTACTCACTTGAAGATATCAGTGGACATGTTTTGCACACAAATAGACCTAAAATATTTAGCGTGCTCTACAGTAACTTTTAAATAGTGGATCCTAACAATTTTTATTTTTTAAGAAGAACGCTAATCAATCCATGCCCCCTTCATCCTCTATAATTTGGGGAAAGGCTTTGGTTGACACTGGTCAGACACTTGCAACAGAACTGGCACAATAAATGCACTCTGAATAATTGCAAGACTTGGATAAATATAAACACAGTTTCACATGCAAGTTTAACTTATTAATTACTAATGCAGCGCCTAAAAATGAACTGAATTATTTAATCTATGCTACATAGTATCAAACATTCACTTCACACGCCCCTCAATTAACGGTATAATTACCTAGGTTAAGCTGGCGATATTCCCAAACTCAGCTTGACAGGGACCCAGGGTCATTCACATATAAGGTCTCTCGAGACTGCAGCTTTTCTAATGACTGCCAACCTAAGAGAGAGACAGCCAGAGCCCACCAGACAGTCAGTTTGCAAGCACTGGAGAGTCAGTATGCCAAGGAACCAGCACGTCTGCCTCCTTTGTCAGTGAGTGGAAGAATGAATGCCCAGCCCTCCCTCTTCAAACCTTTTTCACAAAAACCTGTCGTTCAAAAAAACCCACCTCCCCTTGACAAGATCATCCCACTAAAATAGAATGTGATTTCCTCTGTGCCTTTACCCGAAACACAAACTGCATTGCTGAATAGAACTTATACAATTTTTCCTGCGCTTCCTGCCCCGCAACAATGTGATCTCTATAGAAGAGCGGATCTTCACATTCATCATCTTACAACACAGCTCAGATTCAGGCTGCACGTTTACAGTTTATTTTTCTTTCCAGACCACCATGCATTATCTGTCAATCTGCATCCAGTGTATATAATGGATTGATTTGCACTACACATTATTATGGGAATTATATGGGCTGGGGTAAATTAGTATATTAGTTTCATATTAGTATTATTTTTTCAGTGCAACTCAGCCCATTAAAATAGCATCATGGAGCAAATTGATCATTTTCTACCATGTGTTCTGTGCATTGGCATCTGTTTAGATTCAGCCTGAGACTCATACTCTTAAGTGCAAAAAAACGAGCTGGGGGTAGATCCCTGTCTTTGGCTGGTGCCTCCCTTTCGAACAGCCTCCCGGCCACCTTGAAACTTGAGGAAAAACATCTTTAGTTCCGGAAACTTCTCAAGACCTTCCTCTTTGCCTCTGCCTTTGCCCCGCTTGTCCCCTGTTGATCTGTTTCTTCTCATGGCATTGTGCACCTGGCCACCCTCTGTTCTTTCGGGCCGAGGTATCTGCTTACCCTGCCACCCTTCTGCACTGCCTCCAGGCCACAATCTGCACTAGGGTTCTGTATCTGTACCCATACAGTCCCCCTCCCACGTTTCATGTGCACTTATCAGATATACCTTTCTGACTAACTTTCACCTGCCACTTGCTGGCTGCACTACCATGGTTTAAAGCCCTTATTTATTATGTATTCTATTTAATATTTATTTATGTTTTCTCTCCTCTGCTTTGCACTTTCCACTCCCCCCGCCTCCCTCTTTGCACTTTTCCCCCATTTTCCTTTCCCATGCACTTGCATTTTCTTAAATGTCACTGGGCCTAGTAAGATCGCTGTTTTTTCTGTTTTTGCTCTCCCTTGTTCCCCTCCCTTTTTGCGATATAAATAAAATATCATTTCATTTTTCATTTCATCAATGAGTTGCACACCCTTTGCCCTAATTAGAATTCAAACCTTCGCTAACATGTGAATGATGAAATGCAGAGTATAGATGTTGAAATGCAGAGCCTACATTCCTACACCAGATAGGTAGTTGCAGTAGCTGATGGTCAACCATTTCAGATGCTTACAACAATTCTGAAACCAAAAAAGTGATGGGTGACAAAACCAGGGCACTTCTCTGTGATTCTTTGCAGGTTATCAAGATCTGTTACTGGTAATGGTAATGGTTCCAACACCAAGCATGAGTAATATCCTGATTGCTGGTCTTGTAGAAGCTGATTTTCTTCTGAAAACCTTTCATTTGATCTGAAAAGGTGGGCCCAAACAATTTTCCTGTAAAGGGTAGTTTAATTATTGTTTGCATCCAATGAAGGATATTTAGTGGAAGTCGGGCAACTGCTTTCTGGAGTTCAACTGTGAATATGCCCACTGCCAGTAATGCATTAGCAACACAACGACAAGTCATGTTCCTTTTAAGTGACATAATAGTAGGCATTAGAACCCTGGGTGGGGGAGACAGCCAATCAGGTGGCTAGGAATGCAGGCTTGAACCACCGTTACAAACTTGTCTTCCAAGCCGCCTCTCCCCACAGCCATCTTCCCCCCACCTTCCTGTCTTTTTTTTCACCCCCCACAACCCTACTTACCTTATATCGGCAGCAGGGGGTTTGGGGTGTGCTGCCGCCGCATCCGCTCTTTCTCTTCCCCTCCCGCAGGCAGCCATTGAAAGGGAAGAGGGGCTCCATATGGATCCCCCGTCCCTTTTCATGTTGGCCATCTTGGAAAAGGATTTTTCTTCCTTAAGCGGGACGATCTTAGCACCCCGGTTTACCGCTTTGGCAAGCCAGGGTGCTAATGACCGTCATCCCCCTTCCAGGGGATGGAACGGGGGATAACGGCCAGAGCCCTCGTTATCTACCCTCGCTTTGCTCGGGCTGATAACTTGGGCTGCCGGCCCTTTATCCCCCGTTCCAGCCCTTGGAACAGGGGATGAACGTCACATTATTACCCAATGTATGTGTACTCAATGTGTTGATCTCAGAATGATCAAGGGTTGTGTCAGCCTGGCTGGTGTTCTAAGCTGTGACTAAACTTCACCTAATTGCTGACCTATCCAACTAGCTTGCGGCTATCTGACCAAGAAACTAGGTAGTACTGAGATTGTCATTTTGATTTCTCCAGACACAGAGGAATACACACAAAACATATGGGTTATTGTTTCCTCCATGTTTACAAAACCTAAATGTTTGTATCATGGGCAAATTCAGTGCCAGTACGGTGGACACCTTTTATGTCATGGGTATTGCCCATGCTTCCAGGGGCACCTATTTCATAGCCACAGAAGATTTTAATGTCAGTGGATTGTGCATTCATAGTCTGGGCCTGAAGAACCCATGCCCAGTCCACTGAAAGAACTGCGTTGACTGCCATTTTTGTATCTCTGTTGTGTGCATGTGGGGGGAGATCACAACAGATTCACCACATGCATGATGTTAAATGTGCATGAACTACAGCAGACTATGTTCTGGTGCCTTTCACCACACCCTGGGGTCAATCTTTTTGAAACGGTCTCCACTGTGTGTGGTGATGGATCATAATAAAAGGAAATAGCAGATGATTAATTAATTTTGGTCGTATCAGACACAGTCTGCAAAGAAAATCAAATGTGTTACATATTATGCAGCACACAATACACTATTGGCTAATGGGGAAAAAATCAAAGATTCTTATCTACTCACATGAGAGGGTGAAATCAGGCACTGGATTGTGGGCGATGTTAAACTTGAAAGGATGACTACCCTTACCTATTGCTGATATGCCACCGCTAATTCTTTCTTTCAAAAACGAGCAAAACAATCATTGAGAGCCAAGAATAAATACCTGTCTGTGCAGCTTAAACGCATTTATGCAAGCCTGAGTACATTTTCATTGACACTTGTTCTGAAATCCTATTAGTCTGAAATAGTTCTGGTTTTAACATATGCCTAGGCAATATCATTTTTGATCTAGTTGCTTTTCTTAACCCTCTAGAGGGCACACTCTGCAACAAAACTTTGAGTCTTGCTCTATCTATACCCAACTGAGTGATAAAACACACACTGGGGCTGCTATCACAGGAATCCATAGTCGTATAGAGAGAATCGCCCTAGTATGCTAAATTGGCCTGCCGCTGACAAATTCTCTCTTCATTGACCTTAAAAAGGGAATTGACGATAAAGCTACTCCGTCCATAGTCCAGTTTGCTAAAATATAAGGTAACCTTCTGTTGGAAATTGGTTTGGGTATTTGGGAACTTACTAATAACCCTATAAATATTAAGAGGAGACTGTTTGAGAGAGACTAGAGGCTCTCTATTGATCAATTAAGTTCATTCTCTGTGTACTTTGAATATTCTACATTTTTTAGGAAAAAAAGTTAAAATGCCTAAATGTATACATGCAGTATCCTACAGAGAGTTTAAATGAGATTGATCGAATTTCTGATTTTCATTTTATTCTTGCAGGTGAACAATTATGGATTAGATTTATGGAGGGTGAACATATCCCCCTGTTATTAGCATTAACTCATTTTAAATAAAAATCTGTATGAACTTAAACACATTTCTTACTACTATTAGTAATGTTTTACTTCTTATTGAATGGTAGAAATATAATGTGATGTTTAGAGTATTATTGTTTATTTGTGTCTTGAAGCCAATGTATTTATTGACATATTGCTTGTGTAAAGTGTTGCTATAAAGCAAAATCACAATTAAATACAGCCATAAATTGGGAGATGTCATGTGTTACTGTGTAGTTGAGTCTTAATGCTTATTATACACATGCTTCTATTGTGTTGTAGTTATATTTCCATCGTTTGTATTACTCTTTGGTGAAACAGATCAGTGCCTTAACAGACCTGCTACAGACATCAATGTAAAATCATAAAATCACAGCTTTCGATATAGGCATGAATCGCTCAGCCTTATTTGTGGCTTAATGAAACTATAATGTCAATAGTGTTGCCTGTTTGTTGTACATTGCCGTGTGATTTTGTAAAATGGATGTGTTGGGATTAAAATCTTAATGCATTTTGATATTACTAAAGAACATTTTTTGGAGTAATTGAGTATTAAGGATCAGCAGTTATAAGGGAAATTTGAGAGCACTTCTAATGAGGATGAACATGGCCTGATTTCGGCCTTGTGGGTGTCATCAGTGAAGTGAGGTTGCGTCTTTCGAAACACAAAGAATAAGGAGCCCATGTCTGCAATATTCTTTATAATGTAAGGTAAACATCACAATCTTCCAAAATTAGCCAATAATGTGCCCACCAATCCCATCCATTAATGAAATTGCAGATGCCTCCAGGCCATGGTTGGCGCTTTATGAATAAAAAATACAATACGATACAGTACTGTGTTTAAATTTATGATCCTCACAAGAAATGCTCTTTCTCCTTGTTTTGCAGGAAGATAAGTATACCTCTAGATTATTTTTTTATTAAACATCTAAATCTAAGAATGTAGAATTCAGATTGTGTAATGCTGTATTGCTGTAAACATATTACCACGGAAGGAGTCTAGGGGGCATTGCCCTTTGATTACACCTATTTTGTTGAAGCAAATGCTATTTGAGCCTGTGTCTCTTTTCAGACTTCAGCCCCATTATTGTAAAATGGCTAGCTTGCTATTGTGTTTTTCTTCATGTTTTGCGTGATTGGGGTATTATTGCACTTTTCTCCTTGGTCTGACCCTACATGCTCAATTTAGTATTTACATGGAAATGTGGAATGGAGTGAACAGGGAGTAACATATCCTAATACGAACAGGAGTTCCTTGGGAGATGCCACTAGGATAGAGCTGGTTGCAAGATTCGTTTTTAGGAAACAGCATCTCTGATTTGCTATTCCTGAAGGAAACCTATTTCAATATGGCAAAGAGGCAGTATACAGTAACATCCCCAATTTTTCTCTAGAGAGGAGATTTTGTTCAGAGAAATCAGAATTCCTAACCTCAGTCCAATCATGGCTGAGAGAGGCAGGCACTCAGAAGTTGTTGATGAAATTGAAGAGGATGAAAATTCATGGAAAGGCCAAAAAGTCTTCATTTGAAATTATTCTGTCAAAGAAGCAATACTAAGAAGGGATTATCAAGGAATATCTTTAAATATGTGGCGGGTGTGCTTAGTAAGGCTTCATTCACAAAGCCCATTTTTCTCCTCTTGTCTCAAGGGCTGACTGATGGCAGTAGTAAACAAATCCCAAGATACCCTTATAGAAAATGAAAAATCAAAGAAATACCAGTGATTACCACTGATTGTGAAAGGTTATTCCTGAAAGAGACCCTGGTCAGACAGAAGCAAAGCATGGCAAGCTTTGTGGACCTTCTTATAGGCCACCTGATAACACAGACTCTCATTCCCCTTGAGGTCAAATATTGCACAGATGGAAATAGATACCTATAGACTAAATTGGGGCAATGTAAGAGTCCTAACACACTAAAAACAATATGGGAGGGTTGACCAACTCAGGAGACCTGGCACACTTTAATTCTCTTGTGTGGTCAATTTTACAGCCGGTGAGTGTCATGAACTGCCATTTGCGCTCCTTCTGGACTTCCTGGTCCATGATGCACCGTACCACTGGGGACGTGTCCCTCTCAACATGGACGGCGCATCAGTCATGCTGAGCTCTAGCGTTTACGCCATTGCAATGGATTCCTAGAAAAAGGGCACCCCCGCGGTGCTCTGCGTCTCAACGCTCCCTTTGAGTTTGGAGCTAGTGTGCTCACCGTTCCTTTCCTCGTATCGTTGTTCCGATACATCCATTCTCTCTCTTCCCCTTTCCTGGATCATTGTGCGGCTTACTCTTCACCCAGGCCGTCCGCTCATTCTTTCCTGGGTCCCCTTCCAGGCTCTGTGTTCGCAACTCCATTGCAATACTTGTGAATAGTCCTCCCTTCCTGGTTCCGCGGTTACTCCTGAATGTTGTCTGCTCTTACTTCCTGGAATCCTGAACTCTTCCTCTGAGTCTACATACATTCACGCTGGATACGGAGGACCACCGGCCTTACCTGTTCAAGTCCCGGACATCCGGGAGAGCAGAGAAACCTACAAAGAAGAAAGCGACAAGGGACAAACAGGTAAGACCGGGGGTTGAGTGTGACAGTTTGAGACGCCCAGAACTTGCTACAGTGCTCAATTTGGAGGCGGCAGTCCAGGACCTAATGAGAGGAATGCAGGAATTAACAATAGAGGTTCAGAACCTCAAAGTTGAAAATGCAGCGTTAAAACAACTCGTGCTTTCCCGGGATTCGGCGCTACAGGAAAGTGCTCTGGTCGGGGGCATAGTGGACAAGTATGATGGTTCCAGCAAATCACTGCAGTCCTTCCTCGATTCCTATTTGGTGCATTTCACATTTAAATCCTACTATTTTTCCACGCCCCAAGCCAAGGTGGGGTTTATAATTGCTCATCTCTCAGGCAATGCCTTAGCCTGGGCAACTCCTTTGGTCAATGCTGCAGGTCCACTCCTGGACAATTATGACGGGTTTGTGGAAGCCTTCAAAACCATGTTTGATCGTCCTGAACAGGTATACAGTGCTCAGGAAAGGCTCCTAGGAATCCAACAAGGGAATCAAGACATGCTTTCCTATGTAACCCGCTTTAAGCAGTTGGCTAAAGAGGCAGATTGGTCCCAGGAAGCAAGTTTTACCCTGTTTCGCAGGGGGTTAAACGACGAAATTAAGGACAAACTCGCTAGAGTAGCCCATCAAAGTTCCTTCCATGCCCTGGTAGACTTGTCCCTCCAGATTGACTTTCGAATCCAGGAAAGAAAGGCAGAAAAGAAAAAGACCAAAACAGTTTCTCCAAAGGTTTCCATGGAATATCATAGCCGTAAGGAAGCGACCACATCGTACTCTCCTGATCCTGAGCCTATGCAACTGGGCTCCATACGGGGTCCAATATCCGCACAAGAAAGGATGCGTAGGTTCAACACAGGGCTCTGTATGTATTGTGCCTCGGTTAAACATCTTGTACGGAATAGCCCTATCGCTCCACCCAGGCGTTCGGGAAACGCCAGCTCCCGATCTTGAGCTGAGCCCAGCTTCGGGAGAATAGTGCCTGCTTCGCCTCTGCTCCTTCCTTAAATTTCCCCCAATTGAATACCTTGATGGTCCTGCAAACATCCTTATCTTCCGCCAATAAGGACACTCATTCCGTTCTGGCCCTAGTAGACTGTGGTGCAATGGGAATCTTCTTGGACCATGAATGGGCCTTGAAACACAACATTCCCCGGGAAACTAAGGGAACAATTCAAGCTGTTGAAGGAATTGATGGAAAACCACTATCCTCGGGACCCATAACCCAGCAAACCACGGAATTGTTACTCTCAATCAACAATCATCAGGAGATGCTTTATTTTGACATCATCAAGGCAGCACATTACCCTATGGTTCTGGGAATGCCCTGGCTACAGAAACACAACCCGTACATCAATTGGGCAGCTGGATCCTTATTTCTAGGATCTAAATAAAGTCTGTCCCATTGTTTAACCCAAAACATGGTACAGAACGTGGCTATGGAACCCCAGATCCCCCAGCGACCATCCATCTGTGTGCCCAATATTTCGCAAGTACTGGAGATTTACCATCAATACTCGGATGTGTTTTCAACAGCTATTGTTCAAACACTACCACCACATCAACCAGAAGATTGCGCTATCGACACAGAAGATTCTGCATTGATACAATTTGGAAGAAAGTTTATCTTTTCCGAGCTGGAAAAAAGGGCATTGCGGGAATATCTGGACACCAATCTTGCCAATGGAACCATTCGACCTACCAAATCTCCAGCCGGTGCCTCTTTGTTTTTTGTGCCCAAGAAAGACACTAAAGAACTTCGACCCTGCCTGGACTATCGGGGACTTAACCAATGCACCCTCAAGGTTCGTTACCCTTTACCACTCATATCTGACATATTGGAAGCAGTCCGGGGAGCTGTAATCCTTACTAAACTTGACCTAAGAGGCGCCTACCATCTCATCCGAATAAAGGAAGGCAATGAATGGAAGACCGCATTCCGGACCCCCTTTGGACATTTTGAATACCTGGTAATGCCATTTGGTCTTGCAAACGCCCCTGCGGTGTTTCAACAATTCATGGATAGAGTCTTTTCGGATATGTTGTTCCTCTTTGTCATAGTGTATTTGGACGACATCTTGATTTATTCCAAGGATTCCCAGCTACATCAGAAACATGTGACATCGGTATTACAATGTCTACGAGAGAATAAACTCCTGGTTAAACCAGAGAAATGCATATTCCACACCCAAACAGTCCATTACCTTGGGTTCGTCCTGAGTGCAAAGGGAATCGAAATGGATCCCTCCAAGGTTGAGTCTATCCTATCTTGGCCAGTCCCTACATCAGTAAAACAGATTCAATCCTTCCTGGGACTCGCCAAATTTTACCGGAAATTCATTCCCGTCTCTGACGTTGTACCGCCAATAGTCACATTGTTGAAGAAAGACATTCCCTTTATTTGGTCCGAAGCTCAAGAAGCGGCCTTCCAGGAGCTAAAACAGAGATTTACTCAAGGTCCCATCCTGGCTCAACCGGATATCAACAGACCCTTCCTGGTGGAATCAGATGCCTCAGATCATGCAATAGGAGATGTCCTAAAACAAGAATTCGAGGACAAAGCGGAACATCCCATCGCCTACCTATCTCGAACTTTAAGTCCCATTGAGACCCACTATTCAGTGCTGGAGAAAGGATTGCTCGCCATCCGGCAAGCCTTTACTGGCTGGCGCCATTTACTTCTGCGTGCCAAATTTCCTGTCCAAGTGCGAACTGATCGAAGAAATCTACAGATTCTACAATCCCTGGAATGCAGAAACAGTTGCCAAGCTTGTTGGGCTTATTTTTTTGCCCAGTATCAATTTCGCATAGATCACGTCCCAGGAACTCACAACATAATTGCCGATGCCTTATCCAGGCACCCTGATTACGAGCCAGTGGAGGCCCGTGCCTTTCCAAAAATGCTCCCTGACTCAATGTTTGTGGCCCAAGCCAACTCCTTACTGGAAAGATTCCGAGCTGAAACACCATCTTCTGATCTGTGGAAGGACTACGTCAGAAAAAAACAATGGTCCTTAGTCACAAAAGATGGTTATCTCTTCAAAGATAACAGGCTGGCAGTACCCACGAACAAGTTGAGAACCAAGATCATGAACCTCTGTCATGAAACCTTCCATTCCGGGCATCGAGGCGTTACTGCTACCCTCCGCCATATTCAGAGACAATTGTGGTGGCCTCACATGAGTGATGGAGTAAAGGCGTATGTACAAGCCTGCCCAGTCTGCAGTCAGAATAAGTCAGATAATAAGAAATCTGCTGCTCTTCTCCATCAACCTACGTTGCCAGATCGTCCTTGGGAAGTGATTGCCACCGCTTTTATCGTAGAGCTGCCCCCTTCCAAAGGATTTACCACCATAATGGTTACCATCGACCTGTTCACCCACATGGCTCACTTTACCCCGCTGTACAAGTTGCCTTCAGCCCAGGAAATGGCAGGTACATTTCTGAAGCACATCTTCAGATTACATGGCCTACCTTCCAAGACCATTTCAGACCGCGGTCCTCAATACATCTCACAGTTCTGGAAACACCTATGCCACATGCTGGGCATCCAATGTGCCTTGTCTTCTGGATACCACCCCCAAACCAATGGAATTACAGAGAGTAAATCAGACTTTAGAACAATATTTGCGCGTTTTTCAGCCAAAGTCCAGGATGATTGGTTGTTCTTAATTCCAGTAGCATAATTTGCCTATTATGATCATTCAGCTATTAAGACAAGCCCCTTCTTCTGTAGTCAAGGTTTCCATCCATCAGTTCTGCCAATGATCCTACCTCATACCACCCCGGTTCCATCAGTTGATTCCTGGATTGAAAGTCTGGTCACAACACACAGGGATACTAAGGAACATTTAAAAAAGGCCAGAATGGATGTCAAGAGACATGCTGATGCTAAACAGAGGCCTGCTCCTGTCTATGGGATTGGTGACAAGCTCTGGTTGTCTTCTAAACTACTGCATCGACATCTACATCCTAATAAATTGGCCCCCAAATTCTATGGACCATTTCCTATCAAGGAGGTCATCAATCCAGTGGCGTATCGACTCCAGTTACCAGACTCCTGGAAGAGGATTCATCCTGTTTTTCACACTTGCCTACTCAAACCTTATCTTGCATCCACTAGGTCAGCTCACTGACCCAACCCAGTGCTAGTCAACGATAGGACTGAATTTGAGGTCTCCAGGATCTGTGACTCTCGATATAAAAGAGGTTGGCTACAGTATCTAGTGGAATGGAAAGGATATCATCCCAGCGAATGAACATGGGAACCTGTCTCCAACATGAGTGCCCCTCGCTTAGTGCAGAAATTCCATCTGACTCATCCGGGCAAGCCCGGTGGATCGGGTTTTTGGATGGGTCATGCTGTCATGAACCGCCATTTGCGCCCCTTCTGGACTTCCTGGTCCATGATGCACCGTACCACTGGGGCCGTGTCCCTCTCAACATAGCCGGCGCATCAGTCATGCTGTGCTCTAGCGTTTATGCCAGAGCAATGGATTCCTAGAAAAAGGGCACAGCCGCTGCTCTCTGTGTCTCAATGCTCCCTTTCAAGTTTGCAGCTAGTTTGCTCGCTGTTCCTTTCTTCGTATCGTTGTTCCGATACATCCATTCTCTCTCTTCCCCATTCCTGGATCATTGTGCGGCTTACTCTTCTCCCAGACCATTCGCTCATTCCTTTCAGGGTCCCCTTCCAGGCTCTGTGTTCGCAACTCCATTTCAATACTTGTGAATAGTGCCTCCCTTCCTGGTTCCGCGCTTACTCCTGAACATTGTCTGCTCTTACTTCCTGAAATCCTGAACTCTTCCTCTGAGTCTACTTACGTTCACGCTAGATACGGAGGACCACCGGCCTTACCTGTTCAAGTCCCGGACATCCCGGAGAGCAGAGAAACCTACAAAGAAGAAAGCGACAAGGGACAAACAGGTAAGACCGGGGCTTGAGTGTGACAGTGAGGGGTATGTTCAGGTCAGACTTTTTCCCGAGCTAGGAAACATATTCAGAAGCAAAATGGGATGGGACATCCCTTGATCCTTTATGAATGGAAAAGTGGGAATGACTCCATTCAAAGACCAAAATGTGTCAGTGTTCCTGTATAAGCAGGAGCAAGACTGTGGAAATGGACAAAGCAGTATTCAGTTGCCAAGTCAGAATGATCAATGTAGCCAGACCTCCAGTAAAGATTTTAGACATGGCAGATGTTCCCAAATTTGAAGGAGAAAGGTACACGCAGAGCTGCTGATAGGTTGGGCTAAATATGTTATCTGATTCCTGTGTGATGATAATGCATTAATAGCACATGAAAGATGTAGGGGCATTCTAGTTAAAATGAACCCCAAACTCAGTGTGCTAGTGGACACCCCCCACATACAGATGATGTACTCTTGTTTAGAGATACATTTGTTTTTGTTTTTATTTTTTCATAATATGCATACAGCCTACAAGGCGTTACATATAGACACATATGCATACATTACACATTTCTACTTATTTAACATTAGGCTAAAATGTTGCTCAAAAGCGACAGTTTATTAAAATTGCTATTTAAATAACAATATACCAAAGGACAATTCTTTTAGAATAGATAAAACTACACCATAAAATTGCACCATATGAAAAATGTAATTCACATCATTACCCTTCAACAAGCTTTCCCATATTTCACTTTTGCAATTTTTCTTAGTATTATCGTAGGCTAGTAGATGTTTCAGCCTCAGGAACAGCAGGCTCTCACACTCACATAGGATATGTTTGGCTTACAAATTATATTCATACCGCATAGTCTGCAGTATCTAACTTCATTATAAATTCCCACTTTTGCACCTAGAACTTCTAATACATCGCACATGTTATATTTGAACAATGGTTATCTTCGAATGGTTTTGCAATCAGGGAAAGACGACTGGAATGCATATTTATGCACTCTATTGGACCAAAATTCTAAATATAGCCCACTGTTGGCTTTTGTCACCAGGTTAACCATATTTGACTCCCTACCGAGATCATATATTGACTGTTTCTGTAGCCATTTTATCTTAGTAATAGAATATAATGGCCAACTATCGATACTGTCTGATGTCCATTTAAGAAAACCTGGGTGACATTTGTGAATAAGCATTAGATCATGTTTATTGTTCGACTTGGCATATTGGGCTATCATTTCAACAATGAACGTATAATTGCCTAATCTTAGTAATTTCACATATAAAGTAGCCATCATATATTGAACTATGCTGCTTACACTATTTAAGTTACATTCTAATATAATGTATTAATGGGGGAGATGTTTAGGCATACACAATAATATTCTTAACATTTTGGCTTCAAATTTCTCTTGATCTCTAGAGAAATGGGCTCCCACAATTCTGACTCCATATAGTAGGCATGCCACTATCTTTGCAGAGAACAGCATAATGATGGTACTTATAGACAGATTGCCTTGACAGCCTATGAAGTTGCTCACAGCCATAGTGGCTATCATACACGTTCTCTTTGTTGCACGCCAGTGGGGTTTCTAGCTAAGCCTGTTATCAATAATGACTCCCAAGTATTTATATTGGTCTACGACCTCAATCAATTGGGTATTTATATACCACTTGGCACTCTTTTGATCTCTTGTATTTGCTTGTCTTAGAAACTTCATTATTTTAGTTTTTTCTATGTTAATAATGAGGTGGTTCATAGCAGCAAATCTTGCAGGAGCGTCAAGATTGGTTTGAAGTCCTTTCAGAGTATAGTCTAGCAGCAGGAAATCGTTGGCCTATCCCAACCATCCCAGGCTAGCTGTTTCGACTTTGATGTTATTTGTACTAGCTTCTAAATCGTTGTGCATGAAGTCAGCAAGATAAAGGTTCAAAAGCATAGCAGCTAGTATACAACCTTGCTTGACTCCATGCTTGGTGGGTATGGTCTCTGACAATCTACCTTCAGCATCCAGGCAGACTTTCACTGAGGTATCATTGTATAATAGCTGGATCATGTATAGTAGACCTGGAGGGATACCCCAGGCTTTTCATTTAGCCCGCAATTTACTGTGTTGAAAGCCGCCGTAAAGTCGATGTAGGCTACATATACCGGTAGTCCACGACAGTTCCAAGAATACTCAATGGCAGCTACTAGGATTGCAATATTGTGAGCTGTTGCCAATCCTACTCTAAAGCCAGACTGGTAAAATGGTAGGATGTGGTGAGATGAAATCCACTGATTTAATTCTCCCAATAGTATTTTAGAAAATATTTTGGCAGGGATATCCAGCATCGCCAACATCCTGTAATTGGCTGGATCTTTCCCCACTCCTTTTTTGTAAACGGGTAGGATTATACTTCTACGCCATGAATCCGGAATCTCCCCGTTAGCTCCAATCCATTGAAATAGGATATGTAGAGCACAAGCCCATTTATCAGGTGATATCCGCAACAGGAGCATTGCAAGTGCCATCCGGGCCTAGTGCTCTCGAATTAGGGAGCTTCTTAATCAGTTAGGTTACATTTTCTAAAGTATTAGAACCATGCCATGCCATAGATACAGAGATACATTTGTTAAGGTAGAGGATGGAGTCCAAACATCCATAAAACATGTTTTTACCCAGGCGCCTCCAAGAGCGTCAAGTCCTAAAAGAATTGTACCGCTGAACACAAATTTAATTATTCAGGCCCCTCTCCATCAGCATCTAAGACGGGGTATCACCAACACCACAGGCTGCAGTGATATGCATAATATTTCCACAGAGAATTAGAAGGGGCTGTGCAAGCGTCCAAGAGGACAAAGTGGATTTTTTCAATATAAACACAAATGCATTTCTTTGGAAAGTCCCCCTGCTGCAGGATTCAACATTTCCTCACATAGTGAGGAACATCTGACCAATGGGTTTTTAAACAGGGATTGCAGTTCATATTGAATTTGTAGGCATTCCAAATGAAACAATATTAAAGCTACTGCTGTACTCCTCCAGAAATAATGTTTCCATTATTTCAGGGAAAGTTCAGGAATTCCTAATGAAATCAACAATAAAACAGATAATGATATATCCAGATTTGTCTGATAATGGATCTCGGGGAACCTACTGTCTTTGTGGTATACAGACACTTAACAATTGAAACAATAGTCATATTAAACGACAGCCAGAGATTGCTGAATGGACTGGTTCATTAATACATTGAGGATGCTTAACTTACAATTCCTATATTTTCCCACACAACCATTTCTTTACAGTTCTCCTGGCATGTCTACATTTTCAGTTAAGCTGTCTTTCCTTTGGAGAATCTTCAGCACTCTCTTAATTTGATTAAAGAATAATCTGCAGAAACATTCATAGCTCACTTGACTACAACAGTCAAACTGCTTCAACACCTAGGTTTTACTATTAATTGTGAGGAATCAAATATTCCTCACTCCCATGTCAATCTTTATGGCTCATGATAGATTACACAAATTATCTCTAAGGTTTAAATCAGAGAATAGTCACATGATAAGGTAAGAACTGAAGGGAGAATTGAGATCGCCAGTTGGACCACCACTCCTACCTCATAACTGGGGCAGCTTACCCCCGGGCAACCCAAGCAAAGGGTGAACAGCTAATGGTAATCTTTCAACCTTTATGCCCAGCCTCTTTGCATTTTTGGAAGTGAGCATTTATACTACCTCCTCTCCTGCTCCACCTGGTAATACCTAAAATCCACCTACAACATGTCCACCTAGCCCTGACTGCTACTGAACCGAAATGCTTTCTCTCTTCATCCTCCTCATCCTCACCCTGCTATTCTCCCCTTATGCTCTCGCCAATGATGCTGCACTTCCTATTTTTCCTATCCCTACCATGAAACTAACAACTCGCCACTCTCACCACACTATTTCCATACTACCCCCTTCTAACAAACAATGCCAGCCAACAGGCCACTCCACTCCTATCAACTACACACCCTGCCTCTCCTATTCTGAAACTAAACTCCTCTGCACCTCCCTGCCGTGTCAACTGAACATTGCACTCTGGAAGTCTCAGTCTATTTGCAAAAAGACTTCCATCGTCACGGACTACTTTCACTCTAGCTCTCATCCCTTGCTATTGCTGAAACCTGGATCACTCACTCCGACACTGCTAGCCTGGCAACTCTTCATGACTCCACACATTCCTTTTCTCGCTCTCCTCATCCCAATTTAATATCACACAACCCCCCCAATGCTGCATCCTCTCCTACCTCCTTTGAATATACTCTACTCACTTATCTTCCATCTATCACCCTACTGGGCCCACTGGACCATGTTTTGATGAACGCATGCCTCTTCTTGCTTCTCTCTTCCTGTCCCATCTCCTCATCCTCTTATGCGACTTTAGCATACCCTTTCCTAACACTACACACAAATCTGACCTTCAATGTTTTCTCAATGAACATCCACTCTATTCATAACCTATCTCTATTCATAACTCACTCTCCTGGCAACTCTCTTTAAATCCCGTTTATCTCCAACTGTGTGTCAGCAACTAACACTATTGTCATGCTGTCTCTTTTGGATCACTCCATTATATCCACCACCAGTATCTTTCTTCCCTCTAACTTTTCCTCCCCACCTACCACTCCCCTTTCCAGTTGAAAATGTAAACCCTCTGCAATTGTTCCCTTCCTCTCTAACCTTCCATTCTGACTGTCGTCCCCTACAGATCCTTCCTCCACTGACACTGCTTTCGCAATTGTCCAGTACGCACTTCACGACTCATTCTCTGCTCACTTCCCACTGCTGACTTTCACCCCTAAATCCCAGTGTCCTCACCCTTGAGTTTCACCATTCATGCGGTTTACGCACTGACATGTGATAACCCATTCTCTCATGTGGACCTGCAGCTATACCTTTCAGCCCTTGACTTGCTCAAGTCTTCTATTGATATTGCTAAAAGGGACTTCTACATTTCTCTCACATCCTCACTGACACCTAGGCACGCTAAACACACTCCTTACTTCCTAAATAACCCACAACTTTTAACTCTGCTCTTTCAACTAGTGATCTTGCTGGATCCTTTGCTTCCAGAAACTCCCAAAAGTCCAAAATAGGAGTATCTCTCCTCACCCTCCTCTTACTCCTTCCCCCTACTCTTTTCATTTCATCTACTCTACCATCCTTCAATGTCTCTATCTCACACTTTAGCTGTACTTACTCTGAGGAAGTCTTTGCACTACTGATGACCCTTTGGCCCTCATTTACCACATCAGATCCTCTTGAGCCTCTGCTTGTCAAACCTATTTCCCCTCTAGTGGCCTCAAAACTCACTAATCTCTCCAACATGTGCAACATGTCCTTTGACCCTAATATCAAAAAACAAATGAGCAAGGTCAGGTCAATCTATGCTGAAGAGTAACCACTGCTACGCCCTGAGTGGGTGACCCCTTGTGAGGGTGGTCACAGAATTCTCATGAAACTGTTCTTCTGCACAAAAGGGTTTTATTTTGAAGTGCAGTCATGTAGTAATACACTGGTATTTTTCAGAAAACATAGGACATTCACATTTGAGGACATACAAAGTGTAGTACCTAAGTACGAATGATCAAGTAGTCAATATTTGAGACATCTACTTGTACAGTTTGTTCATTCTCTATAGGTTCTTTGGGAAGGAAGCTTAGAGAATTCAGTGGAATCATAAACAGGAGGGGGCCCCATAGAGTGTGGGCACAATCAAGAGTTGAACAACAACATATAATACATGTCAACACAAAAGTGTTTCAGCCATTTTGCGTGGAGCTAGGTGAGCTCTAATGGTGTAGGCCTTCATCAGGACAGGAGTGTCTTTACGAGTGGAGGGTCCTATGTGGTCACTTGCATCCTCGACATCCGAGACGTAACACTGCTGCTTCAACGATCTTGGCAGCTGAATGCACTGACAATAGACGTGACCGCGCCTGTTGACAAGATGACGACTGCATCCTAAAGAAGTGGATCCTTCCACCTCTTAATCTGAGCCACAAGCTCCTCAGATTCGACCACATAAGACCCTCCACTCGTAAAGACACTTCTGTCCTGATGAAGGCCTACACTATTAGAGCTCACCTAGCTCCACGCAAAATGCCCGAAACACTGTCGTGTTGACATGTATTATATGTTGTTGTTCAACTCTTGATTGTGCCCACACTCTATGGACCCCCCCACCTGTTTATGATTCCACTGAATTCTCTAAGCTTCCTTCCCAAGTGTCAGGACTATAGGTAGGCAGAAACATGGACAGGCTGGGCACAGGAGAGTTGTGGGCACTGTTGTGGTGAAACCAGCTTTTCATGAAAGGTTGCAACCATACAGAAGGCTGCTTTGCCCCATGTGCAGGAAACAGAAGCTAAAGACTGCATTAGCCAGCAGCCGGCGCCAAAGGACTACAATCCCCAGCATGCCAAGGGCCAATTCGGGCCAATCAGGGACCAGGAGGGGCGCGGCGGCCCCATCGCGCATGCGCAGAGCCCCAAGAACGGGGCTTGCGCTTGAGACTCCATGCCGAAAGGACGTGCGGACCGGAGCTCCAGGAAAATCATACGCGAGGGGCGCAGCCCCACCCGAGCAGCAGCCCGGCCCCTCGCCTACACGAGATTAGTACCTCTTCATGCTAAGGGCCCAAGGGGATCGAGGGGGAAGTGCAGGGGGCGACCACTTGCCCATCCAGAGCCCCTGCACCGATACGAAAAGCTAAGTGGGCATAACTTTGGCGCCCTACGCGCCGGCGGCACAGTCTTGGGGAATATTAACCCGTACGGGGTGCATTGTCATTGGGGTGTTTCCACCTCCTGGAGACCACTGGAGGCCCGCGAGGCAAAAACACTGCACCGGAGAAATCTCGCTAAGTTTAAAAGCACGATCGATCACGAGGGTCTGCAGGAAGACCGCTCGTGCATAGTTGGCTAGAGCAAAAACCACATTCGCAGGGGTCTGCAGGAAGACCGCTTGTGTAGCATCTTGCATAGTACAATCCAGGCCCTAAGGGGGGCACTTTAACGTGTGTGTGTGTGTGCGGATGTCGCATGAGGTGAATGCTGACAAATTCAGAGGGCACGTTGTAATGCTTGTCATTTTCTTTTAGCTTGAATCTTGAAGACTACACTTCAGACGTGCTCAAGGACGCGACTGCCCTTCATGCACAGGACTCAGAAGACCAGAGCTAATTTTGCATGCTAATTCTTTGTACTGGTCTGTTGACTTAGGGTTAGTAAGGGCGTTCTTATGTGCAAATTGGTGCTTATGAAAGACTAGTAAGTAAGGGCTGAGGACACCTGAACAAAAGTGCGCAGAAATCAATCTTACCCTAAGTATCCCCCCATTCCTACCCATAACCTCTACCTTACCCTCAATCCGGTTTACCTAACTTCCCCCTACCTATCCAACCATCAAGACCCTAACCCTCCTTCCCTGCTCTGGTCCAGGAAACCCATGTAAGCTCTGACTTGCAGGCTCCGTGACCAAAGTGGGGGTGGTTGGAACTGCGTCGCTCCTGCGCCTTGGAGTTTGGCCTTCGTGACAGAAGCGCAAGCCCACGTATTATTCAGGCACCCGAGCGGCGTAACCAGCCCCCATTGAAGCTATGGAAGAAATAGCCAAGGCTCTGCAGGACGTACAAGGTGAATTGGCAGCGTCTAGACAGGATTATGCCACTGTGTCCGCACAGGTACGCAGTTTAGCAGCTCAAACAGCGCCCTTAGTTGGTCAACCATCTACCCCGGTGCAGGTACATGTAAGTCCGGAGCCCATAGTTCCGTTGGCACCCCCAGAGCGATATGCTGGAGACCCACAAAAGTTTTCCACCTTTATTACTCAGTGTCGTCTCCATTTTCTGACCAAGACTGCAGCCTTTAGGTCCGTTCAGTCCCGAACGGCGTTTGTAATATCGTACCTCACAGGCGACGCCGCAGCATGGGCAAACCCATTAGTCCAAAAGGACCATGCCATTCTCTATGACTGGGATGACTTCCTGGCGGAGTTTGAAAAAATATTCAACCGGCGAGCTGCCACCCTTTGTAAGGATCGGGAATTGTTAAGCCTCAAGCAGGGGTCCAAGGAACTGGTGACTTACGTCACACATTTCAGCCGAAGCAGAGGCCGACTGGCCCCATGATAAGAGGATGTCCCTCTTTTATCAAGGATTGAGGGATGACATCAAAGATCTTATAGCCAAGGTGGACCCACAACCAAGGGAGTGCTCGGAAATGGTTGATCTGGCCTTACGGCTCATCATCGTATTGCGGAAAGGCAGGGCGATAGGCGAAAGGGAGATTCACAACCTGTACCTCGACTAGATCTGTGTAAGGGATCCCGGGGGGTGGCGGCCAAATCTGAGGGGGACGAACCAATGCAGACAGGTTCTGTCCGAGGTCCCCTAACTAAAGAGGAGAAGGAACAAAGGAGGAAGGCCGGCCTCTGCATGTACTGCGGCAAGCCCGGACATTTTGTCCGTGAATGCCCAACCAAGCCCAAAACCCACGGAAACGCTTCGGCTCGTCGGTAGTGGAGGTCACCCGATCGACCCTGAGGAGTAGTAGGGCCCCAATGGCTGACATTTCAAACTATGCCACGCATGTCACCTTGACAGGTTGTTTGGAGTTCCAAACACATAGAAAACAGGTTACAATATTTGTGGACTCGGGAGCGACGGGAAATTTTATTGATGCCCAGTACGTGGTTACCTTAGGTATCCCAGTACAACAAAAACCAAGGCCAGAACCTGTACGTGCCGTGGACGGCACTCCCCTCTGCTCTGGGCCTATAACACATAACACCTGTTTGGTGGCCTTACAATGCGGAGCTTGGCATAGAGAAAGTATTGCCTTTGATATCATTGCCGCCCCGCAATTCGGCCTGATTTTGGGATTACCATGGCTAAAGAAGCATAACCCCCAAATACATTGGACCACAGGATTAATCAGCTTGGACTCACCGCAATGTCAAGAACATTGCCGGCAAGGAATTTCACCTTCTGTGTGCGCTATCAGCATCTCGAATAAGCAAATGGAAGTGTGTCCTGAAAATCTACCCCAAGAATACGCAGATTTCGTGGACGTGTTTAATAAACAAGCTACAGAATCTTTACCCCCACATCGGCCCTTTGACTGCCGAATAGATCTGGAGCCAGGGGCTACTCTACATTGTAGCCGTATATATGCCCTGACGGAGGCCGAAAATAATCACCTCCAAGAGTACATAGCCGCAAATTTAAAGAATGGTTTTATTCGACACTCAAATTCACCCGTGTCGTCACCTTTGTTCTTCATACCGAAGAAGTCTGGAGCGCTCCGGACTTGCATTGATTACCGCGGAGTGAACCGGATAACCATTAAGAACCGTTATCCGCTTCCTCTTATCCCAGTTCTTCTCGATCAAGTCAGGGATGCGGCTATCTATACCAAGTTGGACCTTCGAGGCGCATACCATCTTGTGCAGGTGCGCGAGGGAGATGAATGGAAAACCGTCTTCCGAACCAAGTTCGGATTGTACGAATATCAGGTTATGCCATTCGGTCTTTGTAACGCCCCCGCAGCCTTCCAACACTTCCTGGATGAGGTCCTTAGAGAATATTTAAACGTGTGTGCCGTAGTGTACATAGATGACATCCTCATATATTCTCATAACCTCCAGGAACATGTCCAACATGTACGTGCGGTTTTGCAAAAGCTGCGAGAACACCACCTTTATGCAAAGCTGGAGAAGTGCAAATTCCATTGTACCACCGTGGAATTTCTAGGCTACTTCCTGACCCCGACTGGCGTACAAATGGACAAAAAAAAGGTGCAGGCAATCTTGGATTGGGCTCCCCCTACCAGTGTGAAAGAGATACAGTCTTTCCTGGGGTTTGCGAATTTCTACAGACGCTTCGTAAAGAACTTTTCAGCATTGGTTACTCCAATCACGAAGCTTCTTCGTAAGGGCTGCCCATTCGTGTGGGACATATCGGCCAACCAGGGGTTTCAACAGCTCAAAAAGGCCTTCACCGATGCGCCGGTACTGAAACATCCAGATTTGTCCAGACCATTCATAGTAGAGACAGACACGTCTAGCTACGCTCTGGGTGCCATCCGGTCCCAGCGGGACCCTCACACAGGCCTACTACATCCCGTGGCTTACTTCTCAAGGAAATTACTCCCTGCTGAACAGAACTATATCATTGCCGATCGGGAATTGTTGGCGATAAAGGCAGCTCGTGGTGAGTGGCGACACTACCTGATGGGGGCACGTCATACCATCACGGTAATAACGGATCATCGTAACCTCCAGTTCATAAGAACCGCAAAGACGCTAAGCCCGCGCCAGTTGCAATGGGCTCAATACTTTGCTGAGTTTGATTTTATCATAACGTATAGACCCGGAGCCAACAACCGAAAGGCGGATATATTGTCACGATATCCTGAGTCAGCAGAGCGAGAGGCTGGTATCACACCTCAGCCTATTATTCCTTCGACCCGTATCGTTGGGGCCACTTCGGATTTCTTTGAGGCCGTGTTAAAGGATCTCACTATGCAAGAAATCCATCAGTGGTGCAAGCAAGATCCTCAGAATACACTTATTGAGGGACTGCCCTACCATGGGTCAGCCTTATACTTGCCCACCAAGCAACTACAGGAAAAGGCCATATTATGGTGCCACGATTCATCATTAGCGGGACACCCGGGAAAGTCAAAAACCCAGGAGTTGGTAGCCAGACATTTTTGATGGCCTAAGTGGCGACAAGACATCCTTCAATATGTCTCGAATTGCGAGGTGTGTGCTCGAAACAAAGCTAGTCACCAAAAACCCGCTGGGCTCCTCCGTCCCTTACCAACTCCTACGATACCATGGCATACGATCACCATGGACCTTATTGTGGATCTTCCCGAGGTTCAGGAGTACACTTCAGTATTAGTGATAGTAGACACCTTTTTGAAAATGGCCCACTTCATCCCTTGTAAGGGAGTCCCGACTGCTGGTGCAATCAACAAACTAGTTCTGCAGAATGTAGTTCGCCTCCATGGCCTCCCCTATTGTGTGGTTACAGATAGAGGCCCGCAGTTCACCTCTCGCTTTTGGCGTGAGTTTTGCAGGATTCTAGGAATGGAAGTCCGCTTTTCGTCTGGATACCATCCCGAAACAGACGGCCAGACAGAAGGTGTAAATCAATGCCTGGAGCAGTATTTACGTTGTTTTGCCACGAGTAGGGATACAACCTGGGTTCAGCATACTTGGTTGGCAGAGTTGGCATATAACAACGCCACACATGCTTTTACCAAAAAGACTCCGTTCTACTGTCTTTATGGATGACACCCACGGATACTCCCAATGGCTATTCCGGCTTCAGAATTAGAATTGCCTACGTTGGCTGTCCAACCGATTGGCATAGAGCAGGTTTGGAAGGAGGTGCAAGGAAATCTCACAAAAGCCAAGGACACATATAAATGGTATGCGGATAAGTGTCATCGACCTAGCCCACCTTATAGTGTGGGAGACAAAGTGTAGTTATCCACCCGCAACCTTCGCATGGAAGGGCCCAGGAAATTACAACCCCGATATTTGGGTCCATTCCCAATAGCGAAAATTGTGAACCCAGTTACAGTGCAATTGACCTTACCTCCCCAAATGAAAATTCATCCCACTTTCCACACTTCCCTACTGAAACCTGCCCCACATGGGACGATTACTAAGAAACCACCTCCCGTCCTAGTGCAAGGAGAACCTGTGTACGAAGTTCAAGCAATATTGAATTCCAAGCAGGATAAAAAGGGGCAAGTGTTTTATCTCATTGACTGGGTGGGGTACGGCCCTGAAGAACGCACTTGGGAACCCTCTCAGCATATACATGCCCCCAGATTGCTGCGTGCTTTTCATAGGAATTACCCTAGCAAACCTGGGACAGCTACCTTCTGTGGGAGGGGGAGTACTGTCAGGACTATAGGCAGGCAGAAACATGGACATGCTGGGCACAGGAGCGTTGTGGGCACTGTTGTGGGCACTGTTGTGGTGAAACCAGCTTTTCATGTAAGGTTGCAACCATACAGAAGGCTGCTTTGCCCCATGTGCAGGAAACAGAAGCTAAAGACTGCATTAGCCAGCAGCCGCTGCCAAAGGACTACAATGCCCAGCATGCCAAGGGCCAATTCGGGCCAATCAGGGACCAGGAGGGGTGCGGCGGCCCCATCGCGCATGCGCAGTGCCCCAAGCATGGGGCTTGCGCTTGAGACTCCATACCGAAAGGATATGCGGACCGGAGCTCCAGGAAAATCATACGCGAGGGGCCCAGCCCCACCCGAACAGCAGCCCGGCCCCTCGCCTACACGAGATAAGTACCTCTTCATGCTAAGGGCCCAAGGGGATCGAGGGGGAAGTGCATCCAGTGCATCCAGAGCCCCTGCACCGTTACGAAAAGCTAAGTGGGCATAACTTAGGCGCCCTACGCACCGGTGGCACAGTCTTGGGGAATATTAACCCGTACGGGGGTGCATTGTCATTGGGTTGTTTCCACCTCCTGGAGACCACTGGAGGCCCGCGAGGCGAAAACACCGCACCGGAGAAATCTCGCTAAGTTTAAAAGCACGATCGATCACGAGGGTCTTCAGGAAGACCGCTCGTGCATAGTTGGCTATGGCAAAAACCACGTTCGCAGGGGACTGCAGGAAGACCGCTTGTGTAGCATCTTGCATAGTACAATCCAGGCCCTAAGGGGGGCACTTTAATGTGTGTGTGTGTGTGTGTGCGGATGCCACATGAGGTGAATGCTGACAAATTCAGAGGGCACGTTTTAATGCTTGTCATTTTCTTTTAGCTTGAATCTTGAAGACTACACTTCAGACGTGCACAAGGACGCGACCGCCCTTCATGTACAGGACTCAGAAGACCAGAGCTAAGTTTGCATGCTAATTCTTTGTACTGGTCTGTTGACTTAGGGTTAGTAAGGGCGTTCTTATGTGCAAATTGGTGCTTATGTAAAACTAGTAAGTAAGGGCTGAGGACACCTGAACAAAAGTGCTCAGCAATCCATCTTACCCTAAGTATCCCCCATTCCTACCCATAACCTCTACCTTACCCTCAATCCGGTTTACCTAACTTCCCCCTACCTATCCAACCATCGAGACCCTAACCCTCCTTCCCTGCTCTGGTTCACGAAACCCATGTAAGCTCTGACTTGCGGGCTCTGTGACCAAAGTGGGGGTGGTTGGTACTGCGTCGCTCCTGCGCCTTGGAGTTTGGCCTTCGTGACACCAAGGAACCTATAGAGAATGAACACACTGTACAAGTAGATGTCTCAAATATTGACTACTTGATCATTCGTACTTAGGTACTACACTTTTTATGTCCTCAAATGTGAATGTCCTACGTTTTTTGAAAAATACCAGTGTATTACTACACCACTGCACTTCAAAATAAAACCCTTTTGTGCAGAAGAACAGTTTCATGAGAATTCTGTGACCACCCACACAACGGGTCACCCACTCAGGGTGTAGAAGTGGTTACTCTTCAGCAGAGATTGACCTGACCTTGCTCATTCGTTTTTTGATATTATTGTACCAACCTGGGCAGAGCAAAGCAGTAACCAGGTACCCTTCAGAATATTTGTCCTTTGACTCTGCCTTCCTTTTCCAGAAAAGGTAAACTGATGATTACAACTTTCCATCCACCTTTAGAGCTGTGTCACTTTTTCCTCACTACTCTAAGGAGTTGGAAAGAGTTGTATTCAACCACCCACAAACTTTGTCCAATTTTTCCTCTGTCCTATCGCTCATTGACTTATCTGCTCATTGACACTCAGATTTCCTCAATACCCTCTCTCTGCTTGTGATTCATGATCAAGCACTTTCCTGCATATGATACAGCCTGCTCAATTTCTTCAGGGTAAGTCTAAGGGCCTTCTGTTTCGTCCTCACATTAGCATTAAAAATCATCACCTTAGTTTTGCTAATGTTCAATGAGAGCCTGTTCCTTTTGTTAAAGTGACAAAAATCTCCAACTGCTTGTGAACACCTAGGGGTGTTAAAGACAGAAGTACTGCATCTGCAAACAGCAGAGCTGGCAACTTTTCAGTCACCAGAGAAGGGGCATCTGTTTGCGCACTCAAAAGCTCCTTCAAAACTTCATTGATGAAGATGCAAAACAATTTGGGAGCCAGAACGCATCCCTGATAGACCCCCTTCTGAATATCAATACTGCTAATGGTGCTTCCATCAACTCCCAAGCGGTCCACCACAGTGTTCCCTGTGTATTAGCTCTGAATAGCTGTAAACCATGCACCTGGAAAACCAAGCTCCAATTATATTTCCCAGAGATGAGATTGTGGCACAGTATCAAATGCAGTTCATAAGTCAACAAATATTTCGTACACCTTTGCCTTTTTGAGCACAGCATATTTCTCACACAACATGCAGAAGTGTAGGCTTTGATCGATTGCACTCAAACCATTGCAAACCCTCGCCTGGCGGTTATCTACTATCCAATTGCTCATAGTAACAATTGTCCAGGTGAAATAATAATGCCGAGCTAACACTCTCCCCCTCCCCGGCATCCAGTAAGAAAATCACCCTGAAATGTGCAGGATCATCTAAGGCTCCCTTTTTATAAATTGGGATGATTACTGCAGTGGTCCAGGACACAGGGACCTGCTTCCTGCACAATGCTGCATTAAATAATTTGGAAAGGTAGGGTGCCAGACAGCAGGCTCATTTCTATAAAAGTCTTTTGGAACCCTGTATGGGCCTGTTCTACTTCTACTTCTTTTAAGGTGAGCATCAACTGGGTCAAATGAGGCTACCCGGTTGAAGCAACACATTCCCTCACTGAACTCTGTGTCATAAGTGCCTCCCCTTCCGCTCCATAAAGATTACCATAGTACTCTAGCCATGCTTGTTCAGGAATCGAACCCTGCAGTTGATTGTAACTCCCTTGTCGGCCTGCCCCCATCTTTGTCCAGAAGCCCCTAGAGTCCCTTCTCCCTATTGCTTCCAAGAGTGTCCTCCATAAGTCTTCATGCCACCCTCTCTTCTTCTCCTTCAGCCGTCTGTTATAGTCCCTTCTTGCCTCTTCACCTCAACACTCCCCTGGGGCCCTAGCTTCTTTGCAGCAATAATAAGCGGGCCCATGGCCACACTGCAGTTCTTGTCATACCGGGGGGGGGGGTCTTTCTGTATGAGGACCACTTTAGCGGGCCTTCAAAAATGTTGACCCACCCGCATTATTATTTCCTCATGTAGGGAAATCAGTGAGGAAGCCTTGCATGAGTCAGACCTCACATGAGCCTCTAATATGTGGCAAATGTCATCATACATCTGAGGGAGAACTGCAACCAAAACAATGCCGCTCCACCTCAGATTTTTCCTAGCATGCCCTACAGTTTCCAAAAGGACTGCTCTTTCCCCAGGTCCTACCTGTCTCTTGCTGTGGACCCCCCCCAGAGGTCTTTGGACACCTTAAGGAGCAAAGGTCATGATCACTCTCTGCCCTCTTGATGACTGAGAACGCTCTAATGGCTCCCCATGCCTCGAGGTTAACACAAATATAATACATTTTACTTGTAAACAGGTTATTATCAAATGTTGGGACCGCAGGGCAATCCCCAGGGAATCAGCCATCGCCTGCCCTGAGGTTGGCCAAAGCTATAGAGATTGCTGTTTCTTCCTTTGATTTATGCTGTCGCAGCGGAACAGAGGCATTTGGGGGGCCCAATCCTCAATGGCAGTCTTCTTCTACGATAATGTCAACAAGACCGCAGGGAGGCTCGACCTGCAGAGGGTAAGTGGGACCAATTGGGAGGCAACATTTGAATTGAGAATGATACCTGTCTGTGGGGGTAATGCCAGCTGTTTAATTTTGAGAATACCAATGATAAGGTTAGGATTTTTCACCCTAACTTAAATAGCATCCATACCCTGTGTTCCTACGTATCTCTTGCATGACACCAAACCAATGTAAATTATTGAGAGACAGCCCTTCTTTGCCTCAACCAATGGATAACTGTGTTAATCATGCTTTCCCACCAGTCCTGTCTGTGATCCTGGCACTCGGGCACATTCACAAGAAAGAGTCTTTCATCAGAGCTCCCGGCCACTGTGCGTAAAGGATGATGTTGTGGAGGGCATATCTTCCCCTTTATTACCCCGTCTAAGCACCCTAACAGCACTAGGCATGGGGAAGATGGTGTGATGGACAGGTGGAGCAACATTCTTTGTTGGTAGGATAGAGCGGGTGCCCACCCCCTCCACTCCATCTCGCATTGCCCCTGCACCCTTCCCAACCTCGTAAATATTCCCTTCCCCTTCCAAGGGGTGTTGGGCCAGCATTGTTAGATCCTCCACCAACTTTACCTCCCGATGTCACATTTAATTTCAGCATTCTCTATCCACATTAGCTCTAGGAATTTAGTTCACTCCTAAACCCCTTTGTGGTCAGTGCACCCTCATCAGCAGCTGCTTGCACATGACTAGACCCAACTAGAATAGCCTGGAAAGGCAGTGGAGGCAGTGCTTTGTTTCACTGGTTGCACCTGATGTGGCTAAATTCTCAAACCTATTGCTGATGGGAACCCCCTGGGGATAGTGTGGGATAGTTTTCTGGAGTACCAGCTCCCTGAGCACTCCCTCCGTCACCCACTTCCACGTTTTCCCCATCTTTGCCAGCTGCAAACTCGACCAGCATTTTATAGTGCATCCCCTCCATCCCGTTCTGTGCATATTGAACCTGGTAGTCAGGAAGGATGTTACCCACATTCATAAGAGCACCCAGGCTAGCCTTTTTATAGGCCAAGGTTTCCTTAGCCAATGCACGTATTTCCTTTAGGCTAAGCTTACTCTTTGGGCCAGAGTTTGGTCTCTGCGCTTTAGCTAATCCATCCTTGTCACCCTTACCAATCAGTTCAATCCCATCATTACCAAGATTCATGCAATTCAAGGTTAACCTTTAGCCAAATAAACCCTTCTTAACACCCTTTGCAATACCTCCTTTGAGCTTTTCCTGGGTTTTCCTGGATGGATCTATGTTGCACAGTAACCCAGATATTTCTTCAATCATGGCATTGGCCTCGTCTATCATTATTTATTTATTTATGATTTATATAGCGCAGATCCACTTACCATAAGGCTTAAGGGTGCTGACATATACACAGAACAAATAAATGTCTAAAAGCCACGAGAGATGAATACAGGTGCAGGAGAGCTAACGGTTGGACCATGATAGTGTTAATTAAACAGATAAGTCTTCAGTCCTTTTCTGAAAACTCTATTGGAATTCTCAGCTCTCAATTACAGGGGGAGATTGTTCCAGGCAATGGGTGCCGCAGAATAAAAGGCTCCCACCCTAGTCTGCGATAGTCTGCAGTCTGGGACAATTAACTGGGAGTGGCTGTTTGATCTGAGACTGTATTGACTCATTTTAGGCCTTAGTTCCTCATTGAGGTAGATAGGACCAGAAGTTTTCATACAGTTTAAAGAGATAGACGGGAGCTAAAAGATAATTTGTTCCTTAATAGGGAGACAGTGAAGCTCCCTTCTCGCCTTAGAAATACGATCTGATCTCTTCTTGTCCAGAACAACCCTGACAGCGTTATTCTGTACCACCTGCAGACTGTTCACTTTGCAGTTTGGAATCTATCCTAGAACTTACCAGTGCTCTTGCTAGCGTTTCCCTACTAGTTTGTGGGAGATAGGGGCATGCATGAGATAGCAGTTTAATATAGTAGATGGACGAGACCACCAGACTGCTAACCTGTGCCTTCATGTTGAAATTGCAGTCCAGATAAATCCCTAGTGTTGTGACTTTTCTCTTAACCTTTATAACACAATCATCAAACAAAAATTGTGAGTATTGGTCTTCTAGTTTGTGGATTTTAGGGTCAGTACCCACAAGCAGACATTCCATCTTACTTGTATTAAGGGCCAGTCCATTGGAGCACATCCAACTTTGGATGGGAAGGTAAATCCTATTGATCTTAATTTCATCATCCAAAAAGACACTCGTCATGGGGATGATGCACTGGGTGTCATCAGCGTAGTTTGCAAACTCTATGTTGTTATTATCCAGGAAATCCAGAAAGGGCACTGTGAAGATGTTATAGAAAATCAGAGAAAGGCAAGCTCCTTGAGGGACTCCTTGGCTCAGCTCCTTGGTGTTAGCATCTGCCAGATTGCCATTCAATCCCCATTGGCAATCTTTCAGAAAAGAGGCAACTCAATCAGCCGCCGACGCTGAGAAACCTGCCACCTCCCTCAACCTGGCGACCAGCACAGTGTGGTCTACGTGGTCAAAGGCGGCAGATAGGTCCAACAACATCAGCATGCTGGGGGCACCTTGATCCATATGGAAGAGGAGTCTAGATTTTAAATCCAGCAGAGCAGACTCAGTACCATGCTTTTCCCGGAAACCAGATTGTCTCTTGTTCAAGGTGTCAGCATTTCTCAGATGAGTCAGTAGTTGAATATATGCAACTCCGTCAAGGATTTTAAGCAGAATGGAGAATTGGAGATTGGGCAGTAGTTAAGTGGATCATCAGGGGAAAGGTCTGGTTCTTTAATAATGGAGTCACCCAAGAGTATTTGATGCAGGTAGGCACAGAACAGTCCCTAAAGGAGGCATTAACAAACTTGCAGCGGTTAGGGATGAGCGAGGTTGCACATGCTTTAATCGTTAGGGCAGGACAAACATCTCCCTTACAGTTAGATGGTTTGAGATTTTGGATTATCACTGTAAGGCCATTCTTTCAACAAACTGGGATTTACGCTTTCTTGCAGAACTTTAAAGAGGGGGGCTCAAAGCTTTCCTTTTAGACATAATGACGTAAAGGATATACTTGAGCGCCATGGGCCAATGAAAACCCAATAAATCCTGAAAAACAAAACAAGAAAATAAAATAAAAAATGTTCAATTGTCCAATAGAACAATACCCTCTATGAATTCCTAACAAAAGCTTTAAAATCCACAATTTAAAAATATTAAATATATATAGAATATGCACTGCTGTAATACCAAGTATTTCTAATCAGACACCCCCAGCACCACCAAGGAAAGTCCAAGGGTGATCTGCCGGCTCAACTGTTCAGTCAATTTGATCAAATGGTAGAATACGAAAAGAGCAGGGAACGCCCGATGGCTAAGTAGGCTGTTTGAGTCCAACTCCTCCTCCCTGCTCCTAGTTGCAACAGTAAGCAACAGTGGTACTCCAAGAGTGTTCAGTAAATGCCAGTTGACTTTTCCAAAGTGAAAAAATTGCTTTATTATGTCCCACGGTAAGCACAATAACCGGGGTGGGCAAAAGCTGAGTTGCCACACTAACCAAGTAAATAGGGGGATCACAAGTATTGTGAAGCTCGGTTACGGACAATCATACTCCCCCTCCGTTCCCTTCAATCCAACAAAGTGACTTCGCAGGGGAGCAGTATCCTAGTACCAGCATAGTCCCTCAGCAGTAAATACAATGTCCACCCACACACGCAGACTCCACCTTCTTTGTTTGAGTGTTCTTCCAGAGCCAACTCCAACACTGCAGAACTCCCTGTGGCAGCAAAACTCCTGCGCCCTTGGTCTCGCAGACTTAGACCCTGCTGGTGGTGCTGGGAGTTAATGGGAGTTGATGAAGGCTGGAGGTGGGCGCACCAAGGCAGCGTCAGCAGAAGCAGGTTCCTCACTGCTGCAACGAAACTCTTGTGCACTTGGTCCTGCTGCTTTGAAATACCGGATGGTCCCACACACTCTCATATTAAGTCCTCCAAAAAAGAGGTACTTTTCTTTCCTGCCAAATCCTCTATCTTGTCTCCCCCTTGCCAATCCAGTTCCCACCTGACATTCTTCATTAATCCTTTTCAGCTAGAATCATTGATGTCATCTACAACTCTTTACACACATTCTCTCCCTCCTTGATGAGGTTTCTAGACAAGTCCAATCTATGACAGTCTCATCAAAATAGGTTCTTCCCTTTTCTTCAAAAACCATCAAGGACCACATTGACACCCTCGCTCCAGGCTTGGCCGATTTCTGCAATCACTCTTTCGCCACTGGAAACTTCCCCTCCCCTCTAAATCATTCACTTATGCACCCCCTTCTTAAGAAACCTTCTGCTGTTCCCTCCTGTCCTACCAACTATCACCCAATCTCCATTACTCCGTTTCTGTCCAAACTCCTGGAAAAGCTGTGCATCTCCGAGCTTAACCGTCACACTGAAACTGTTGGTTGTCTCCATGACCATCAGACTGGCTTCAGAGCAGCCAGAAGCACTGAAATTGCTCTCCTGAACATCTGTGATGACCTGCTTTCAAACCTCGACTCTAACCTCCATTCTGTCCTCATTCTCCTCGATCTTTCCTCTGCTTTCGATACAGTCAACCATGCCATCCTGCTCAACCGGCTTTCTGATAACCTGGGAATCACTGATCAGGCTCTGGCCTGGCTGACCTCCTTTCACATTGATCAGCCCTTCCAGGTCCAACTGGGGTCCTTCCACTCTTCTATCGCTCTCTCTCTCTCTACCTGTGGTGTTCCCCAGGGGTCTAATCTTTCTCTATGGCTGTTCAACCAATACCTTGCACCTCTTGCCCACTGCATAGCCACCCTCTGCTCCAACATTCAGTGTTATGCAGATGACACTCAGCTCTCCTTCAGGCTTCCCTCAGCTACATCTACTCCTTCTCTCATTCCTGCCTGTCTTTCTGCAATTCAGGAGTGGTGTGCTGTCAATGATCTCTTCCTTAATGCAAGTAAAACTGAGATCTTCCTCATCGGAATACCAGCTCCCTCCTTTATTCTCGCCCTCTGGCCGCCCACCTTGGGCCCTCTTCCTGCTCCTACTTGTGAGGCTAAGAACCTTGGGTTCATCTTCGACTCCACACTCTCGTACTCTTCTCACATCTCTGACATTTCTAAGAAGTTAAACTACCAGCTGCACCTTTTCAGAGGTATTCTTCCCTTCCTCGCTTTCCCCCTGAAGCTCACAGTCTCCAGAGCTCGGATCCTCTCTAGGGTGGACTACTGCAACAGCGTCTTTCAAAATCTTCCTCCCTCTACTCTCCATTCTCCACAACTCATCCAAAACAGGACTGTGAGACTTGTCCTTGGCCTCAAGCCCACGGATCGTACCGCTCCAACTCTGAAATCCATTCACTGGCTCCCAGTGGAGGCAAGGATCAAGTTCAAAACCCTTTGCATTGTCCACAAGGCTTTCTGGTGCCTAGGACCACACTACTTCCAACTCTCTCTTTCTAAATATCTTCTTTCTCGAGCTCTTCGCTCCTCCACCTCCAACTGTCTGATGGTCAGTCCCTTTCCAAGCAAAGAGTTGGGGGCCAATCTCTTTCTTTGGCTGTTGCCTCCCTCTGGAATAGCATCCCTGCCTCTCTGAAACTTGAGCAGAACCATTTTCGGTTCCGGAAGCAACTCAAGACCTTTCTCTTTGCTTCTGCCTTCTCTCTTCCTCTGCATTGCTGATCTCCTGCTTGATCCTTGCACTGGTCACCTGGTCACCGTCTGAATTTAGGACCAGGTCCCATCCTGTCCAGCTGCAATCCTGCACTGCCTCTTGAATCCCCTGCACTTATGGTCTATATCTGTAACCCTACAGTCCCCTCACTTGCACTTACTCGCCACCCATTGACTGCACTTACTACTACCTACACTTGGCACTTGTTGGCTGCACTCTTGTTTCTCCTTTGTCCCACACCTCTCCAACCTCCCACCACCGTCTGCACCCCCCCTTCCTGCACTTGCGTGATCTGAACGACACAAGGCCTAGTAAGATTTTTGTGTTTTCCTCCCTTCTTTGTCTCCCCCTCCTTGTCTTGTTGCGCCTAGAAACACTTGTGTACAGGCACATTATAAATGCCATATCATATCATTCAGGGGCATAGCATTCCCTGAAAAATGTGTAAAAGGCCATTGGCATTCAAAAGCCCAACATAAATGAATTTGTTGGCTATTGGAAAATTAAACCTTTACACAAATTAGGTATTAAAAGCACTGGCACTAGGAGTTGGTGACAAGATTAGGAAAGTGATGGTGATGATGAGGATATTGGCCACTGCTCACATGTGCAGGATGTGCAGCATTGAGATGATACTCCTTGCAAGCTGGACAAAATAGCCATCGACTCCATCCTACAACTCATCCAGACACACTTTGAGAATAGCATTAGCATTTGGACAGTTTTAATCCCTCTTTGCAAGCTTATGGTTTGGCTGCATTTCTGTGCACAATGCAGGAATGCTGCAAGGCAGGTCCTAGCCAATTTGTGTGGTGTTATTAATTTAAATTGTGACACTCTATAGTGATGTGCAAATAGGCAAGACTCTGTTCCATAACCCAGGCAGAAATAAATGTCGAAGTGTGGAGATGTGGGATTGTTCGGAATGGATTGATAGAGCATTGTTGATGGCCATAAAACAAATAATGAAGGTGTGGAAATCCAGGAAGAAGCCACATTGCGAGAACTGGGTGTCGGATTTGCGGATGCTCTCTTGGTATGAGAAGACTCAGGCAGTTCGACAACATCGGGAAACTGAGTACGAGGAGAGATGGGGGCCATTCAGGGATTTATTTGGATGAGGTGTAGGCTTTGGTTTATTTTGTGGATATTGAGGTTGGGGATTGGTAGGGGTTTATGTTTTGTCCTTTTTTTTTGTTTGTGTTTTGTGTTATCACATCTTGCCATGAGATAGGAGGGTGGGGATGTTTTCGGATTTCGTTTTGAATAGCTGTTACTTTAGTAGTAATTTGTATTTTGTTGCACTGATGTATATGGAGTAATCTTTTGCTTGTTCCCATTCTGTTGTTACTCAGTTGTATTATGTTTTGTATAATTATTAAATAAAGTTGATAAAAAAAAATGTCACAACAGCCAGTTTCATTGATATTGTTGGCTTCCACAAAGTAATAATGGCACAGACCTTGCTCTGCCTCTTGGTTTCCTATACCCCAAGAAAGGGTGCATATATGCTGCAACCACATACCACAACACCTGTTACAGGAGGAATACATTGTTGCATCCTTTATAACAATGGCAACATATAGTGGTCCTTTGGGCGTCTGAAAGCCTGAATCGGATGCCTTCACCACACATTGAGAGCACCACAGAACATCCCTGAGAAGGTGGACAAAATCACTAGATATTTGTGCCTATTTAGGGCAACAGATATTTCAAATATGTGGTTACAATTTTGTTGGTTTGCATCAATTAAATGCCCTGTGACCTCACATACTGCATTTCTTCATTGTAAAATGTGTCTCTTCCCCTTCCTGCAGACCCTGTGTTCCCTGCACCTCATTTAGCTAAAGGGATGTCATGCCCAGTGTTGAGGTGCACTTTGAGGAATCCACACTCCATCTTTTATCTTGGCAGCTCTTCATCCCTTAGAGCTTCCCCTAAAGAACCCGCCTCCAGCTTTTAAGCATCATTCTAAAAATGAAGTTAAAAGGTTTTCACAATACCAGATGAGGTGTGGGGGCGTAGACAGAGAAAGCCTGTATTCTGGTACTTTCCTTCATGCACCAGCAGAATGCAAGTCATCACATGTGCTGTTTTCTGGGTGATTGCAGACCACAGAGATGCTGAGCTTTTCAGGGAGGTAGCGTGGGTACTTGAGGGTGACGGCCTTGTAGATGATTCTGTAGGATTTGAAGGTGACACATGCTTGCAGTTGGAGTAAGTTCAGTTTGATGATGTTTGGTGAGATGTAGTCAAATTTGCAAAGGTTTTTGATGAGTCATGCTGGAGCATGTAGAATACATCTCAGGGATGCCAGGGTGATTGCCGGAAAACATTCCATAATGTAATTGCCAACATCCAGGTGTTAGAGGACCAAGGCTTGTAAGGCAGATCTGAAGTTGTTTAATGGTATGAAGTGGTTGATTTTCCATAGGTTGGAATTTTAGTACCAAGCAACTTATTCTTTCTTCCTGTGTGCTCCTTTAATGAGAGATATATGTTGATGCAGATCCCAAGAGACTTGGCACAGGTGGTCAGCTGCTGTGTGAGGTCCTGAGGTTCATAAGAGAAAGCCAGGTCAGTATAACAGGGTGTTAGTGTTGTTGTTTAGCAGTAGTATTTCAGTATTGCAGGGATCCAGATTCAAATATATGCTGGACATCATGGGCTGGAACCATATGAGGCAAGCCTTAAACCTGTGTATGTCTCTGATGGGAAAGATCTTACAGCAGAGGTGCATGCCATCTGCATATTGGTGGAATTGGATGTTGTGCACACCCAGGCGGTTCTGATTTGTCCCATGCACAGGTTGAACATCAAGCCGGGAGAGGAATGATCACTGAGGAGTTGGTGATTTAGAGTAATCCATTAGTCCAAATTGGTGATGGTTGGTGTATATTGCCAAGCAGCCCTCTTTCTCACCTACGATAAAACTTATCAATCTTTCATGTTAGTTTTTGAAAAGGCTATTTTCTTTGATAATGGGAGTTGGAGAGGGAGCTCAGCCCCCTTAGCTGAATTGCTGTAGGGCCAACTATCCACAGTGGGATCTGGAAGATGATATAGAAATCAAGCATGTCAATGCATTCCTTGCAAACCTGAGAGCTACCTGAGAAGAAGTTGTTTTTATTTTCTTAAGGATTCAAATATTCTCCCAAATGGTCTGCTCCTGGTGCCTCTGGCCTCCCCATTCACTGAATGACATTTGCCAATGCCAGGGTGTTCACAGCCTTGTAGAGGGCCTGACAGCTGTCACTGACCTCCATTCCTGTATCTAAAATGCAGCGATAACCTTCATCATGGCCTTTGATACACCCTCAGAGCAAGGTCCATAACATTCATGTTCACCATGTGCTGGTAAGCAAGGTCCTCCTGGCCCATCTGTCATGCCTATGTGTCTTGCAGACAATAGAGAATAACCTGACTTCTGGACTCTGAGGTGGTAGTTCCATATAAAGGAAGGACGCTTCACCAGCAATTCTTAATGACACCCCTGTCATGCCTTGTTCATATATTGTGTGCTGTTGGGGTCACACATTATCCTTCTCCCCAAATTGCAGCCTTACCAAATTACAGAAATGAATGTCTTTTTCTCAATGTCCTCATTGTCCAATGTGGCACATGCTGGTGTGAAGACCATCACTGGGTACATGGATATAGATGCAGGTTGAGGAGCTGTATTGCTGTGCAATCACGTACAGGTTACTTGTTGGTCTTGTGAACCAGTGGTTACCTGAAACTTGCGCGGACAAAAGTGTGAAGGTATAATTACTCGCATGGGCTGTGACAGAAGAGTGGTGGAGGTGGTGGAGGCCACGGCAGTGCCCCTCTAGGTGGTTTCAGAGGCAGCACAGGTGATGGTGAAAGATGTCATATGGTGGTGGCAGTTCCACCAGTAAAGTGGCAACACTGGCTGTAGCTGAGCCCTATCGGCAGTCATCCATGTTAACACCATCCTTCTCAACTGATGATACAGCATCTCTTCAGGAGAAGAGTATTCCATCAGTAGCTTACCGTAGATGTATACGCTGTGCATTGCAGCAGAAGCAATTTGAATCATGTCTATGTGAGTGAAGGACATTGGATTTGATGCCATGCATGTATGGTGTGATGTTTCTACTTCTACTTTTGGGGCATATGCAGTTTATATGTTTGTGAAATAATAATATGAAACAACGTAATTGTCTTTTTGCTCATTTAACCTTGTGAGAGGCATGTGAAATATGTTATTTAGGCATATTTGATTGCATTGGTAGATAGGTAGGTTGGTAGGTAGGTAGGGCAGGTACATTACTCTCTATGTATGATCTGGCAATTTGCCCAGTTTACTATTTGTACTATGTTGTTACATTTGAAAATATGTATTATACTGCATTTTCTGACTCACCTCCTGCTATTGTTATAATGTTTTCATTTATAAAGCGCACATCAGCCCAGAGGCATTGCGGCGCTGTTGCAGAGAGTTGTTGTGAACATGAATACATGGTTGCAGTAGATTAGTACTTTATACAAGGTTACAGCATGATGAGTATCAGCAGAGACATTATAGTAGTGCGTTGGGCCCAGAGTATGGTTGATTGAAGAGCAGTGTTTTTAGAGCTTTACGGAAAGCCCCGTAAGAGAGTTCTGCTCGAAGGCTCGAGGGAGGGAGTTCCAAAGTTTGGCGGCAATGGAAGGAAATCTTGTCCCTCCGACTTTGGCATGCCTGTCTTTGAGTTGTCTGAGGCGGTGGTCGTAGAGGGTTCTCATGGGTCTTGTGAACTTTTGGGCATAATTATTGAGTGACCAGCTACCCTCTCCTGGCTTCGGAAACTCTCCAGACCATCCAGGTCTAAAAAAGTAAAATACCACCTCCTCCTATGGCAATTTGGCTAATGTGAGGACTGTGCTACCCCAATTTAGAGCCCTCTTGCTTGACTCCAGACTTAAGTTTCCAGAGGTAAGTGTATATAGAGGGCTTTATTTTTCCCAACATTGTTACGTCTTTAAGTAAATTGTGCTCATGCGCGAGCCTCGTTCTGGGAACGCATGCGCGTTTGTAATAAAGACGGTCCGTGCGGCAGTTGCCGCCGGGACCTTGGAAAGCCCAGACGTGAGTCTCATTACTCAGTGAGTGTGTGCATGTGGATTCGAGTACGGGGCGGCCCGAGGCACGGGTCCGCCCATCACATAGGCGACGAGGAGGGAAACAGATAGAGAAGCGTTCCACACGTGTAAACGTGTCATTTCTGGGCATTTTTTCTTCGTGTGTATCCCGAACTCGACACGAGTGATGGCGGCCATTTTGTTTTTGGTGCGTGAGGCAGCAGCGGCCCGCGAGGGTGCTCGTGCGCTGCCCACGTGCTAAGGAGAACATGATACCTTAATTTTTGGACCTTCTGCAGACCTCCAGCCAGGAGGACTCCAGTTCTGACCTGGGAAGACAGGTTCTGGGTGACCAGGTGCCAGAGAGCATCACCACAGTGCCACAGCTCACGTGTCCAGGTATGTCAGAGCCGGTCTCAGCCAGGTTTGTGGCCTCTACCTTAGACTGAGGTGCCTGTGTGACCTGTGAAGATGACGGACAGCGATGGGGAAGCACCCACGACAGCAAGGGTGGTGAGAAGACAGCATGGATCGCTACAACCCATGCAGGAGTTTGACACATCAGGCCCGCCTTCGTGACTGGGCCCAAGATGGCTCCTGCGGATCAAAAAACTTGATATGCTTTTCGCTGCGACAGGCGAAACCAATGATGATGTGAAGGTGGCTCTACTCAGCAGGTACAGAAGTTCTGCGAATTTACAAATCCTTCAACTTGCCAGCAGTGACTTACGCGGCAGTCAAAACAGCACTTCACAATCACTTTATTCCTTTATCGAATGTTGACTTTGACAGGTTTGTCATGTGCGGGGAGAGGCAGCATGACGACAAATCTTTAGACCAATTTTGCGCACGCCTGAGGCAGCTGGCGAGTACCTGCAGATGGGCTGACGCAGAGGTAATGATTCGCAATCAGCTGATCCAAGGCTGTAGCTCTAGCAAGCTGCGGAGGCAGATCCTGAGGGAGCCGGGCATGACTCTGGCGCAGATTTTGGACAATGGCAGGGTGCATGAGCTCGCCGAGAGTAGAGGGGCGAAAATGAATGCCGCAGTCCGCCCGTGCAAAAGTGAGAAGGCCTTTGCAGTGGGAAGACAAGCCCTGTCGAAACTCCGCTGGAACCAAAAGCGACAAGAAGCAGCTCCCACACATGGTGTCCCTGCAATATGCCAGTATTGTGGATATGATCTGCCACACATGGAAGACTGTCCAGCAAAGGCAAGAGTCTGCGGGAGATGTAACACGCCGGGACACTATGCCAGAATGTGTCGGGCCGCTGCCCCAGTTACCACACAGAGAGGGCCAGTGAGGACAGGTGGTGGTTTTAGGAGGCAACGCAGTGTTGCCATGCTGGAGCAGGACACACAGAGGCTCAACATTGAAGAGGAGGAAGAGGAAGACAAGGAGATCTTTTTCATCTCGAATCTGGCTACGGGAGCAAAGAAACGCAGACAACAGGCATGTGTCGTAGACATTCAGGGTGCTCCCACACAAGAGCTAATAGACACAAGGGCCTCGGTGTGTGTGCTGGCCACAGAAAATTACGAGGCCATACCGGGCCTGCCACCCGTGGACAAGTCGAGAGACAAAATATTCACTTTTGGAGGTGACACTCCCTTACCTATCAGAGGGGTGTTTGTGGCGCCCTTGACCCGTGGGGCCAAAGTCATGAAAGCAAGATTCTTCTTCACTGACGTCAGCCCGCATTCCTTGCTGAGCTGCGCCGCTTCGGAAGCTTTGGACATTGTGCACTTCGCGCTGGAGGTATACCTAGGAGACGTCAACCAGCTGCTAGATAAGTTCTCCAATATCTTTCAGGGGAATAGGCAAACTGGAAGCGGAACCAGTGAGGTTGCACATTGATGAGACCATTCGTCCCACGGCACTTAAACACCGTCGGATACCATTCCACCTCTGGTCCCAAGTTGAAGAGGAACTTCAGTCACTCATCAAAATGGACATTATCGAAAGATCGAAAGAGTTGAGGGGCCAACTCCATGGGTCTCGCCGATTGTCCTGGCTCTGAAGCCCAAACAACCTGGCGCTGTCCGCATCTGCGTAGACATGCGGCTTCCGAATGCAGCCATTAAGCCAGAATGCCACATAACACCTACGCTAGATGACATCATTGGCAAGCTGCAGAGGGCAGGATACCACCAGCTTGAACTGCACCCGGACTCGAGGTACATTACCACCTTTAGCATGCACAAGGGTCTGTACCAGTTAAAGCGCCTCAGTTTTGGCGTGTCCTCGGCTGCAGAGGTTTTCCAAAATGCCATTAGAGGTGCCTTGGTGGGACTTAATGGAGTGCTCAATATGAGTGACGACATTCTCGTTTTCGCCACGTCCCACGCCGAGCACATGAAGCGATTGGAGGCAACCCTACAAAGACTGAAAGACTTAGGCCTCACCCTGTATCGGGGAAAAATGCGAATTCTTCAAGGACCGCATTGGGTTCTTTGGGTTCATCTTCCACGCGAGTGGGGTGTCTCCAGATCCGGAAAAGATC
Source organism: Ambystoma mexicanum (assembly GCF_040938575.1). NCBI lineage: Eukaryota > Metazoa > Chordata > Amphibia > Caudata > Ambystomatidae > Ambystoma > Ambystoma mexicanum. The sequence continues at coordinate 206,678,754 of NC_090941.1, read as the reverse complement.
AAGGACGTCCGTGAGGCTGCCACCCCCCAGTCGCCTACAGAGGTACGCAGCTTTCTGGGGATGGTTAATTATTGTGGCAGGTTCATTAATGGGCTGGCATCTCTCTCTGAGACCCTCCGGGCCCTGACAAAGAATGACGCCACCTGTGTCTGGGACAAGAGAGAACAAGAGGCATTTCTGGCAATCAAGAAAGCACTCTCCGACCAAGATGCAATGGCATACTTTGACCCCACTGCGGAATCAGAGATCATCGTAGATGCCAGCCCGGGGGGTCTAGGGGCAGTTCTCATGCAGGCGGACGCCAGGGGTGACATGCTACCCATTGCATATGCGAGCAAGGCCCTCACGGAGACCAAAAGACGCTATTTGCAGATCGAGAGGGAGGCGCTGGCGATCCTGTGGGGCTGTAGACATTTTAGACTGTATATCCTCGGAAAGCCGGTGACCGTCGTAACGGACCACAAGCCACTTCTGCTTATCCTAGCAGGTGTATCCTCGAAGCCCCCTCCGCGGATTGAGCGCTGGATTCTTGCCCTCGTCGAGTACGGTGTCACATTGCTGTACCGCCCGGGAACGAACAATCCAGCAGATTACCTGTCCTGCCACCCAAACAAGGAAAGAAGACTGGGCCAGGGAGAACTAGTGGAGTGCCAAGAATTCATCCACAACATCGTAGAAAGTGCAATGCCGGTGGCGCTGGCCAGGGATGTCCTGGCCCGGGAATCGGTGAACGATGAGGTGTTCAAGATCATCCATGTCGCGATTCGCAACGTGGAATGGAGAGATGTACTACAGAACAACACCAGGCGGGAACACAGAGCCCAGAAGGACCCCCAGGCCCTATGGAAAGTTTGTGATGAACTGTCGATTTCGGATGATGGGCTGCTGTTACATGGGCGACAGATAGTCGTCCCTCAGTCGCTAAGGACCCGAGTCATGGAGCTGGCACATTCAGGTCACCAGGGGGTGGCAAAAACAAAGGCGAGACTGCGACCTAAATTATGGTTTCCGGACCTAGAGGGCCTGGTAGAATCACATGTGAAAAGGTGCCTGCCGTGCCAAGCAGCCAGCCCTCTTGAGAGAGCGCCACTGATCAACTCCATGGAGAGAAGTGAAAGGCTGTGGGGTACCGTCCACGCCGATTTTGGGTCAACCGGGAGGGGCATGTACTTTTTGGCAGTGGTTGACCAGTGGTCGAGGTATCAGGAGGTGGAACTAGTCAACTCAACAGCAAGTGACCATGCGATCCTGGCCCTGGAAAAGATGTTTGCCACGCATGGCTTCCCGGAAATCCTATGTTCAGACAATGGGCCACCGTTCACCAGAAGCCTGTTTGCGCAATACATGAGGGAGAAGGGGATCCAGCACAGAAAGGTATCACTGCTCTGGCCCCGAGCAAACGGAGAAGCTGAGAGATTCATGAGGACGCTCAACAAGGTGTTCCGCATAGAAGCAAACGGCGGAGGGCTACTGAAGAGAAACCTCTTTGAGTTTCTCAGGGAGAACAGAACAACGCCCCACCAGTCGACAGGAGTCGCACCAGCCGAAGCCTTGTTCGGGCGCTGCCCGAGGGGACTCCTCCCAGAAGTTGAGGGCCGCAAGCCGGGGGTCATAGACAATGACCGAGTAAGACAGGAGAGAGAGACCCACAATGAGAGAGAAAGTGAAAGGCGAGGCCTACAAGATAAGGAGGTCGCCGTGGGAGACTCCGTGCTGGTCCGGAACCGCCGACCCGAAGGAAAGCTGTCATTGCCGTACGAACCACAACCCTGGCTAGTCACTCATGTGAAAGGGTCCATGGTAACTGCGGCGAGCGAAAGGGGGACAGTTACCCGCAATAGGTCATTCTTCAAAAAAGTGGATGTCTGGCCCCAAGAGGCTGGGTTGGCGGAAGCTTCTCCACCAGAGGACAGTATCGAGATCCCCTAAAGAGACACACCCATGGACCTGCCACTGGGTGGAGGGACCCCGCCACCAATCCCGAGGGGCGGCAATAGGTATCCGCTGCGACAGAGTCGCAACCCGCCATTTTGGTTCAAGGACTATGTCCTGGACTCAGGAGTCTGAGCATGCGAACGGTGCTGGTCAGCAACCCATCTTTGGGAAAGTTAAAATTGTTGGTTGTTGTGTTGTTTTGTTGAAAGAAAAAAAGGGATGTTACGTCTTTAAGTAAATTGTGCGCACGCGTTTGTAATAAAGACGGTCCGTGCGGCAATTGCCGCCAGGACCTTGGAAAGCCCAGACGTGCGTCTCATTACTCAGTGAGTGTGTGCGTGTGAATGTGAGTACAGGGCGGCCCGAGGCACGCGTCCGTCCATCACAAACATGTTTCTCAATGTTTTATCGGTGACTTAGCAACTACCTCAGTAAAATCTTGCAGCTCTTTTTCTTTGAAACAAGAGGTAGTTTGAAGTGTTCTAAGAGAGTAATGTACTATCAATCTTTCCCAGTGCCATGCACCCTGTTACGGAACAAAATAAATCTGATCTTTAGGATACAATGCGGTGTACTCAACAGATATCAAATTTGATGGCAGTTGAGCTGCCACTGACTCAGTTGACTCAACAGGACATGAAGTTGATAATCATCCTCTGGAGACAAGATAAGCACCTTAGAATAGGTGAAGAAGTATAGGCCTCAACAGAAAGAGTACAAGTTGCAGAAGCAGAAGACATTTAGAAAACAGAGGTTCGAAGAGCTGAAATGATAGCAAGAAAAAGCCTTAGTTGCTTAGCTGTAATTGCATGAAGAGACAGCTGAATATGACAGCATCCACCCATCCAGCATAACCTATGTAAAGGTAGACTTCCTGCATAAAGTGCTGTTAGAGCAAAGTAGAGGTGATCTCAAGTCCTATTTTTATATTTATTTTTACATTTTATTCAGCAACAAGATGTAATTAAAAAGATTATGCCTTTAAACTCTGTTATGAGATGCTTTCACTGAAAGTAAAAGTGAGTGGAAACATGCCTGTGACAACCAATAACAATTTGCCTATTAAGTCTTTAATTGAATATATTGAAATTATTGAACCGTCATTAGCACCCTGGGATGGGGCTCTGCCCAGTCAGGATGCTCGGAACACGGACTGTATTGTAAGGCACAAGCCCACATTCCCAGCACCATAGTTAGCCAGCAGCACCTTCCCTTCCCCACTCCCTTTACCCTCACCTTAGAACCCATGTAGTTTCCAACACGCATGCTAATGGTGTTTTTTTTTTTCAATTTAAAAGCACAGTGCATCTTTACAGCGCACCCGGCGCCACGCAGTGTTGGTGTCCTCAAAGTCTGTTTTCAATGATGATGAAGTCAGAGTCATCAACAATGAAAGCAGACTTTGTGCACAGCAACACTGCACGGCGCTGGGCCTTCCTGTAAAGGTGCGTTTCTTTTTTTATTTCTCTCCAAAAGAACACTATTAGCACCCGTGTAGGAAACTACACGGGTGCTAATGGTGATATTAACAGAAGCAGCAACATGACCATGCCACTAACAACACGACCACCCACGTTAAGGGACTCTCACTTCGCTCGGGCACCTAACTTTAGCAGTTAACCGACAGATTTGGACCACCGCCTCGGTTAATAATGCCTCATTGTCCAGTTAGAATGTACAGTGAGATAAGGGCTTACCCCCTATATATGTGCGCAGCCTGCTGTGGCAGGTCGGAAACCCGGCAGGGTCAACTCAGCCTTTCATCCTTCTGTGGTAGACAAATTGTGTACCACTCTGTGGGATAATAATGCCTTCTGTTATGTCAGTGCTCTGAGACCCATGGGTGTGTTGCGCAATATGAGAAATACATTATTATTTTGTAACGCCGAAGAAACAGTGCATGTGCTGCCATTTAATGATTCTTATTCAGAAGTTTTGGTGAATGCAAGTCATGATGCTGTTCGATGATGTCCTCTTTGTTTTCAGATTCCAATTAACATTATTTCAATTTTTAAAAGGAATACATATGGCTAGTGGTGCAGGGACGTCATTTAGGGGTTGCCAGGTGTCGCACCTGTGACCCCCGAGGTCTCCCTGGCTACCCCTGGGGTCTCCCTCCCTTGCGACCCCTAAAAAAAAAGAAATAAAAAAAAAAAGTTTTTTTTGTCATTGAGACTACTGGGCTTTGACCAGCAGCATGTTACTCTATGTTTTTGGAGAAGCAGGTTTTGTGACAGTTATAGCTGGTAAGATGGCTCACTGGGTTGAGCGCTCGCTGCTGCAATGTGTGTGCGATCTGCAGTTCGCAGGTTCGACTCCAGGCAAGTTCACTCAGCGTTTCATCCTGCTGAGGTTGATAAATGAGCACCAACACAGATTGGGTGATATTGTATGTATATTTGTTCTATATTAAAACGCTTAAGCGTAAGTGCTATATAATAACACAGCATTATCGATTGGCCTGGGATGTCTGCTTGCATTCACAATAATTTGGTAATATGGGCCTATACACACTGATATTAACAATACATATGGTGATCCATTCTTTGATGAAATGTTTATCACTTTACAGCGATATCGTAACCATATCTTCGGTAGTGTCCTTCGAAATAATGCTATGTGATATCACTTCCTGGTTTGTCAAGGGCTGAAAGGTCATGTTCCATTGCTTCCTGTGATGCCCCTTTGGGGTGGGGTCAAATTACCTCACGTACTGTGATGCCATGAGAGATCAATGGTTGTCTGATGTCACTTCCGCTACCCTGGCATTTTGGTGAAATGACGCCCCTGTAGTGGTTTACGGAATGTAGTATCATTTCAGTCTGAAATGCATCTAGAGCAGATGTCAGAAGAGTTTGCCTATCTGTCATCCCCAGCCATTCTGTGCTGACAATATCGTGAACCTTTCTGTTGATGTGCCAGTGGAATGACATCCAACATTCGCTTATACAATACACCTTTAGAGGACAAATTAGTTAAATAAGCTTCTAAAAGGTGCTAGACACAGAAGCTTGAAATCACGGCCAAACAGGAGCAAGATGTGGATCATTCAAAAGACGAAAGAAAAATGGCTGCCTTAAAAATAGAAAAGAAGTAGGAATTGGCCATCTCCGAGGACACCGCTAGGTAAACAATGTGGTTACATGTCTTTCTGCCACTGCATTTACCTCTACATGAATTTCCATCAGTGCACTCATTTCAGTGCATTTGCTTTATTTGATTCTATGTCCCCTTGCCCTTTATTTCCCCTTCACTGCTCACTCCCTGAAAAAGTAGCAACATCTATAGGAATTTCCTGTCGGAGAACTTACATCGCTGAATTTGCTGCTGTGCTGTCTTTAAAAATGAGAGATTGTGCCCGACACCCATTTACCCCTTTTTAGTTTGGGCTATAAGGTGGCAGAGCGACTTCTAAGCCAAAAAGATTGCATTGGAGAACAGATAGGGAGAAATGGCATACGAGGAGGGTCACAAAGCTTGAAGGTATTGTCTGTTTATTTGGCAACCCATTGACTGCCCATGACCCTGCTATTCCCTATGGCTGTTCCCACCCAGTTCCTGCTCCTCCCAAAACACCTCCTCGTGTGAACTTTTTCAGCATGTTTTAATCCAGCCTTTCAATCAAACTTTGTACCCAAAGTGCCTGCCACTGTTTTTCAAAACAGTCTTCCGATAGTTAATGGATTAGTTGACGCTGTTAACCTGTTACTGGTGTAATAAACATGCCAACCAGGTCTGCGTTCAGCCACTCAATTTGTAAGGAATATGCATGTCCTTCACTTAAGTCCTGTAAAAAACGAGCATTGACAAAACCAACAGTTATGGCTATTGTATAAGTAGTAAGCATTTGTTAGGCAGTGAAATTAGAGGCCCAGGTACTTCCAACATTTTGCACGTGCTACCATCACTGGCCAGTTAATACCATTATGGCAGTGCCCGGCAAGTGCCTTTCCCATGCCTGCACAAAAGCCCAAACTGTTGTCTGAACTTCTGAAATTGCCACATCTCTATCTTTTAGGACACTGTCTAACATGGCTTTCATATGTATTAATTCTTCCTCACTCTGCAAACTTTGTCGTTCTGAATTAACTGTGCACTGAAATCGTTACATTTAGTTTGAAGCTGCATGTCCAGCCCTCTATGTTTCAAATCTGCTTCCATCGGTATCAACCATTCACATTCTGCATCCAAACTACACTGTAACTCATCAATGACATCAGAATCTGTTCCTTGCAGCCTAATAAACTTATGAAAGGAAAACCACAACTGTGAACACAACCGAATAATGCAGTCAACCTCTTGTTGTCCTTTTGTCTGAAATAGACGAAGGAGACATGTTTGCAAAACGCTCCCTTTCTCAAAAACCTCACTAAAAGCTTCCTTTTCAACTTCGGTATTAATGCTTTCCCTCCAATTCAATATTTTATCGAATGATCACGTTGCTAATCAAATAATTTTGTTTCCAGATAACTGGACAGATCGGAAAATTCAGCTTCTTTTTCTGTCTTGTTTGATCCCAGTGCCAGCAAAACAATATAGAGAAACTCAGTGTGCAGTCAGCCCAATCAATGTCACTTCAGAGAATGAGCACACAATATGACTATGCTATACCATGCAAAGTCACAACCAGTAATTGATTTATCACTTCACGGCCAATGCACCATAAATATTTTGGGGGTATTATGTGAGCCCCAGTGTCACAGGACTAACTTGTGTTATTTTTATATTGGGATTATGAGCAGCAAGCCAATTTCTCCATTTTAGTGCTATTGCATTGGTGATATTTGATTGGTGGTATTTCACTGGTGTAGAGGCTCAGGATAGGTATACCAGGTCACCTGAAACTGTAATATGGAGAATCATCTCCTTATGATTTGACCCAGCTCACAGTATTTTGATTTACCTGGCGATTTACCATGGGTGATAATTAAGCAATATGCCCTGAGCGGCGGGGTCATTACCGATTCAGGTAATGCCCTGTGGCCCATAGTTATAGGCCCTGAGCGAAGCGAGGGCCTTAACAAAGGCCCCGGGGCATTATCAGAGACGGTAATGCCCCCGCCGCAAGGGGTATATAGCTATTAGTACCTCAGCCTGCAAAAACTGCATGACCGGGGCAGTAACAGCTTTATTTTTTTCCCGAGACGCTGCAGCGTTTCAGGGAAAAAAAAAGACGTCAAAGAAAATGGCCGCCATCCCTTTCCATGGCGGCCATCGGGAGTGGACGCGCTGGAAACAGAAGCAGTTCCAGCACGTCCGCTCTCTAAAAAAAAGAAGCTGAGTGGGGTTGGGAGAGTGGAAGGGAGGGCGGAAGAGAGGGGAAAGGAAAAAAAAAAAGAAAAAAAATGTACCTGGGTCCCCGGCGGGGGACGATGGAAGTCTCTAGCCGTGTGGAGGCTCGGAGCTGGACACTGAGTTAGTATATGTTTCAAAGTTTTCTGTTCAGCCAGGTTTTTACAATGTCTTCAGTCACAGACTCATCAAATCTTGCCCCTATTACATATTTTGTAGGCCATAAATGTAGCCTCAATCTTAAGAACAGAAATCTGTACCTAGGATCTGGACATTTTGACATATATCATTCTGCTGTATTTAATGATTTCATCAAGGGGACACCATTTTGGAAGCTTTTATACTTTAAACACTGAACTCTAGTCAGCTGCCAATCATGACACCACAGTTTGAATTTTACTTTTCCCTGGGTTGGCAATTAGATTTGTCAGTGACTTCCATATATTGACTGAAGACCTGTATCCATGGTTTCAATGATTTTGTCAAATGTAGAGGATGTCAATGAGGCAATAGTACATAACAAGGTCTTCGATTCTGATTCAATGACTCATGTTCTATATATTGATAACATTTTCCACACTACAATTATAGACACAATCCCATTGTAAACCTGTTTTATATCACACTGAATTCAGTCAACTTGAGGTAGGCCATCCTTTCTTTCTGGATGAGACTTTCTTGCAGGAAACGAGAGATGACAGGACGTTCCTTCGGCTCAAAAAAAAGAACCAAAAAACAAGTGAGACGAGACCTCCTGTACACTCCATCCCACGAAGTTACTGGTGAAAATAAATATGGTGCAGTGTTTTTTGGTATTTTCTCTATAATTGCGTTGTAGTGATGTGCCAACAAATCTGTATGTGCTTTTGAATGCAGAAAAAGAATTTAGTAGATACAGTGCAGTAAAAGAAAAAAAACAAGCGTAACTTGTACATGAAGTAGGCACGTAAATGTGTAAATGCATAATTATTGTGGGGCCTGTTTGTATGCATATATGCAACGTTGTATACCTGATAAACCATGTTATGTATGTGAAAGTGCAAATTCCTCAATGCGTTGCATTAATACAGTCACGACATTGTTGCATAGTCATGGATTCATTTAAAAAAAGGTTGAATTATAGAGTGTGTTAGCATCATGTCTAGCAAATAGTCAAAGTGCCGTTTGTATATGCAAGCTTTTCACTGTATTTAAAAAAATGTACAGGTTTTTTCAGAGAAAATGTTTCTGCAGCAGCCATGAAGCGTCCACGGCTCTTGATTCTGGATGGATTGTGTCATCTGGCTCCATTTCTAAAATGTCCGCTTCTACATTGCTGTTATCGAGCACATGATGTAACGGTAATTGCTGTATGTGCTAACTGTACTGCCATTGGGGCCTGATTTACTAAACGTTTTCCAATAAGAATGCGACATTGAAAAGTCTGTTGTAAATCAGGCTCTTGGTGTTTTCTGTTTTTCTGTATGTCTGCTATTCCCTGTTTTATTTCCAACAGTAACTGCGCTAATATTTCGCATGTAGTAATAATAATTACTCCATAGTGAATATACGTATGGAATATCGCCAAAGTGATACTGAGGTAATTCGATGACGGTGCCTTCAGTTTCTGCCATTTCATGAGTTATAACCTTGTGTGGGGCCTCATTACGAGTATGGAGGTAGCCATGCCGCTTTTAGCAGCATGGCTATGCCCAGACCGGGTACCGGGTCCGGGATCCAGGAATGAGGAATTACCGTTCCATTCCGACCTTGGAGGATCCAGTAATTCCCTTTCCTGGGACCCGGACCCGGTACATCCCCCATTCCCATTTGAGACCCCATAGGGCTCAATGGGAATGGGGCGGATGCTAACAATGGGCCCGTTAATGACCGGCCCGTTGTTATCATCCTGGTCTGCTAGTGGGTTCCGCTAAGGACGCCTGGTTTTACCAGACTTCCTTAGCGGGACCCACGAGCAGACCTGGTAATGAGGAGGTAGAGGTGTAACTGTGCTGGCAGCTCTACCGGCGCAGTTAACCCTCTAACACCTTCCTTGTATTGAGGCCCATTGACTATGGAAATAGGTTCTCTGATTATTTTCTTGAACTTTAACCTTAGTAAATTCCTAAACCTTTTGATAGTATTGTATAGCAAAATGTCCATCTTGACATTTTGACAAAGGGCCAAACAATGATCTGGTTTAGCGACCTACATTTACATGGTGAGTTTGTTTAACCTCCCTTCTTATCTCATCATGTTACCACTTTAAAAAAATGTGCTTTTTTACTGCATTTCCCTGTAAACTTTTCCCTATCTATGGTCACGAGTCGAAATCATTACAAACTATTTTTTTTTTTTTTTGACAAATCTTACTGACCACCTCATACATTTCCCCAACATTCTTAGTACTCTGGAGTACCATTCTTGGCCCATGGAAGAAAATGACACCAAATGCTTTGATTTTCTCAATTTTTGCTTCTTTGGTATTCACCATGGGATGCATTGGGCCTGATTTACACATTGTTTTTCAATGGAATTGCACCATAGTATGACATGATATTATATTTTAATTTATGATGCGCCTATACACAATTCTTTCTAGGCGCAACAAGACAAGGGAGGGAAGACAGATGGAGGACAAAATAAACAATCTTACTAGACTTTTTGTCATTCAGATTGTGCAAGTGCGATAACACAAAGTGCATGGGGGAGGTAGAAAGGGGAAGTGACAGGGAGAAGGAAGGGGGAAGTGCAATCAGGGCAGCAACTGCTGTAAGTGCAGCCAGAGCAGCGCGGCTCTGGGAAAGTGCAAGGAGGCAGGGAACTGTAGTGTAGAGTTACAGACCCTAAGTGCCCAGTAGGCCTAGAGGCAGTGCAGGGGCAACTGGTCGTGGAGGATCCTGGTACCGAGTGAGACTCTGAGGGTAACCAGGTAACCAGTCAGTGCAGCAGACAGGTAGGTCAGCAGGGGGGGAGAGAGAGAGAAAACAAAGGCGAAAAGAAAGGTCTTGAGCTACTTCTGGAACTTCAGGTGGCCCGACTCAAGCTTGAGAGGGGCAAGGAGGCCTTTCCAGAGGGATGCACCTGCAGAGGAGAGATCTACCTCCCACTCTCTGCCTGGAAAAGCAACTGACCATCAGAGAGTAAGTGGCTGAGTGAAGGGCTTGAGAAGGAAGGTGTTTTGGAAGAGAGAGTTGGATGCAGTGTCTGCCACAGCCCATTTATTTTTTTCTCATTTATAATGGCATTGATTTTATTTCAAAAGAAACAAAAGTCACAGTTTTTGCTGATTGTTTGTGCCAGAAATCGTTTTTGACATATGTTTAGAGTTGTCGACTTTGATTTTTGAAAAGAAAACATACAATAAGACGATATGCACCAGCACAAATCTGCACTCCATCATAAGCATTTCAACATAACATAAGGAGGACAAATATATTAAGATACACAGTGTAACAGGAAGATTCTTCTCGTACGTACAACTGTTTTCATGAACTTATATAAAAATGTGAAGCCAAACAGAAAAAAACAGATTCTAAGAGCCTATTAAAAAAAAAAAAATGTGCGCAGCGCAAAGTCACTTTGCATGTAAAAGTACACTTTGCGCTGCTCTAAAAACGAATTTTCAATTCACAGATTCAACTATGTAACAAACCATCCAAATTTTTGCTGTACCGGAGCGCTTTGCATGACACACCACAACACATGGGAAGGGCCAGCCCAAAGAACTAAACAGGGGGTGGAACATCAAAAATCCCCATTCAAGGCAGAGAATGAGGACTAACATGTGCGTGAGGAAGGAGGCACCATGCAAACAACAAACAAATCCTAAGAACTGCTAAGGAAACCCTATTCACAGAAGCTAACGTGCAATTACCTAGAGTCCAAAGTAGAACGCACATCTCGTGATCTTAACGCTACCTGATACATGTCGCAAAATACAAAGCGCAATGAAAGCTCAAGTATAAAAGCGCAATGCAATCTCAGTGAACATAGGAGTTTCACAATGCCAGACCCTGCTTTACTAGCACTGATCCTAATACATGGAAGAAGGAGGACAGGGAGGATGAGGAGGAGGGCCAGAATCTTCCAACTACTAACCACATTATTTGGGATGTCAGGTGAAGAGGTGTATGGAAGAAACCGATTCCTTGCCCATGTCATCCTAGACCTGGTCAGGGAGTGGGAGAATGACCTGGCATCACTCACCATTTGCTCACAGGCAATGACACAGCTGGTGAAAGTACTATCAGTCTTACGCTTCCTGGCAACTGGATCCTTCCAGCATACCACAGCCATTGTGGGAGTCATATCACAGCCCACACAATCCAAGTGCCGCCACCAGGTATTGTGCTGCATCTTAGCATGTGTGCATAGGCACATATACATGCCACGCACACAGCAGGCAAGTCAGAGAGTGTGCCAGGAATTCAATGCAATTGCACAATTTCCATGGGTCTTGGGAGCCATCGTCTGCACACATGAGAGACTGAGCACATCTATCGCAAAAGGAAACATGCCCAGGTGATCTGTGATGCCAGGGGACACTTCATTCATGTCAATGCCAATTACCTGGGATGCTGGTGGGTAACAACTATCATGCAGATACAAGCAGTCACATGACACACAAAAACACAAGGAATGACAATCCATGCTAACAACGACCATTACACCCTTTGCAGGGGACAATGCCTACCCGCTCTCACCATTCCTGTAGACAATCATCAGGAATCCAGGTGAGGCAAGCTAAAACATAGCACACAGAGCCACTACAGGCATAGTAAAGCGTACATTCGGGGTGCTCAAGTCACATTCTGCTCCCTTGACCACTCAGGTGTGCATTGATAAATGTGCCCACTGTAATATTCAAGATACTTGTGGCATATTGTGTCCTGGTCAATATTGCCATACATCATGGCATAACAGTAGAGCTGCAGGAGGGACACCACTCTCATCCACAGGTACCACCCATTCTCTTAGTTGGCCCAAGGTCACAGGAACTGGACAAATGCAATCAGGTTGTTCATACAAAGCTAACCTGAACTTCAATCTCTGTGGAACACACACAGTGTAGCCACATACCAGGGTATGCAGACTTTCCATCGAATGTATTTCCATGGAATCACTATCCATCTAAATGTATTCATTGAAAAGCTTTTCCGTCGAAAAGCATATTCATTGAATGAATGTTGATGGATTTCCAACTCAAACATACCTTTAAAATAGATGTACAGATGTTTGGGTTGGTAATTCAATGTAAAGGGTTCATTTTGTTGGTAATTCAATGGGTTGAGGAAGGGGGTTCTGTGGGGGGATTGGGGAGAGGGGACTCCTTGGAGTTAGGGGGGTTTGCGCCCCCCACCACCAATAAACAAAAAACACCACAAAAAAGAGGGAGCTTCCCAGTGCTGAAATGCATTATATATTTCAGCACTGGACAAGGGTTATTTTTTTAAAATAGGGGTTGGGGGGATTAGGGAACCCCTGGGAGTTGGGGGGGCTTAGAGGGGAGACCCCCCAATAAACAATAAACACCACGAATTAGAGGGAGCTGTCCAGTGCTGAAATACATTATAGGTTTCAGCACTGGACAAGGATTACATTTTGAAAATGGGGTTTGGGGGAACTGTGGGGGGGGGTTGGGGGTTGTGCGTTTCGGAAGGGGGACCCCCCTATAAATAATAAACATCATAAGTTAGAGGAAGTTGGCCAGTGCTGAAATACTTTATAGATTTCTGCACTGGACAGCTCCCTCTAACGTTATAAAGTTATGCATGTTTCATAGACTTTCCATGCAAAAAAATGTAAAGTGTGTATATAACAAAACCATATTCGATGAAAGGGTTTCGATGCATAAACACTTTGCACTTTATGTATTGGAATTCGATGAAACAACTTTCAATAGAAATAATTAGATGGAACAAAGCATTGATGGAAACATTTCGATGGAAAGACATGTAACCACATACCAGAAGCCCTTCAATCATGTAAATCCAGCTTACCCATAATACCAACATGAACATGTTTGCCTGTAAGAGGCAAACTGTGTGTGCCCCATAACACGAAAACTACAATGCCACCCCATCCACAGCCATCACACCAAGTGCACAAACCATCTACACAGTCATAGTAAGTGGAAATAACAGTATCCTTGTCACATGCACTAAATCATAAACAGAGTGAAGCCATACCCAGGACTAATGCCATCATACCGTGTGCTTCCCTGATTGGCATGCACAAACAACAAGAAAGGGTTCACCTGACTGCCATCTTCATCATGTATGTTTCCTCCTCATTGCTGCTGGACCTGACTTACCTCCACACAACACCAGCCAAATCTCATATCTGAGTGAAACCATCCCCAGGAACAATGTCACCATACCATGTGCTACTCCCCTGAGTGGCTTGCTCCAACTGCAAGAAAGGGATCACCTGACTGCCATTATCATCATGGCTTGCTAAATCTCCTTGTCTGCTCACAGCTATGATCTTCCCAGCGGTACTCAAGGGCGGGGTGGCATCCTAGGCTGTCCAGGGCTCTGTCCTTGATGCCTCAGATCTTTGCCCTCCAAAGAAGGCTGGGACTCCCAACCACCTTGCTGTGCCACAGTGGCACTTCTGTCAGACTCCTACTGGACCCTGGGTCCCATCTGGCCCTTTAGCTGCCGGGCTTACTTAGCCTTTCCCTCTGTGGCTAGGCATGTTGGTCCCCACCTGCTCTGGGGCCCCAATCTGATCATGGAGGAGACATTCAGCTCCTGTGACACACATCCTTCTCAAAGGCAGACACTTCCCACCGACTGTTATTGAGCTCGGCGCAATACAAATATAGGAGACAGCTGGGCCAGCCATGACTCAAGTCATTTGGTCTTACCATCCTGGACAGATGGCCAGTTGGGCCCAGCCAAAGGACCATATGGCCATGCATGGTCCCCCCTGTGACCACATGGATGTGCGGCCATGCGGTTGTGCCTTCCTTTAGGCCATCGTCAAAGGTCTGGGGCTTAGGCTACCGTATGTGCACCATGGGGCTGAGACTAAAACCGTCATTTGCAACCAAGGACCAGCCTCTCTTCCCTGCCTCTCATGGGCTGGGTCCTGCCTCTCTGTCATCGGCTGTGCCAAGGCATCTGGTCTGCTAGGCTGACCGGAAAGGGAGAAGAGAGCTCCCGCCCAACACACACCACTGCAGGTGCACCCAGGGTGGGTTAGAGGTTCCTGTATAACCTGTGATGTAGCAGGAGGAATGCAGCAGGAGGAGGAAGAATGGAGACCCTTGTGGGACCAGCACTGCGTCAGCACCTTTAACAAAACCTTGTTTCAGAGGATGACTTCCAATAGATCACAGCAAGGTAGCTGCTCTGCTACTTACGAAACCCTGACACAGAATCGGGTCATCTACAAATGATTTTGCACAACGTTACGCATGAAAATGTGGTGCAATACGAGCAAGAGAGGTTGCCGGCTTCTGTCCACACTCGAGTCCTGAGGCAAGCAGCTCTACAAGTTGCTGCAGAGGCAGGCTATCCTACGTCAACCGAGGTTCCACAGTGCTGAGGTACGTTAAGGTTTAGGGGATTCTGATTTAGATGCGCTCAGTCATAAGCCCACACATGGCGGCTTCTCCCCATTGGCTCCTCAGCCAAGCACATACACCAGGTGTCTGAACATGTGGTTTCTGAGCAGGATTACTATTGCAACAACACATCATCAGTAGGGTAAAACTAACCGGTCACACAACAGACTAAACCCAGCTCAAGTTCCCCATTAGTGGGTGAACAATCCAATGTTTGGTGAATTTTGCTTCACAATGATTTGAAAGCAGACATGGAAGGATCAAAACACGACCTCGCTTTGAACATTTTGCTGCCACATGACAGCTATCCCTGTGGTAATATTCTGACAGATCCTGCTTGAAACCCAAAAATATAGATCAAGCAAGCTATTGCCCTTCAGCTCTGTGGGAGGTTTCCGTACGACACCTGCATTATCATTTGACAGGTGTACTGTCCCAGTCAAGCTCCCTACATTCCAATCTCCCAGGAGTGGGTTGTGCCTGGACCGAACCGCAATGCTTTGCAAGGCTCAGGACCCTATTTTGGGGTAAACCAATTCCAGGGTGCTGTGCCCTTCACAAATAAATTAGATCTCTCCCTTTAGAGGCTGCAGTGGATGTTGCGAGGGCGCTGCCTCTGTGCCTCTGGTTTCGAGAATCTGAACCTGACTCCCTTTCAATCGGCTGAGGGCAACAGAAGCCATTGCCTGTCCCTTCTGAAAGGCATGCACACATTTTTTAGGAACAACTGACCCATGTTCAACAGCTGTTCACATGGTACACTCATCCACTATGGCATTCAAAGTTCTTGTTTGGTTATTTGCTACTGCCACCAAGATCTGAACCTGTGGCGGCTCTCCGCGCTGGCAGGTGCTGGGTATGGGCCTGATGCTCCAACAGAATCCATTGCAAGGGCTATTTGATTTGGCGTGTGCATTTTTCTACATGCTCCATAGCATATTCTGACTTCCATGGCCACCGTTCTGCTATCTGTATCAACCAACACATTTTCTAGAGTCTGATGAGCATCAGCATTTTGCTCCTTAACTTGGCATTTGGTTCATCCTGCATTGCCAGTTCTGCTTACCAAAGGTGGCACACTAGACACTGGCATTTGATGCCTGGCTTCATGCCAGCGAGCCAGGATCCTCACTGATATATAAAGTTTGAGAATAGGTTGAGTTAGTTTTGGCCCCAATACATCTAATCATTCGCTTTACCAGATAAAACTGGGGAATCCGAGTGTCGGCTATACAGAGAGAAACTTTGGAGGGAACCATCTGCTACATGGTTCAATTAGTCATCAGCGCCTATTCCCAGGTCAGATGACTGGTTTGCATGTCAGTATCGCTACGGACCTCCAGCAGAGTTCCTATGGCTTTGCCCTGCCTATGTATAGATCACCATCTTTCAGGTCCAATCACACAAGCTCATGCTCCACTTGCCCTATTGAGCGGGTGAGAGGTGCCGGTGCTGTGCACAGCGCAACTGGATCCCACCTCAACCAATGTGCTCCGGGACTCTCTGTCATTGTGCCACATGGATGTGTTTGGCTCTCTGACTTGTGCAAGTGATAGACTCCTTGGTCTGTGTTTCAAGACGGGTAGGGTGGGTAACCAACGTCACTGCATACCCCTGGAACCCTTCATGGGCCTTCCTACCTAGTGGCACAATGCGGTCAGGGCACACTGAGGGCAATCCACCCCAGTCGACAGTTGCACTGGGAGCAGGGGGTGCCATCCCCCATCTCTGCCCCAGTGACCCCAGAGAGGGGCTAGGATGGTTGCCACAGGAGGGCCCACCAGTGTTCAATCTCCCTCAGCCCCCTGGACATTACAAAACTGCAGTCAGGGAGCTGTAATACTCTCTGCTGGAGCCAAGATCCACCTGCCCCCTAGGGTATTCCCAACCAATCCAGAGCCGGTTGAGGTTCACCGCCACAGAGGAGATATACCCTGGTGGATATCCCACAAGGGGTTCTGCTGTTTCTGGGTGACCAATCTGCCCACTGTGTTGAATCCTCTGGTCGGACTACACTGACCCCTCCCGTTTACCTCTCGATAGTTTCACACCCTCTTGAACTCTCTTTCTAAAGTACATTTCAACTTTCCATTATGGTACTTGTTGGCTATCGGTTCACGCCCATACCTAGCCTGAGATAGAGTTTACCACACGCTTTCGGTTGCATTCCCAAGCAACCCGACTCAGAGAAGAACTGATCATGGTGGGCAGAAGCCGCTACAAGCCAAACACCATCTGGAAGGAGGGCCCCAAACAGAATGACTTGGGCCCTGCAAGAAACGCTAGGGAGTCGGTCTTCTGTATGCCACATTTCCTGCACCTGCCATTGGATGTGGAATCAGCACTGGACTCTTCACTCGCCGTTACTGATGAAATACTGGTTAGTTTATTTACCTCAATTTAGCAAGGTGCTTATATTTAACAGGTTGCCACGGCTGATCTGAAGCCGTAGAGGGATCCACCAACAAGAGTCACAGACAAATTTTCATTTATCCAGACGTGAGCCTGAACCTGCCAGTGAAGGAGAGGCTGGGCGAGGCAGCACCACTCGTCCTGCCCACAGGGAAAGATGGACCTGTATAACTTCCCCACTTGGAATTCGGTCAAGACCATCATGGTTTATAACAAATGGGTTCCAGGACTCAGCCCATGAATCCCACCTGCCGTCCTCTGTGGCAGCATGATACAGCTTCCCACAGCAACAGAGGCAGGATTTTCCTCTGCCGGCCCACCTGGCTGATCCACTCATCCCCCAACTGTGATCTCCTACTTCCCTTTCAGGGGGACAGAGTGCAGGGACGGAGGCAGTGGGGTGGTGCAAGGAGGGACCTCACAGGGCAGAGCTCCAGGTACCTGGACATGAGGGAAGTCCACCTGCTGCACCGGCAAGCCTGGAAAGAACCTCAATGACCACAAGTTGAGTATGTCCGTCTGTGCTATTGCTCAGTGTCCCCATTGTGTCAGGCCCTCATCCCCTGTGAAACCGTTCTTCAGGAACAGCCAGGTTTTTATCAGCTTCCGGCTGCCCCCACTCTGAATTTCCCTTCCAACCAGGGGGTCCCCTCCAACACCAGCCTGCTAGTGGTTTGGAGACTTGAGTGCCTGGCCGGCATGGTGGCTAAGGGGCCGGCTCAGATAGGAGGGGGGCGCGCTCAGGCCTCCCTCTCTTTAGTACGGTTGGGGATGTTCCAGCAGATTAACCATACCCTACCAGATGTCCCCATCCATATTCTGGGTCATGAACCCCTCCGTCAAAACAATCTTCCTCCCCGGTGCCTACTCCCCCACATGCCCCGGCCATGGACAGCTCTGCTGGTTGGACCATAGCACGAGGGGTGCACAGGGCTGTGTGTTTGCGTGTCTAGGATGCAATTGAGGTCAGGCACACGGCTCCCGCTCTGGCTGCGCCGCCGTTAATGATCCTTCTGCAGGTTCACCTACATAAACATTGTTATGACTCACAAGACCGCTAGATAGTCAAGTTGGATTGGCTTCTTGGTGCTCTGCCAAGGCCATTTCCAACCCTGGCTGGGCCAATCTGAGGACCTCACTCAAGCATCCGATCAGTAGTACAGATGGGCGCTGTGTACAAAGTGCAGGAACTCAATCAACGTGAGCCAATGATCCGCATTTACTGGCAATTCATTGATCATGTGAAATAATTGCAATCCCCCAATCCCTATCACAAGTGGGGTTCAGCAGATTACCCTCTCCTGTCAGTGAAGGGTAGACACATGTTGATCCATTCAGTGTAGCGTGCATGCAGCCGTGGACATCGAAGGGAATCACAGACTTCTAATTGCTCAATATCATGTGGTTGAGTGCCACTTGTCCCTTTAAGAAGATGAACGGCGACTGCTGGGGTTCGCGGATTTAATTAGCATGGAGGAGTCTTGCTCGTTATCAGAATTAACCAACAAGTATCTCCACCAATTAAGAACAGCCATGTACCAACTCCCACAGAATAGAGAAAGAGCTATCAATCTGTCAATTTTTTTCTGTGTCCGGGCCGGGTCAGGTATCCCGTGTTGAATCAAAATCAAAATGCGGGCTCCACTCCTCGTGTTTCCCTTCCTTCAATTCCTTTACATTCCAACTTTACAACCATACTCCACCTGGAACGCAAAGACTTTGGTTTCCCAGCAGCTGATTGGAGGGTCATGGGAACAAGGCCACCAGATTGCTTGTTAGCATCACCTATGCTCGGAAGTATGATGGCTCTAGAATGTCAACTCCAAAGGCACAATCTGAATGCCCTGGCAGTCCCTCTTAATCATGGCCCCAGTTCCAAAATCAAACAAAATGGAACTGGGTCCTATTCCATCATTCCTAGCTGAAGTATTCAGGCGACCGGCCTGCTACAAACACTAATGTTTTCAAAGTAAATGCTTTGGACCCCAGGACACTAAGTCAAGAGCATCAAGGGGTTGCAGAGAGGCAGGGGCTGGGACAAGCATTAGCATGCACATTGCACATTGCTGTGTTTAGACTTTTTTATTTGACATGCATTAAGAGACAGAAGTGTAATAAGAGATATCTAAACATTAGATAACTTTTTAGCTAGAGAGTCTGAATGAATGTGGGGTATTTAAAGTGCATGCCTTACAACTGTTGAAACTTATCCACAAGTGAGTAATGTGGTACTGTACATACAATACCACGAGGAGGGGGCATACGCCATCTATCTAGAGTATACCAAGTCCAGTATTTTGTCATCGTTAGTTACAAATATTAGGTAATATTATAGAATTAGTCTCACCACCATAAAAAAAATAAGTTACTGTGTTATTACACCAAGTACCAGCATAATAAAAAGACCACGAAGTAATAGGTATAAGTCCACAATATATCCAACACCACACCAGGATACTTAGTCGAGAGCATCAAGGGGTCACAGAGAGGCATGGGCTATTACAGGTAATAGCATGCCTTGCACCAGACCGCCTGCTCGATCACAAGATCCAACTACAAGCTTTTTAAGGGCAGCAACTTTAACATATGCGATTGGAGCTGGAATTGCAGTGGATGCTGACATCAGACTTTCCCTCCAATGAATCCTCGGTAAACGATTTAAAGTGTACATATTCCAATTACAGGGCCTCAAAAGAGTCTTATATCATTAATTCCAATCACTACCTTCCCAGGTCAGGAGTGGATAATTGGTGTGCCTGCTGCCTTTCTTGGATGTGGTAGCCGTTTCTCAGGATCAATCTCTGGAATTGAACCTGATTCCCCATTACCTGTTATCCCCATGGTAGGCACAGGAAGTACCATCGGCAGTAAATAGTGCAGGCATCAGAATGTATAGCTGCCATCACTGGGAAGTGCAATCTGAAAAAGCTTAGATAGAGCCACCAAAGTGGCTATGCAAGGACAAATTGGTCTTGGTCTGATTCCACCTACAGCAGATGGCAGGATGCACCTCCATTCCCCCTGCTCAAGCTGATGGGACCTTGTGACAGAACATTCACCCAACTAAGCCCACTGAGGCCGATACCATGCTAATGCAACAGTGTGCACATTAAGTTGTCCACCGCCTTTGTTGGAGGCAGACTGCCTCATGTCTGAGCCCCGGAGCACAACCTACAGCCTGATTGGCTGTGATTTATTTCTAGTGGGCAACCGAGGGACCCGTCAAGGCGAAGCCGGCCCCCAGCTCCAAGGCCCACATCCAAGGCCCCTGTCTGCCTGCCCTTATTCATTCCATCTACAGCAGATGGCAGGGCTGCAGCTCCATTCCCCTCTGCCCAGTGTGTATTTCAACCTTATGGTATCTCATACCAGCAGATTACAGAAGGTGGGCCCACTGGAGCCGATACTATGCTAGTGAGACCATGTGCACATTGAAATGGTTGCGACCTTTGTTGGAGGCAGACTGCCTCATCTCTGAGCACTAGTTGCGACCCTACAGCCTGATTGGCTGTGATTAAGTTCTAGTGGCCAACCGAGGGATCCGGCAAGGCAAAGCCAACACCCAGTTCCAAGTCCCACACCTAAAGGTCTGCCTTTATTAATTTCATCTACAGCAGACAGCAGGGCTGCACCTCCATTCCCCCTGCCCAGCATTAATTTCAATCTGATGGGACCTTATGCCAGTACATGTAACAAGGTAAGCCAACTAAGGTCCATACCGTGCTATTGAAACCGTGGGAACAGTAAGGTGTCCGCTGCCTTTGATTGAGGCAGGCTGTCTCATCTCTGAACCCTGGAGCCCACCCTACAGCCTGATTGGTTGTGATGCATTTCTAGTAGCCAACGGAGGGAGCCGGCAAGTGAAAGCCAGCCCCCAGATACGCGGCCCACACCTTCTCTGGCCTGTCTGCTCATGGCCATAGTGCCGCCGGAAATGTTTGCCATTCCACATGCATTGCTCAGTCTGTCCACACACACACAGTCCCTCTGGGGCCTGTCTCCAGCTCCTGCATCAAATCAAGGGTAAGCTGCTAAAGCTACCTCTCCCGCGGCCTGAGCTCATCAATCCCCATCCTTCCGAGTCCATGCACGGCTCTCCCAACTTGTCATACACGTAGAGCCTCAAGCTCATCCCAAGCTCGCCTTTCCCCTCTAACCTGCAGCCGAAGTTCCTGGGCCATAACTAGCCTTCAATACCTAGGCACACTCTAGACTGCCCTTAAATCTTAATTGAGCTCCATGTCATTGTGCACGTTTTAGATCTGTTGCTTTACCTCTCCTTCAAGTATCTTAAATAAGCTACTTCACGTGTTCTTTTTTGACATATCCTGCCCTCACTGTTTGCACACTGGCCTGCTTTGAACTGCATCTTACACCAGGAAACTGCCCCCCCCATGTCCATTTTCTGTCTGCTGCTGACCTCCTCACTTCCTGATGGACTTAACTGCTGAATCTGCCTTTGCTGCGAAATGTTGACTTTTTCGTGTATTGTTCTTCGAACAACAGCTGGGTGTTCTAATTCTGCTGCCCTGTCTAAATGCTGGCATTTTGCATGTCTGTTCTGATTTTCAAACCAAGTTGATCCTAAATTATGTTGTCTTTGTTGAACTTTGCATCTTTTCTGCCTTTAGGAATTCCAATTCCTGGGTGCATTTAAAATCTGCTTCAATGTTTAAAAGCCTGCATTTTCCATTTATGTGTGAACTTCAAATCTAGGGGCTGCTAAATGTGGCTGGCTCTGTTGAATTGCTGCATTTTCCATGTATGTGTGAACTTAAAGTCCAGGTGTTTCTAAATGTGACTTCCTCTCTTGAATTGCTGCATTTTCCATGTTTGTCTTAACAACAAATCCATGTGTTTATCAGAGGCAGCCACATTTAGAAAAATGTGGCTGCCTCTGGTGAACTTTGCAATTTCCTGCTTTTGGGACCTGAATCCTAGTGTTATGTAAGGAAAACTGCTGCCCTGTGTAATATTTGTTTAAATACCGGCCTCATCTGTGCTGCTAGGCCACCTGGCGAGTTCCTTCGTGCTCTGTGCTGCACTCCATTTTCTCTCTCGCCCCTGGGCATCCGTCCATCCCCTCTCCTCCTGTGGTGCTCTCCATCTCCCTATCTATTGTAATTGCTTCTCTATTACCTATCCTCCCTCTCTTTCTAAGCCTGGAAGGAATACGTTTAAGATGCGTCTCCTGGCATCTAATCCAGGCCTGCCCATTCCCGACCCCTATGTTAACGCTTCCTGCAGGCAGACTATTACTGACATCTCTCTGTCCTTCCTTCTCCAGACACATGGACTCCCCATATGGTCTCAGTCCTTTCTCCTTTCTCTTCTTCACCCATTAATGGTAGAACCAGATGGGAAGAGCTTTGGCTCACTTCGCAACATCCAGGTGTATCAGTAATATCTATTTGAATTGCACTATCATGGCACAGGGCTCTCAGCCCAACCTCCTCCTTCTTGACAGGCATCTCCCATCTCTCATTAATTTCTACCCTTCTCCTGCCACTGTTCCACCTCCCAGCCCTCTGGCCTTCTCACCCTCACTAACGGGTGTAACATCCCCTTGGAAGACCTTTAAAGGTAGCAACCAGCTTCACTTAGCTACCCTCAATTCTCGCTCTGCTGTTATACACTCCGCTAACATCTGTCAACTCCTTGAAGACTTTGACCTCGATGTCCTCACCCTCAATAAGACGTGGTTCAATGCCAGCTCTGTCACGGCTTTTGAAACTCTCCTGCCATTGTGCTATAGGATCCTCTCCATGCCCAGGCCTAAACGGTCTTGTGGTGCAGTGGCCCTTATCTTCCCCAAATGGGTCCTGCTTCCATCATACACACTCAACCATACTCCTCCTTTGAATTCTTTGTCTGCAATCTTTGTGTCTCTCCTATTCTCTCGCTCACTCTCGCCAATATCTAGAGCCCCCCTGGACTGATCTCATTCTTCCTGTCGGAGTGGGCTAACCTTACCATCTCTCTTGACCTCTACTTCTAAGCTTCTCTTCCTTGAAGACTTCAATATTCACCTTGACTCTCCTGACACTGCCTCATTACTCTCCCACAAACTCCATGACTCTCTGACCCTCACCATTCTTCCCTCCGGTCCGACCCACTCAGTCGGGCACATCCTGGATGTGCTTATTACAGCTAACATCCCTTTCCTTTCTCTAACCCTCTCACTACACCTCTATCCTGGTCAGACCATACTCTTGTCTCCTCTCACCTAGACCTCTTGGGCCCCCTGGCTAAGCTTCTTTCCGCTCTGCTGGTCTCCTTCTCCGTCATTCTACTGAAGAAGCAAGTGTCAAAAGCTGGCTTTCATTTCAACTCACACCCTTGCTGCTTACGCTCCCACAGACTCCGTCCTTGCTAACCTTCCCCTCTCTATTTCCAACACCCTTGACACCCTTGCCCGCGCCATGAGGATATGTATGAAGCCTGCTTTCAAGTGCAAAAACTGGTACGATTCTGACTTTGCCTAGCTGAAAAGCAACTACAGAGTCCCAGAACAGAAGTGTCTGGCTTCTAGCAGATCCGCTGACAAACTGGCCTTTTGCCTGCTCAAAAGGCAATACATATTCTCCATCCGTTCCAAGAAGTGGGTCACATTCAAGCCTGCATCTCTGGGGCCACCAACAATATGGCTGAACTCTTTAAAACATGTAAGGGACTTGCCAGTCCTTCTGCAGTCTCCACCGCTCCTCTTCCTTCCAGGCCCTATGTATAGCCTTTGTGAGGAATTAGACCATCCGCATGGGGAGTGTGCGCTCGCCTGGGCTTTTTTGAAAGTAAGAAATAGAATGATGGGAGATCAACCTCAAACAATGTGTGGCACACATTTTTCTATGCTTGCCGCACAAAAACACAAAGTCAAGTGTACTTCGGGGGGGAACACAGCCTACAGACACAGTCCTCCCTGTCATGTTCAGCTGGAATGTGACGTCGCGGGTACATGAAAGCATCTTAGCAAGGGGGAAGGCAACACCTTCCTCAACCATGGCCAGCCTAATTAAAATATCAAAGGCTCCACGGATTTGCCCTCTCTATTTTCTTAAGTGCTGTTGGTGACAGCGCATACTGATGGGCGAAATGACAAAAGGGGAAAGGAAACCCAACACCTCTTTGATATGCAATGTGTCAAATTAAAGCTAGATCCCACCCCTCTGTATGAAGGGCAGTGAATGGCATGTCTGGAACAACTGTTTACAGTAGGCAACCCCTGCAGGGAGACCCCTGTTTCAGATGGAAGAAGTATGTGAATTGATGGGGGCACCACAAACTTCAAGGGAGACCTGCGCTTTGATCAGGAGCCACAGAGAGCTCAATTAACCAGAGAGACACTTTGATCCACAACAAACAGACCCTATTCACACTAGTCTACCCCTAACCCTGCTCTCCTGGCACTTGCCTTCTTGTCTCCCATAGCACTTGCCTATCCACATGTGATCCCTCCCCCCCTGTTCATCCCCCTTTCCCTCTCCCTCTTCCTCCTTCCTCCCTAACCTTCCCCTTCCCCTTACACTTCCTATTCTGCACTTGAACGATCTGAATGTCATAAGGCTTAGTAGGGCCATTATTTTTTCCTCTTTGTCCCCCCCACCCTGCTTTCTTGCGCCTGGAAACACCTTGGCTGTATAGGCGCCATACAAATGTATAATAAATAAAATAAAATAAATAAATGCATGCATCCCGGGAGGTCAGCGTTTCTCAGCATGTATTCACTCTAGATGTAGCACAATCATCAAAGTAAGATATGGACCCATCAAAGAAATCATCACTAATTTAATGAGCCCTTTGCAGTGTCACTGACCGGCCATGTGTTCTTATACGTGTATGGCAGGATCAACCCGGTTGTTGCACCTGTTGGAGTGTGGTAATGGGGGAGCCTTGCGCCCCCCTTGGTCTGCCCTTTATGCCATCAAAGCTGTCTGTGAGACCCAAGCATCAGAGTGTTCCGCCCACCAACATTTGGGGGTGGGGGTGGACAGATCAACCACATGGGCACCATTGGCTCAGCTTGCTCTGAGGGGTTGGAAGGGGAGTGCCTGGGTCCAGGCACAACTTAAAGCATAAGGGTTTTTCCACCATTGGTGTGATGACAAGTGGCTTTGGCACCCCATGGAACAGTAGTTCGAAAGTCTATATAAATAGGTTCAGTGGTGAAGGGGCAACATAACGGCTTGAAGGGCCTGCACTGTGAAGTAAACCACCCAACCCTGTCCACTGTGATCTGACCACTTGTGAGCTGCTCGGCTGCTCTGTCTTTGCTCTGCTTTGAGGGGTAGCCACCCACAAAAGGCGGCCCGTCCTAATGGGGGCATACGCTTGGCACAGTCCCAAGGTGGGTGGAAGCTAATTGCTTAAAACAGTAGCCGACATTGGCCGAGCATTCCAACCCTAGATGGACCACCAAATCAATGCCATGGAGTGCAGGGAGGCATACGGGCTGGCCAACCTGTTGTCTGTGTGCAGGTCAGCTGAGGTTCTTCTTTCAGGCAGGCACCCTGATGAGTCAGCACAACCTCCTGCCCCCTGGCCATCTGCTTCAACACTACCCACCATCAACGAGGCCTCCATAAAACTGAGGCTACACTTCCAGCTGATATGGCCATCTTGGATGAGGTGCTGCCCGTGCTGATGGGTGCATTGATGTGACAGGCTTTGATGCGCGCTCTTGTGTAAACATGCTTGTACAGCATCACAAGCAGATGGGCCACCTCTTGGCACAATTGGCAACAACACTTCTTTCCGATGGTCTCTCTGGTCTGGCCACTGCAATGGCCCCTCCTCCTCCTTCTCATCTATACCCCAGTTGTCTTCCACTGAGGCTTTCATGCCAGCTACCACCATGGCCTCCTGTGCACCAGTCCCACTATTGCCCAATCTGGATGTGCCAGAGTCCCTGGTAGAGGTGGAAGTCCGTAAAATTATATAGCAGGTGGTCGCTGAGCCTGCTCAGGAGCCTACAGGTGAATGGGTAGTGGCAGTAGACCAGACACATGTGGGCGGAGCAGGCACTATCCTACCCTGGTGTAGGCTAACATCCAGTCATTGGGAGTACATGTGCCGCACATTCAATACCAGGCAGCAGGAGATGGTGACTGTGAGGAGGCAAATCCTTTAGGGAAATGGAGGTCGTAGGAGAGAAGGGGGGTCATTACGACCCAGGCGGTAAGTACGCCAACTTTACCACCATGGTGTAAACTATGTTTACACCATGGTGGATGGCGGATTTACCGCCCCATTCCAAGGTGAGTGGGGCGGTAAATCCCCATTTCCCATTTTACCCTTCCCCATTCCCATTTTTGCCCCATAGGGCATAATGGGAGTGGGGAAGGTGCTAATTACGCCACCGTAAATTACGGTGGCGTAATTAGCACCAAGGCGGTTTAGCGCCATGGATTTTAACGGCTGCTAAAAGCAGCCATTAAAATCGGAATCAGGCGTTAAGGGTTAACAACGGCGTTAACCCTTAACGCCTGAGTTGTAATGAGGCCCAAGAAGGCAATGACATGGCACAAGTGAGTCAGGAGGCCCAATGGCACATTTAGGCTCTGGTGTCACCCAGGTGGACTATGTGAGGCAACCGGATATAGAGAGGCAGCGGGCATTTGATGCAGCAATTACCAGGGCCAGGGCTGAGGTGAAGGAGATGATGAGGAGGGGATGGCTGCCATCCTGGGGGAGTCTTGCAGCGCAGTGTAAGAGATTGAGTCTCAGACGAAGGAGGCCCTGCAAGCCCTCGAGGCAACAACAGAGGCCTTCCTGCAGGCAGCTGAGGTAGAGGGGGAATCAGCCTTGGCTGAGGCATTGTCTGAAATCACAATGGACTAACCCACTGCCTGATGTAAATAGTTCTTTAGTAATAGGTTCCATTTGGTACTTATATTTTTGTCCATGACAATTTTTCTCTTCTCCTTTTTGTACATAGTTTGTTTTTAATATAAGTTTATTATCATTCTTCAACCACACTGCTAGTTGTCTCTTTGTCCAGGTGCCCCTTTTCTTTGGACATGTTTTCCAAGTGAGTGTGTCCTGTGTCTGTCGTTTGGGTTAGAGTCTCATTCTGTGTGTCATGTTGTTACTGTGATGTTTGCTGGGGACATGCCTGCATGCTTCGTATGTGTGATGGATGTTGCATTCATGTTCAATGAACATGGGTGGTATATTGTAGATGTGGGGAGGAGACATGGTTTGGGATTCATATCTTTCACAGGTTTGTCAAGCATATTTGGTGCTTGCCTACTTCCGTGCTTTTCAGTACAGGCATGTTGGTCAGTTGTATGCATGGTGTGCATGAGTTTCTGAAACCTGTACGCTGTGGTTGACATTGAACTCCATTGTTACACATTTTCATGGGTGTTCAGTGATGTGTGGCATTAGTGCTTGACCTGGTGGTATTCTATTTGTTGACTTAGACATGTGGAGATGCATTAGATGTTTAGGCTACAGACCATCAGACATCTGAAGGTAGCAAGGGCTTGTTGTCTCATGCTATTACTTGTGCAGGGGCACTGCATGTTTGTTGTTGGTGTGTCAGTGTTGGTTGAGTGACATTTTATGTGTGTGTATGTATGGTGTCAATGCAGGGGTGCTTTTGGTATTTGGTAAGATGTTTCATGTTGGTGTTTGGGGTCTCTCATTGGGGCTGGGTACTCAATTACTCAATTCTTCATGTGATTTGCCACATGTTCAACGTGGTTTTGATGTGTGTTCTATTTGGTGAAAGCTGGGGATGCTTGTGATCTTGCGCAGAAGGGATGTGACCAAGCAGTTCAGGCTGGACTGCACCTTTTGGGGTGGGACCAAGCCTTATTTGCATATGGTCTTTCCCCTTTTGTAATGGCTTGGCAGGCGACAAACTATGGTCTAAAGGGTAGCCCAGAGCAATGCCAGAGGTTAGGTTTAATTCCAAACCTTCCAACCATCACCACTTTTGTTTTGTGTTAGTGAACCCGAGTGGAACAGGTATGCCCAGACATGGGTCCCGTGCCTGCTGGGCCTAGAAACCCAAGCTGCTCCTCACTGATGAGGCACAACAAGGCAAAAACATGTTTAGGGATGCTTGTGATCTTGTGCAGAAGGGATGTGACAATGCAGTTTGGGCTGGACTGCACCTTTTGGGGTGTGTAAGAAATTCATGGTGGCAACAGTAAAGACAGACACAAGTGATCACAGTTCAAGGGTGTTTGTTAAACTGTATATGCAGGTTGGAAAAAAACCTAACCTTAATCTAAGATGGGAGCAAGCTACGACCATCAAATAATAATAAGGCTGTCCTAGTGGTGTCTTTTCCAATACAAGGGCCTATACTAAAAGAAAACTATTGCCAATCCTTACAACTAAAAACAAAAAGTGTGTGGGATAAGATTCACAAGAAAGAAAAAAGTGTTCACAAATGATAAGTCAAGATGTGGTAGCCGGAGGTCTCCTTTCCTCCCATTATCAGCACGGGACAAGTCGGGACTCCAGAGCACAGCACACTCTCGAGCTTTCCCAGCATGAGACAACAGTTCGGTTTTTGAGCTATCAGGACCTACAGTGGTTAAGTCTCTTTCCTACAAAAAGTCTCTTCCCTCCGAGGAGCTGATGTGTTCAAAATAACAAACAAAAAGTTCCTTTCCAAATGTACATTGGGTGATGACTTTTCACCCCTAGGTCCCTTTCTTCCCGGCTCAGACCCTTCTCGAATATCAGCCTCCCTCTGTCGGGTTTACTGTGGCTTTTCGCAAAACAATTTCACCTGTGGCATTCACAAGCCTTGATGTCTTTTTATACAGTTCACTGTGGACATCCCTATATCGCGTTTACCCTTGTCAACACACTGTTCATTGGGACTTCAAGCTTCACCCCGTTCTATCGGCATCCCTCCGTAGGGTTCACTCTTGCCAACTAATGTCAACCACACATTTCTTTCTCTTTTCTCACTATGCGGGATTCATCTCCCTTAGCATTCCAATTACGTGCAGGTCAAAGACTTTCAACTGTACAGGGGGTTTTGCTAGACCCCTGTATGACCACTTTGACCTTTTCCTTACGGCTCTCCTATGGCCTTCTGGTATCGGTAGTTTCAACAAATGTGCGATCAACCAGGGTCTCTCGAATGAGGACCCACATTGTGTTGGACCCCCCTGCAGCTGGTTTCCCCTTAATGTTAACAGTTCTTTGAACTGCCCTTAATTTGGCTTTTCTTGTCTCTGAAGTCAAGGATTGTACCATGGTAGCAAGCGTCTCTCCCTATTCTGATTAGTGTAGGCGTGCTGCGTGCACCATTGACATCTACCGCAACACATGCTGGCTATTGTTAGCGGTTTTATGATTCCTTCCACTGAGGTTTTGCTGGTCTGGTTAAGAAAAGGCAGGATCGTGTCTCTCCTTGTATGCTCTCATGCTCCACCTTTTATCTATGTGGGGAAGGGAAAGGGCTGTCATGTGTGTGTGGTTCTGGTCAATTGCCTTACTCTGCCTGACCCTTGTGTTGGGACATGTCAGGTAAACGTCTCTAGTGTTAGTCTGTTGTCTTTCGTAGTGTAAGAAAGTGTTCATGTTGGAAAATGGGGGGTAGAGTGTCTGAGTATCCTACATGTTAGGCTGGGGAAAAGGTGTTATAAGAAGGGGGGAACCGCATCTCACCCATCAGTGTCTCAATTCCACCATATGAGGACTCCTCATCCAGGTGATCCTCCGTCACTGGTCCATCCCCAGGAACTGGCCACCTGGATGACAGATCCCCGGGGACTAGTCAGGGAGACACCTCAGGTTTCTCAGAGGTGGGACAAAGCCTGATTTGCATATGGTCTTTCCCAGGTTTGTTGGGGTACTGGGATGAGGGCGGAATTGCAGGTGCTGCCTTAGGTTGGGGTGCTGAGGCAGAGGTATGTGGGGGTAATGGGATGAGGACAGACTTGCAGGTGCTTTCTTGGGTTGGAGGGTTGAGGCAGAGGTCAGTGGGGGTACTGGGATGAGTGTGACTTTCCGGTGCTGCCTAGGGTTTTAGGGGTGAGACAGAGGGCAGTGGGGTTACTGGGACAAGGGACGACTTGTGGGTGCTTCCTTGGGTTGGGCGGTTGGGGCATTAGTCAGTGGGGGTATTGGTATTAGGGCAGTCTTGCAGGTGCTGCCTTGGGTTAGGGGGTTGAGGCAGAGGTCAGTGGGGATACTGTGATGAGCAGAGATGTGCAGGTGCTGCCTTAGGGTGGGGTGTGGGGAAGAGGTATGTGTGGGTACTGGGGTGAGTGTGGACTTATGGATGCTGCCTTGGATTGATTGGTTTGGGCAGCGGACATTGGGGTTGCTGGGACAAGTGCAGACCTGGGGGAGCTTCCTTCGGTTGAGGGTGCTGTGCAGAAGTCAGTGGGGGTACTGGGATGAGACAGACCTGCAGGTGCTGCCTTGGTTTGTGTGGTTGGGGCAGAGGTCGTTGGGGGTACTGGAACAAGGACAACTTGCAGGTGCTGCCTCGCGTTGGGTGTTAGGGCAAAGGTCAGTGGGCTTCTGGGACAAGGGAGGTCTTGCCAGTGCTGTCTTGGCTTGGGTGGTTGAAGCAGAGGTCGCTGGGGGGTACTTGGATGAGGACAACCTGCGGGTGCTGCCTTGGTTGAGTGGTTGGGGCAGAGGTCAGTGGGGGTACTGGATTGAGGGCAGACTTGCAGGTGCTGCCTTAGGTTGGGGCATTGAGGCAAAGATATGTTGGGATACTGGGACAACAGACTTGCATGTGCTGTCTTGGGTAGGAGAGTTGGGGCAGAAGTCAGTGGGGTACTGGGATGAGGGCGTAATTGTGAGTGCTACATTGGGTTGCAGGGTTGGCGCTGAGGTCAGTGGGGTTACTGGGATGAGTGCAGACTTGCGGGTGTTGCCTTGGGTAGGGGAATTGGGGAAGAGGTCATTGGGGGTACTTGGACGAGAGCAGACTTGCAGGTGCTGTCTTGGGTTGGGTGTTGGGTGAGATGTAAGTGGGGGTACTGTGACAAGGTCAGAGTTGCGAGTGCTGTCTTGGGTTGGGGCAGATGTCAGTGGGGGTACTGGGAGGATTGCAGACTTGTGGGTGTTGCCTTGGGTTGGGGGTTTGAGGCAGAGGGCAGTAGGGGTACTGGGATGAAGGTGAACTAGCAGGTGCTGCCTTGGGTTGGGGGGTTGGGTCAGAAGTCAGTGGGGTACTGGGTTGATGGCGGACTTGCAGTTGCTGCCTTGGGTTGGGGTGGTGGAAAAGGCAGTGCGAATACTGGGGTGGGCAGATTTGTGGGTGCTGCCTTGGGTTGGACAGTTGGGGCAAAGGGCATTTGGGGTACTTGGACGAGTGCAGACTTGCAGCTGCTGCCTTAGGTTGGGGGTTTGGGTCAGAGGTCAGTGGGGGTAGTGGGATGACGGTGGATTTGCAGGTGTTGTTTTAGTTTGGCTGTTGGGACAGAGGTATGTGGGGATACTGGGATGAGGGCAGAATAGCGGGTGCTGACTTGGGTTGGGGCATTGAGGCAGAGGTATGTGGGGGTACTGGACGAGGACAAACTTGCATCTGCTGCTTGGGTTGGAGGGTTGGGGCAGAGGTCATTGGGGTTACTGGGACGAGGACAGACCTGCAGGTGCTGACTTGGGTTGGGGTTTGGGTCAGATGTCGGGAGGGTACTGGGAAGAGGGCAGACTTGCGACTGCTGCCTTGGGTTGGGGGTTGGGGCAGAGATCATCGGGGGTTTGATATGATATGATGTGATAGTTTATTTATATAGCGCCTATACACAATGTGTTTCAAAGTGCTTCAAGGCAATGGAGGGAACAAGGGAACATACAATGACATTCTTACAGGTCATGAACAGTAAGGATGTGAAATTAACTATCGCACTTGGCCTGACGACATTTTGGTTAGTGCAAGAGCTAACACATAGATATGGAAGGGAGTAGGAGAGGGGGAAGGAAATGGAAACAGACAGGCAACTACTGTGCTTGCTGGGTGGGAACAAGTAAGGGGAGGGAGGAGGAGACAGACGAGGTTGCTATCATACTAGGTCCAGGGACAATTCTGATAGAATACGTGCATAGAAGAAAGTAAGGGGAGGAGATAGGAAAAGGTGGAAAGGGAGAGAAGGAGAGAACAGAGATTAAGCAGTCAAAAAGAGTGGAGAAGCAAAAGGGGAGAGCAAATACAATTGCAGAAGTCAGTAGCAACACATAATATTGCACGCCTGGACACAAGATGAAAATGGGAACAGCATAATTCAGGGCCGCCATGAGAAAGGGTGACACACCGTGAATCAATGAAGTCAATAAAAGTCAAACCCATTATTGGCCACAAGACGGTGATGGTGTAACCAGAATGTATCAGGACAGACTCCTGCAGAAGTAGGCAGGAGGGGGGGAGCAGGCAGAAGAATCAAGCAAAACAGGTAACACCTGTGTGCGAGAAGGGGGGTACTGGGGAAGATCACGGAGGGAGCAGAGGGGTTAGTATGGTCTTTGGGGACAGAGGAAATAAACACATGTTGGTGCATGCTTACCTGCTGTCTGAGCAGAGGTTCGGACCCTGGATCCTCCTGGTCCGAACATGTCCAAATAGGAATTGCCCTTTTCTTTGTCTGCCCTTTTCTTTGTCTGCCCTTCGCTTCAGATGCCCGGGCGAGAGACGCCCTTGATCTAAGAGTTAAGAGAAGGAAGGAAGAGGAAGGGCTAGGAAGGTGGGTGGGGCTTAGGCCAGGTGACCTAGATGCACTTGCACTTGCTCCCCATCTGCAAAGGAAAAGTGGCTGGAAGGGGTCCTTAAGTAGTGAAAAAGAGCGGCAACCAGGGTACTGGGACGATTGCAGACTTGAAGGAACTGCCTTGGGTTCGGTGTTTGGGGCAGAGATCAGTGGGGGTAATAGGATGAGGGCGGACTAACGGGTGCTTCCTTGGGTTGGGGCAGAGGTCAGTGGGGGTATTGGGATGAGGGTGAAATAGCAGGTGCTGACTTGGGTCGGGGTATTGTGGCAGAGGTATATGGGGGTACTGGACGAGGACAAACTTGCATGTGCTGCTTTCGGTTGGAGGGCTGGGGAAGAGGTCATTCGGGGTATGATATGATATGATAGTTTATTTATATAGCGCCTATACACAATGTGTTTCAAAGCGATTCCAGGCAAGGGAGGGAACAAGGAAAAATACAATGACATTCTTACATGCCATAAACAGTAAGGATGTGAAATTAAACTATCGTACTCGGCCTGATGACATTTCAGATAGTGCAAGAGCTAAGATATAGATAAGGGAGGGAGGGGTAGAGTGGGAAGAAAATGGAAACAGACAGGCGACTACCGTGCTAGGCCTGACAACATTTCTGGGAGAACTGGAGAAAACAAAAGGTGAGGGGTACAGAAAGGGAGGTAAGGAAAAAAACAAGTGACTATCATACTAGGCCTGACAACATTTCAGATAGTGCTGGAGGTGTAGGGGAACAAGTAAGGGGAGGGGGGAGGAAACAGACGAGATTGCTATCATACTATGTCCAGGGACAATTCTGATAGAGTAAGTGCATACAAGAAAGTAAGGGGAGGAGGGGAGGAGATAGGGAAAGGGAGAAAGGGAGAGGAGGAAAGAACAGAGAGTAAGCAGTCAAAAAGAGTGGAGAAGCAAGATAGGAGCGTGAATACAATTACAGAAGTCACTAGTAACACATAATGTTGCAAGCCTGGATACAAGATGAAGATGGGAACAGCATGATTCAGGGCCACCATGATAAAGGGTGGCACACTGTGAATCAATGAACAAGACAGTGATGGTGAAACCAGAATGTATCAGGACATACTCCTGCAGAAGTAGGCTGGAGGGGGGAGGGGGCAGCAGCGTAGAAAAATCAAGCAAAAGAAGCAACACCTGTGTGCGAGAAGGGGGGGCAGTAGGGAACATCACAGGGGACCAGAGGGGTGGGGATGGCCTGTGGGGACAGAGGGAGTAAATAAATGCTGGTGCATGCTTACCTGCTGTCTGAGCAGGAGTTCGGGCCCTGGATCTTCCTGGTCCGAACAAGTCTAAACAGAAATTGCCCTTTTCTTCGACTGCCCTTCACTTCGGAAACCCGGGCGAGAGACGCCCTTGGTCTAAGAGTTAAGAGCAGGAAGGAGGAGACAGGGTTAAGAAGGTGGGCAGTGCTTAGGCCAGGTGACCAAGATCCACCTGCACCTGCTTCCCATCTGCAAATGAAAAGCGGCTGGAGGGCTCTATAAGTAGGGAAAAAGAGCGGCAACCAGGGAGGCACCAGGTGGTCAGGGCTTAGGACAGGTGACCAAGGGTACTGGGACGAGGGCAGATTGCAGGTGCCGCATTGGGTTGGGTCAGATGTTAGTGGGGGTACTGGAACGAGGATAGACTTGCAAGTGCTGCCTTGGGTAGGGGGTTTGGGGCAGAGGTCAGTGGGGCTTCTGGGACAAGGGCGGATTTGTGAGTGCTGCCTTGGGGGTCGGGACAGAGGTCAGTCGGGGTACTGGGATGAGGGCAGACTTGCGGTGCTGCCCTGGTTTGGGCAGTTGGGGCAGAGGTCAGTGGGGGTACTGGGACGAAGGCAGACTTGTGAGTGCCTTGTGTTGGAGGTTTGCAGCAGAGGTCAGTGTGGGCACTGGGGTGAGGGTGCACTTGCTTGTGCTGCCATGGATTGGGGTTTGGGGCAGAGGTAAATGGGGGTACTGGAATGAGGGAAGATATGTGGGTGCTGCCTTCGGTTGGGGAGTTAGGGCAGAGGTCAATGGTGGTATTGGGACAGGCAACAACTTGTGAGTGCTGCCTCGGGCGGTTGGGGCAGAGGACATTGTGGATACTGCAGTGAGGACAACTTGCGGGTGCTGTCTTGGGTCGGGGTGGTGAAAAAGTCAGTGGGTATACTGGGATGAGGGCGAACATGCGAGTGCTGCCTTGTGTTGAGGGTTAAGGCAGAGGTCAGTGGGGGTACTGGGACAAGTGTAGACTTGCAGGAGCTGCCTTGGGTTGGGGTTGGTGGTTTGGGGCAGAGGTCATTGGGTTACTGGGATGAGGACAACCTGTGGTTGCTGTCTTGGGTTGGGTGGTTAGGGCAGAGGTCAGTGGGGGTACTGGGATGAGAGCCAACAAGCAGGTGCTGCCTTGGGTTGGGGGTTAGGTCTGACATCAGTGGGGTACTGGGACGAGGGCAGACTTGCAGTTGCTGCTTTGGGTTGGGGGTGTGGAAAAGGCAGTGGGTATACTGGGATGAGGGCAGACTTGTGGGTACTGCCTTGGGCTGGGCAGTTGGGGCAGAGGTCAGTTTTGGTACTGGGACGAGGGTGGACTTGTGAGGGCTGCCTTGCATAGGGGGTTGGGGCAGAGGCCAGTGGGGTAATGGCACGAATGCAGACTTGCAATTGCTATCTTTGTTTGAGGTTTGAAGCAGAAGTCAGTGGTGGTACTTGGACAAGGTCAGACTTGAGGGCGCTGCTTTGGGTTGGCGGTTGGGGCAGAGGTCAGTGGTGGTACTTGGACAAGTGCAGACATGTGGGTGCTGCTTTGGCCAGGGTGTGGTGAAAAGGGCTGTTGGTATATTGCGATGAAGGTGGACTTGCTTTGCTGCCTTGGGTTGCGCAGTTGGGGCAGAGGTCAGTGGGCATACTGGGATGAGGGGGGACTTGCGGTTGCTGTCTTGGGTTGGGGGTTTGGGGCAGAGGTTATGAAAATGATATGATATGGCATTTATAAAGCGCCTATACACAAGTGTTTCAAGGCACGATGAGGAAAGGGCGGGGCAAAGAGGGAAGACAGACAGCGATCCTACTAGGCCAGGTGTCATTCAGATTGCACAAGTGCATAGGAAGGGGGAAGGGGAAAGTGCAGTACAAGGGATAATAGAATAAATAACAATAAGAAAAGTACTGCCAGCAGCTGGCAAGTGCAGGGGTAAAGGGTAAGTGCAGGCATAAAGTGTCAAGTGCTGGTAAGGGACTGTAGCGACACAGAAGTGCAGGGTTGCAAGGATGGCAATGCAGGTGTGCAACTGGTGGGGGAGGGGACCTGGGCCTGAGATCAGAGGACGGCCAGATAGCCAGTGCAGTGTCAGTTTCAGCCAGGAAATCAGCAGGGGAGAAGAGGAGAGAAAGCGGAAGCAAAGAGAAAGGTTTTAAGGTTCTTCTGGAACCGGAGATGGTTCTCCCCAAGTTTCAGGAAGGCAGGAAGGATGTTCCAGAGGGAGGCACCAGCCGAAGAAAGAGATCTACCACCGACTCGCTGCTTGGAGAAGCGACTGGCCCTGAGGGAGTTGGAGGCGGAAGAGCGAAGAGCTTGAGAAGGAAGATATTTAAGAAGAGAGTGTTGAAGGTATTGAGGCCCCAGGCCGCAGAAGGCCTTGTGGACAATGCAAAGGGTTTTGAACTTAATCCTTGCAGTCACTGGGATCCAGTGCAGAGATTTCAGTCCTGGAGAGATACAATCCCTGGGCTTGAGGCCAAGGACAAGTCTTGCAGTCCTGTTCTGGATGAGTTGCAGAGGGCGGAGTGTGGAAGCAGGCAGATTTAGAAAAAGGTTGTTGCAATAGTCCAGCCTATGGAGAACCAGGGCTCTGGAGACAGTGAGCTTCTGGGGAAGGAGAGGAAACGAAGAATACCTCTGAGGAGATGCAGCTGGTAGTGTGACTTCTTAGAGATGTCAGAGATGTGAGGAGAGAAGGAGAGTGTGGAGTCAAAGATGACCCCAAGGTTTTTTGCCTCACAGGTGGGAGGAGGAAGAGGGCCAAGAGAGACCGGTCAGAGAGTGACAGGAAAGGAGAGTGTGGGTGAGCCAATGAGGAGAATCTCGGTTTTACTGGCATTAAGGCAGAGATCATTGGCAGCACACCAATCCTGGATGGCGGACAGACAGTCAGAAATGAGAGAGTGAGAAGAGGTGGCTGATGGTAGCCTGAAAATGAGCTGAGTGTCATCCACATAGCACTGGAAGTTGGGGCAGAGCACGGCAATGCGGTAGGCAGGAAGTGCCAGGTATTGGTTGAACAGCCAGGGAGAGAAATTAGACTCCAGGGGGACACCACAAGTAGACATAGAGATAGAGGAGAGGAAGGACCCAAGTTGAACCTGGGAGGGTCGATCAGAGAGAAAAGAAGTCTGCCACGCCAGGGCCTGACCAGTGATCCCCAGGTTATCACGGAGACGGTTGAGCAGGATGGCATGGTTGTCCATGTCAAAGGCAGAAGAGAGATCAAGTAAGATGAGGACACAAGGGGTGTTGGAATCAAGGTTGGAGAGCAGGTCTTCACGGATGTTCAGGAGAGCAGTTTCCGTGTTCCTGGCAGCTCTGAAGCCAGACTGATGATCATGGAGACAACCAACAGATTCATTATGAAGATTGAGCTGGGAGATGGCCAGCTTTTCCAAGAGTTTGCCCAGGAAAGGAGTAATGGAGATTGGGCAATAGTTATCCGGACAGGATGGGTCGGCAGACGGTTTCTTAAGAAGGGGGTGCACAAAGGAGTGCTTCAGAGGGGAAGGGAAGACTCCAGTAGCGAAAGAGTGGTTGCAGAAGTCGGCCAGGGCAGGGGCCAGGGAGTCCATGTGGTCCTTGACAGTTTTGGAGGAACAGGGCTGGACCTGCTTTGACGAAACTTTCATAGATCGGACTTGTCTAGAGACCTCATCTGGGGAGAACAGGGGAAAGGCTGAGAAGGGGGGAGGAGAGGAA
Source organism: Ambystoma mexicanum (assembly GCF_040938575.1). Classification (NCBI taxonomy): domain Eukaryota; kingdom Metazoa; phylum Chordata; class Amphibia; order Caudata; family Ambystomatidae; genus Ambystoma; species Ambystoma mexicanum. The sequence continues at coordinate 206,640,917 of NC_090941.1, read as the reverse complement.
GCCAATGAAGGGCCAGAGGAAGAGCAGGGAGTAGAGGAAGGAAAGCGAGAGGAGGAGAGAGAGGACAGGATGCCTTGAGTTTTGGAGATAAAATGAGAAGCCAGTGGCATGCAGAGGGCCTGAGAAGGGACAGGAGAGGTAGAGACTGCGGCATGATTGCCCAGTTCCTTACAGATTTTAAAGAGTTCAGCCGAGTTGTTGGATGCCACAGAGACGCAGGCTTGGATGTGGGCTCTCTTCTTAGTGCGGACAGAGAGCCGGTATTGCCTTTGGAGCAGGCGACAGGCCAGTTTGTCAGAGGATGTGCATGAAGCACACCATTTCCTTTTCGCCACCCTGCACTTGCGTTTAAGGGTGACGAGGTCTGAGTCATACCAGGAGTTGCACTTGGCTTTGGGCTTCAGACAGATCCTCATGACAGGGGCAAGAACATCGAGAGTGTCAGATATAGAAGAATGGAGCATGGAGAGCGCTGTGTCCGGGTGAGAGTCAGCCAAAGGAGGAGGAGGGGGAGGTGAGAAAGTGGTGGAAAAAGCCTCAACAGACATGCGCTTTATGGGTCAAATGACCGAGAAGGTGGGAGGCAGTGATGCAGTAGGCTTAGCCTGAGGGGAAGAGAGGGGGAGCTGGGAGAAAAGGAGAAAGTGATCACTCCAGGAGAGAGGAGTGGTGAGAGGGATAGAGAGGGGAAGGTCTGAGGAGATCAGAACATCCAGAGTATGCCCTGCAGAGTGAGTCAGGCCAGAGCGGAGAATAGAGAGTGAGAGAGAGTCGCAGAGGTCGCAAAAGAGTCCCGAAGAAGCACAGGACGCATCCAGGTGGATGTTGAAGTCTCCCAGAAGGAAGAGTTGAGTGGTCGAGGCTAGGAGGGAAGAGGAGAGGTTTGCCCACTCGGAGAGGAAGGAGATCTGACCAGGTGGCCGATAGATAGTAGTCACAATAAGGGAGTGGCTAGGAGAGAGAGAGAGAACCTGCAGACGAGGCATTTGAAGGAGGCGTAGGCCTGCGTAGGAATGACAGAGGCACACATCCACTCAGGGAAGATCAGGGCTACACCCCCTCCGGAGCAGTTGTACCTGGGCGTGGAGAGGATCTTGTAGCCGTCAGGGAGGAGAGTGTCAAAGCTTGTGACAGAGCTGGCTCTAACCATGTCTTGGTGAGACCGAGGACATCAAGGTCAAGTTCCTCAAGAAGGCAGCAGATGTCAGAGGAGTGTTTGACAGCTGAGCTGAGTTAAAAGTGGCAATATGGAGAAGGTTGTCATCCTTGAAAGACTTCTGGGTAGGGGTGCACATCAGAGGTACGCCCTGCTGAGGTGTAGAAGAGGCCCGAGAGGGGGCAGAAAGGGAGGGAGGAGAGGGCAAGGAAGCCAGGGAGGAGGCAGAAGGGGGAGCCGAGGAGGCCGTGGAGGGTGGAGAGGGGGCAGCAGGAGAAGAGAGGAAATTTATGAGGCGTGGGAAGCGTCTATTTTAGAGGAGGAGGCTGGCCTGGGGGCCTTGGACCAAGACGGTGCCATTCACATAAACATTAATGATGACCTTCGAGGAGTGGAAGGAGGCCAGGAGGGCCACCCATCAGGTACCACCATTAATGGGAGAAGAAGAGAAAGGATAGAGCACAGAGACCATATGTAGGGTCCATAGATCTGGAACGGGAATGACAAAGAGGGTGTCGGTGACAGTTTGCCTAGTGGAGGCACTAGTATAGGTGTCAGCGATCGGGAGGCCTGGGTTGGAGACCAGGATGTCCTTTTTAAACTTCTTCCTACCAGAGTTAGTGAGGAGAGCAGGATAGTCGATAGAGAGCAGTTAGAGAAAATAGGAGAGACAGAGAGCACCATAGAGTAGTTAGGTAGGGGAGAGAAGAAGAAGGGGGGAAGAGGAGAACACTAGTGAAGGACACAAGACAGGGTGCAGGCAGACATGAAACAGGTTGAATAATTGGACAGGATGAAATATACTCCAATTTAAAAGACTATCACAATGCAATTTTAAGATAAGAGAAAAGACCCACCTAAGTTTGAGAGTCCTGAGTAGTGGGAAAAAGGCCTAGGTTTCACAGTGCAATTGAACTACTTTCACAAAGCAATTTGAACAGGAAAAAACACGCCTAGGTTTGAGAGTCCTGCATAGTGGGAAAAAGGCCTAGGTTTCACAGTGCAATTTAACTACTTTCACAATGCAATTCAAACAGGAAAAAACACGCCTAAGTTTGAGAGTCCTGAATAGTGGAAAAAAAGCCTAGGTTTCACAGTGCAATTGAACTACTTTCACAATGCAATTCGAACAGGAAAAAACATGCCTAAGTTTGAGAGTCCTTAATAGTGGAAAAAAGGCCTAGGTTTCACAGTGCTATTTAACTACTTTCGAACAGGAAAAAAACATGCCTCAGTTTTAGAGTATACTAGATGGTCAAGTTTGAAGGGTAGGGTGCAGTTCTAAGCCTAAACCGGGCCAAACTTACCTGCAATCATTGCAAATGGTTGACGGCTGGCAACTGGCTTCCCCTGCGGACACCTTCAGACACTGGATGGAGCCGCCTCAGTTGGAGCCTCCCTTTGCCTAGATGCCCTTAGCTGCAGGGGCCCAACGGTGCACCAAACACAGCAGGCCAAGCGGCCAATCAGAGTGGGAGGCGGGTAAGGGGGAGGGAGGAGGGGGAATCAGGAAGAGGGAAGCGGGAGGCAGCAGGGAAGGAAACAGGAGCGGCATGGGGCTAACCAGGACACAAAGATGAAAATACGGCCCAGGTGGGTCTTCAGGGGCCAACACTCACCTGTTAGTGGAGGTACTGGGATGAGGGCGGACTTGCAGGTGCTTCCATGGGTTGGGGCAATGGTCAGTGGGGGTACTGGAGCAAGGGCAGACATGCCAGTGCTGCCATGGGTAGGGGGGTTAGGGCAGAGGACATTGGGGTACTGGGACAAGGGCGGACTTGCAGGTTCTGCCTTGGGTTGGGCAGTTGGAGCCAAGGTAATTTGGGGTACTGAGACAAAGGACAACTTGCGGGTCCTGCCTTGGGTAGGCTGGTGGGCAGAGATTAGTGCGGGTACTGGGATGAGTGTGGACTTGCAGGTGCTGCCATGGGTTGGGGGATGTGGCAGTGGTCTGTGGGGGTACTGGAATGAGGACAGACATGCGGGTGCTGCCTTGGTTTTGGTGGTTCAGGCAGAGGTCAGTGGGGGTACTGGGATGAGGTTGGACTTGTGGATGCTGCCTTGGGCTAGGGGTTGGGCAGAGTTCAGTGGTGGTACTGGGATGAGGGCAGACATGTGGGTGCTGCCTTGGTTGGGGTGGTGGAAAAGGCAGTGGGTATACTGGGATGAGGGTGGACTTGCAGTGCTGCCTTGGGTTGGGCGGTTGGGGCAGAGGTCAGTTTCGGTACTGGGACGAGGGTGGACTTGTGAGCGCTGCCTTGTATTGAGGGGTTGGAGCAGAGGTCAGTGGGGGTATTGGAACGAGAGCAGACATGTGGATTCTGCCTTGGATTGGGGGTTGGGGCAGAGGTCAGTAGGGGTATTGGAACGAGAGCAGACATGTGGATTCTGCCTTGGGTTGCCTGGTTGGGCCAGAGGTCTGTCGGGGTACTGGGATGAGGGTGGATGTGAGGGTGCTGCCTTCGTTTGGGTGGTTTGGGCAGAGGACATTGTGGAAAACTGGGACAAGGACAACTTGTAGGTGCTGTCTTGGGTTGGGGGCGGTGAAAAATGCAGTGTGTAAACAAGGATGAGGTCAAACTGGGATGAGGGCAGACTTTAAGGTTCTGCCTTCGGTTGGGCAGTTGGGGCAGAAGTCAGTAGGTGTACTGGGATGAGGGCAGACTTGCAGGTGCTGCCTTGGGTTGGAGGTTGGGCCATAGCTCAGTGGGGGACGACCTGGGATGAGAAAGTCTTGTGGTTGCTTCATTGGGTTGGGGTTTGGGGGGAAAGGCAGTGGGCCTACTGGGACAAGGGCAGACTTGCGGGTGCTGCCTTCGGGTGGGCAGTTGGGGCAGAGGTCAGTGGGATTACTGGGATGTGGTTGGTCTTGCGTGTGCTGTACTAGATAGGGGTATGGGGCAGAGGTCAGTCGGGTTACTGGGACGAGGGACACATTGTGGGTGCTGCCTTGCACTGGGCAGTTGGGGCAGACATCATTGGGGGTACTGGGATGTGTGCAGATTTGTGTGTGCTGCCTTGAGTTGTGGGTTGGGGCAGAGGTCAGTGGAGGAACTGGGATGAGGGCAGACTTGTGGGTGCTGCCTTGGGTTGGAGGTTTGGCACACAGGTCATTGGCGGTACTGGGATGAGGGACAACTTGCAGGTGCAGCCTTGGGTTGTGCAGTTGGTGTAGAGGTCAATGGGGTTAATAGGAAGATGGTGGATTTGCGGGTGCTGCCTTGGGTTGGGGGTTGGTGGGGTTGGTGCAGAGGTCAGTGATGGTACTGGGATGAGGGCAGACTTGTGGTTGTTGCCTTGGGTTGCGTATTGGGGCAGAGGTCTGTGGGGGTATTGGGATGAGGGCAGACTTGCGGGTGCTTCTTTGGGTTGGGGTGGGGGAAACGGCAGTGGGTATACTGAGATGAAGGCAGCCTTGTAGGTGTTGCCTTGGGTTGGGTGGTGGGAGCAGAGGTAAATGGAGGTACTGGGATGAGGGACAACTTGCGGGTGCTGCCTTGGGTTGGAGGGTTGGGGCAGAGGTCAGTGGGCGTATTGGAACAGGGGTGGACTTGCAGGTGCAGTCTTGGGTTGGGCATTGTGGCAGAGGTCAGGGGGGCTACGTAGACGAGTGTGGACTTTCAGTAGTTGCTTTGGGTTCGGGTTTGGGGCAGAAGACAGTGGGGCTACTGGGATGAGGGCAGACTTGTGGGTGCTTCCTTGGATTGGGTGATTGGCACAGAGGTCAGTGGGGGTACTGGGATGAGGGCAGACTTGTAGGTGCTTCCTTGGGTTGGATGGTTGCGGCACAGGTCAGTGGTGGTACTGGGATGAGGGTGGACTTGTGGGTGCTGTGAGAAACCTGAAGGTGTCTCTGTGTCTAATCCTTGAGGATCTGTCATCCGGGTGGTCAGGACAAAGCCATCGTTATTGGATTTAGTTCCTGGGGGTGGACCAGTAAGGGAGGATCTCCTGGATGGGGGGTCCTCTGGGTGTGGGAGTGGGACTCCGACGGGTGAGACACGGTTTCCCCTTTCCATCAACATCTTTTTCCCATCCTCTTCAATAGGACATTCTAAACCACTGCCCCCCGACAATGGAATAACACCAGAGCCGTTTATATAACATGCTCCAATACAAGGGTCAGGCACAATCAGGCAATTGATCAGAATCACCCTCACCTGATGGCCCTTTCCCTTCCCCACAGGGATAAAAGGTGGAGCCATAGAGCACATTACGAGGAAGACGAGCATGGCAGACAGCACAACGAGACGGCTAAGCAAGTGCAGCAGTTCAAACAAAGGAGAAAGTTGGCACGAATCGAGAGGGTGGCGAGGAGAGAAGTGACCTTGCTATTTTCGTCCCTGTCCTGCGGAACCTTCATGGAAGAGAGCCTAAGACCCCGAACAGTAGCACAAGTGTCCTGCAGCAGATCTCATCGGCACACAGGACAAGCCTATGCCGATAAGCAGGAGCGAGGCAAACTCCTGTGCCCGTGGTACAGGCCTTGACTCCATATAAGCGAACAGCCAAGCAGTTCATTACAGCTGGTGGGTCAAGGGGTAAACCTATAAGAACCGGGCTGTGTTGAGTGAGAATCACAAAGTGGCAAGTTTTGAACCAAAGCTGGTTTACTTTGAATGATCTTTAAGAAGTGTGAAGGGGAGATCAGCTGCAGAGGAAAAGAGGCACCACGTGGGTGCTAACTCAAGAGACTCTGGTCGAGCCCCATATGAGAGAAACTACAAATACCAGAAGGCCTTAGGAGGGCCAGCGAAATAGGTCAAAGTGGTCATACAGAGGGTCAAGCAAAATCCCTGTACAATCGAAAGACTTTGATCTACAAGCACTCTGAAAGAAAGGGAAGTGAATCCCGAAAACATTGAACTTTGTAAAAAGGAGAACAATGAAAATAAAAGGGGGTCAGTGCCCAGAAGAAGGGGACCCAAGGGTGAGCCACTATCACCCTGATCTAGAGCCAAAGTAAACCTGGTGAGGGGACGCTAAGAATTGAGAGGAATCGGAGCCCCGCAAAGGGGGATCCAAGGGTGAAAAGTTGTCATCCCCAGATTAAGGAAAAGTGAAAGCAAAAGTAAGAAGAAAAATCAAGAGGGAACCTGAAGGCAGGATGCCAGAGATGAGGTTATCACCCAATTACTAGCAGTCAAAAGACGCCCGAGTCTGACTGAGGGGGATCCAGGGGTGGAGCCATCACCTGAGTACTGACAATCAAATCAAGAGGGGTCCGAGCCTGACTGTGGGAGATCCAAGGAGGAAGCTATCATCCAAAAGTCAGGTAAGAAGGGAATACGATACAAGAAGGGTCAGCACCCAGAAGAGGGAGACCCAGGGTTGAGACATCACCATGCGTGAACTGTGGATTAAAATTGAGAAGGGTCCATGCCCAGAAGAGGGTAAATCAGTATCACGCTAGCGAACTTTCATTTCGTTAAAGGAACTTTTGTTTTTATTATTTGAACACATCAGGCAAGAGACTTTCTAAGGAAACAAAACTTGGCCATCAATGGTCCTCAGAACTGCCATTGGAACTGTCATCTCGTACTGGAAAAGCCTGAGACTGTAATGTGCTCCAAGCTCCCATCTTACCCCGTGCTCGAAACGTGGGGAAGGAAGTCCAGGCTACCGCATACTGAAATAATATTTGAGAACACTACTTTCTTTTCTTGAAAACTATCCCACACCCTCTTTTTGTATTAGTTATGAGGTTTGACAATAGGTTTATTAGCTTAGCATAGGCCCTTTTTTTTATTTTGACACAAAGCCACTAGGACTGCATTATTTTCATTTGATGGTTGACGCTTGCTCCCATCTTAGATTTACGTTTAGGTTAGGCATTTTTCAAACCTGCAAATAGCATTAATCGTTCAATAAACACCCTTGAACTGTGAGCACTTGTGTCTGTCTTACTTGTTGTCACCATGAGTTCCTCACTGTGCTGCCATGGGTTTGGGCTTGGGGCAGAGGTCAATGGGGGTGCTGGGATGAGGGACGACTTGTGGGTGCTGGCTTGGGTTTGGGGGTTAAGGCAGAGGTCAGGGGAGTACTGGGACGAGGTTAGACTCCCTGGTAATGCCTTGGGTTGGTGGGGTTTGGGGAAAAGGCAGTGGGTGTACTGGGACAAGGGATGACTTCTGAGTTCTGCCTTGGGTTGGGTGGTTGGGGCATGGATCAACGGGGTACTGGGACAGGGTTGGACTTGTAGGTGCTGCCTTGGGTTGGGGAGTTGGGGCAGAGGTCAGTCGGGGTACTGGGACGAGGGAAGACTTGCAGATGCTGCATTGGTTTTGGTGGTTTGGGGCAAAGAGCAGTTAGGGGACTGGGATGAGTGCAGACTTGTTGGTGCTGGCTTGAGTTGGACGGTTGTGGTAGAGGCTTGTGTGGGTAATGGGATGAGGGACTACTTGCGGGTGCTGCCTTTGGTTTGGGGATGAGGTGCAGTTTCACAGGGTACACGGGTGCTGTTTTGAGTTAGGTGCACGAGTTGCAGTTTCACCATAGTATGCAGGTGCTGCTTTGGTTTAGTGGGATGAGGCACAGTTTCATTGGGGTACATGGGTGCTACTTTGTTTAGTGGGACGAGGTTCAGTTTTGCCGCGGTACACAGTTGCTGCTTTAGGTTAGGGGCTGAGGCTCAGGTTCATTGGGGTCCATGTGTGCTGCTTTGAGTTAGGGGGTCGAGGTGCAGTTTCACTGGGTTATGCGGGTGCTGCGTTGGTTTTAGGGAGACGAAGCACAGTATTGCCTGGGAATGTGGTTGCTACTTTGAGTTATGTGGTGTGGAGCACAGTTTGGTTAGGCTACTGGGACGAGTATTGTGAATCACAGCAGTGGAGTGGAGGTAATGGCGATTAAATGGTTACATGTGGTTACATGTTATTACAATTAACCAATACATAACTAACACCATTTTGGGCCAGGCATTTATGAGAGAAAAAAACGCCCCCCATCCGTTTTAAACTCTTACCCCACTTCCCACATTTGTTTTTGTTATACATGTTTAGATCAAATTGCTGTTTGTTATTTTCTATTCATTATAATCACTGCATACTGATGGTTAGGAATCTTTAATTCCTCTTTTCCATGGTTCCAGCATGAAGGTTGTTCATCGCCACTATGTCCTGTTTGTTATGGGGGCGTTTTAGATGCAACTCATTATTGTTTGTGCAGCAGGTTTCTTTGCGCTTTTGATCCCATAAATCGGCTCCCCACACTATTATTTTCATTCGCACAATGTTCTTTCTTGCGCAACGTAGTTAGCACGGACGTAACCATTTTTTGTAAATTAGTCCCTAAGGGAGAATATAACAATGTGCGCAATCAATCATCTGTAAATAAAACGAATTGCGGACATAGGTCGATTTATTATCCCACTATTTATCATGGCGCAAGTGCAGTCAGGCGGTTCTACTTTTATGCTGGTTAAATTAAGAAGCCTGCATGTGTACCTTGCACTCCATATGCACACCAATGGATAACCAATGTATTTAGGATATATAAAAAATATAGAAACAATCTCTCCTGAGCAATATAAACAAGTTGTGATTTAGAATACACAATATATCGATTCAGTATTTAAAAATACCCATTGGAAAATTATCTGATGGGCCAGATTGATTGACCTCAAAGGTTTTGAGTAACTTTATTTGGTCTACTGCGTTGTTTTTAACGTACAATGTAATAGCATTTTTATTGCGATGTTCTTTAAAAAAAAGTACAGCAGATGTTACAACAAACTAAAAAAATGTAAATGCAATTTTCCTTCAACCTACACATGATGCACACATCCATGAAAAAAAGAGCTCACTCAGGAATTCCAGCCTGGAAAAGGACACCGTCTGGAACTCTATCCTGGTGTTGGCTTGGAATGTCCCCACAATTCTCCAATTTCACACATCTCTCAAAACATGGATTTTTCAACAACACCTGACCAATGACTAATTCCAATGGACGCACACACCTATGAACAGACCTAGACTCACTGTATTGTGCTACTGTTAGAAGATGCCAGCCAAAATGTTGAATACCCACACTCTATACAGTGCTCTGCTACTCTCAAGCTAGGTCCACGCTTTAAACAATAAAATAAAAAATAAAAAAATTAAAGAGGTGTTGCTATGTACTTCCTGAGTTGCAGCTGAGATATAATTTGCTGAAGTTCCAACGGAATGTTGGAATGTAGTGTTGCTCTTTTTGACATACTTCGTTTCACCATAGTTAGAGATTCTTAACATCTCAACAATTTACAAAACATTTTAATTGATACAATATGAAAATGTTCAAGCAGCATAGCCATGCAGGCGATAGTGGAGCCCTCCTTGTCATATTACTACAGTGGTAGAGGTTTTTTCTAGCCACTGCCAGCACACGACAAATAAATCCCATACTTTCTATATCTGCCATGCGCCAGAAAACCATCACACTGCCTTAGAAAAATAAAACAATACAATGTTCTTAATTTATATGGAGACACTTGTCCCCACTAGAAATAGAGAAAAAGCCATGTCTCACATCGGAACACCACCGGATAAGATGTTCATCAGAAATTAGAAGTAAGTGTTCTCTCTGGGAGGAGAGGTAAAGGGAGGGTGGAAAAGGGAGGAAAGTGGTAAAAGCAGCTGATCAAAGATCCCAGACAACATTCTTGGTGATGTTTGGGAGGTCCCAAGTTGTACACACGTAAGGGTTCTTCACCTCATTTGAAGAGGGGTGATCTATTAAAATGTGCATTTCAGATTTTACAAGCGTTTAGCAGGTGTATTCCTGGTTCTTTGGATCAAGGCAGGGGAATCATCTAGCCCCTTACCCCCATGCTAATTATCTAGCTCCAGTTACTTGTAGTAGCCGCAAATTTTCTCTTTTTGATTTCTTCTTCTTGAGTGATACTGAGCAAACCTTACTTCTGCATAATGATGTTCTGACAAATGAAGGCATCTGAAGGTGCGATGTTTGAAAAGTAAACATTACCAGGGCTTGCAAATATTACAAGGTTATCAGGATTGGTGATAATGGACACATTAAACGTGTTCCTCCATTGCGTTACCTATGAGAAATTTGAAAATGGTGATGCTGGTTTTTACCCAGGAGGAGATGTGGACGGCTGATCCTACCCCTATGAGGCTCCCAACTGCTTGGCCCCGAAGTGGTATCCCTCCGTGCCTATGTAGCATGAAATTCTGCAGGCGGGCTCCGATTTATCAGAAGGCAGTGGAGCACCACTTTCACTGGGTTGATTGCTGAGGTCTGGCTGCAGTAGCAGATGTAGTGAGGCCGGACGAGAGCATCGACCACCATCCTGCTGCGCAGCTGTTATCCGAAATCGATTGCCGAGTTTGGGATCAGGGGCGAAGTGATGGGAGCGGGTGTGGCTTCCTCCTTCATACTACTAGGATGTGAACACAAGAGGCAAGTTAGCCATCTGTCAGATGGGTCATATGGGTACCCCCGGAGAACCCTGTGAGGACGGGTGCGTCCCAGGCTGGTGCGAACATGGAAGTGTAAAAGCAACGGAAGAACGAGACGCTGGTCCCTGGTTAGGGCCTTTTGGCTGATCTCTACAGCCATGTTGGTTAGTTAATAGTGCAATGTTGGTAGAGTGACGTTTCCACTGCTGCCTCACAAGGTGCTGTTCTCACCAGATGTTCTTGGCATACGTCCTATGCTGAATTATTTTCTCCAGATCTATCTTGCATGAAGCGCAGCACGCCAAGGTGGCACATGATGATCTGGTGGTTCTGGAGGGTGTAACACCCCTGTGCTGAACACTATAGTAGAAGTAATCTGTCTGATCAAGGAGTTGCATGGAATGTAGTGGCAGCGGTGCAGTGGAGAGGAAGCACAAAGGGGGCTAAGGGCCGCAGTTGGATCTGGAAACTAGAGAAGCAACAGCATCCGAGTGTACAACATAAGAATCTGTAGATTGACATCAATGAAAAAATCCTCTAAAACCATGAATAGAGAACAGAAGGGCATTATTGACATTTTTGAACAGGGTGTCACTGAACCGGGTTTCCTTGAACATGTCAGCGGTACCAAATATTCATGAGGAGGCCCAAGCAAGTACCATGATGGTGTCCTTCACCAAGGAAGCCTTAACAGCATGCATGCAGATGTTGCAAGTTGATGTAACCAGGGAGATGGTGGAGTTGAAGGAGGGTGTCACTAAGAGCATGGAAGGACTCCAGAAAGTAATAGACATGCTGGGAGATAGAGTGGATGATATGGAGCAGTCCTTAGCTGAAGTTTCAACACAACTTCCAAACAACTCCACAGCGATGGAAGAGCTCCGGCAGACAATTGCGCATCTGGATGACGAATGTGAAGACCTTGAAAATAGGTTTCAAAGGGATAACATCTGTCTGAAGTTTCTTCAAGAAGAAGTCGAATGAGTAGAGATATAATGATTCAATACTTGTTTACCCTGCTGTGCAGTGAGGAGTCACCTGCAGCGTTTACATCAGATAGAGCACATAGAGTGGGAACCCCAAGACCAACCAGAGTCAAGCCAAGCCTAGATGCATGTCGTTATGCCGTATTCCTACCTTCAAACTGAAATAAAATGTCTGCGCTGTACGAGCAAAGGGTCCGTTTGACTTCAGAGGCTCAAGAATTCAACTCTTCCAAGATTTATCTATGCTACTCTGCAGAAAAGGAGGTTACTCAAACCACTAACAGAAATGTACTTAAAGACAAAGTGAGGTATAGGCGGATGGTCCCGAACGGCTTGCATTTTGAGTAGCACTACCAACAACACATGCTTAGATCCCTGGAAGACGGATGTACACTCCTTGAGCTGGACATTTCAGAACAGCAGCAGATTGTTGGCCCAAGCCCCACTGCAGAAACGTGTGGACTCTCCTGTTAAAATATGATCCTAGATCCAAGAGGAATAAAGAATCAACCAGACTGAAAGTAGAACTAGGTGTGAGGTGACATTGAGCCTGGCGGTGATCCTTTGGTGTGCCTCTCACCAGTGTCAATGAGTGAAGATATGTTAACTTGAACACATATACAAGGAGAGCCAGTGGAGAACACTCACAGAGCCTGGAACACTATTGCCTTAGCTGGAGGTCCCGCTTTGTGGTTCCTGGAGGAAGTCTTAATGAGAGGAACCCAGGCAGGGGAGTCCACAGATGCTAAGCAGTCCCGAAACCTTTTAATATAGTTAAGTGAGACAGTTGGGGAAGTTGGAGTGGGGAGGGGAGCAGGAATCAAAACAATAAGGGGAATGTCACCGAGCAATGCCACCGGATCAGGAGCTGTGCCTGGCTACTCATAAGATTGCTTTGGGCATTATTGGTGCCTCACATTTACTTAACACGTTTTGTCATTGAATTCTAGGGGATGGAACACCCCTGGTAAAAGAGTGTGTTTCTTCCATCTTAATGATCATGCGGTGGATATAGTCCTTGTACAGGACAAGCATTTGCTGAAAGCAGACTGGAGATGCACGCGCAATAGGGGTTAGGACATTTAATACTTCGCCTCCTCACTGGCAAAATAGGCAGGGGTGGCAATCATTTGTAAAAATGGACTGGGGCATGAGGTGGTGACATCCTTTTTGGAGCCTGATGGTAGATACCTCTTAGTCAGTTGGAAACTAGGCCAGCAACCTTTAACATTTGTTTCGATATACACCCCGAATACTGGCCAAGTGAATTTCATGTTATACGTAACTCAAGGAATCGTCCGCTATGCGACAGGGGACTTTATTATAGGGGGAGAACCTGGATATGTTGCTGGACAAGCTCCTGGACCATTCAGAGGGTTTAAAGGAACAGGGGGCACAGGCTTTGGCAAAGTTGAAGCGAAAACTCGATCTTTTGGGATGTATGGTGGGAGTGTCATGGGGATGAAATAGATTTCTCTTACTTTTCCTATGTGCATAGGATCTTTTCACGGACATCTTGATGGCCAAGGGGCTGCAAGGGTAAATGGAAGAGTTGGTTATTCAGCAGTTCCCTTTGTCTGAAAATGTCCCAGTGTTACTAGGATTAGACCTTTCGCAGTTTAGGAATCCTGAACACTTGTGGACTCCGAGGCATGTGTTGAGAGACACTACTGTCAGAGAGGAAACGGAGAAGCAGATCACTGAATACTTTGAATATATTAAGCTAAAAGACATATCATATTGATGTGCTGGCGGCTGAAGTTTCCCCTACCCTGCAGCCAAACAATGGAACGCCCTCCCCTCCTCACATAGAGCAGAATAATCATAGTGGGTGTTCTGCAAAAAAGTGCTCAAAACACTGCTTTTCTCCTAATTCTGCAACACCACCAGTGCCTGCTCTCTCTGACACAATTGTATTATATTGCAAGTCCTGATATTGTTACCCAAATGTATTGTATGACAAAGCAACTTTAAAAACGTGTACCTGTAACACCGCCTTGATGCCTCCGGGTTGTATGTGCGCTCTACAAATGAAATAAATAAATATAATAACAATTGGGACGCATTCAAAGTGGTGCTAATGGACACATTAGCAAAACAATATTTATTGAACCTGAAAAGTATGATTTATGAGCGGTCTAATAAGCCCAATAAATTACTAGCTAGAACGCTGAAGGCCAAGAAATCCAAAAGGCAGATTAAAGGGATAAAAGACTGAGTGGGAAACTATAGATATGATGCTAACGGCATTGTGAAGGCTTTCCAGAGTTCCTATGAGGAGCTATATGCTGCAGAGAAGATGGTGGAGAAATCCTCTAAAGAATAGATAGGGGCAGCTTCACTGAGGCGAATTACAGATGAACAAAGGCAAGAACTAGAGAGCTCTATTACTGTTGAGTTATTTGTGCAATGAAAGCTTTGAGGTTTAACAAGGCCCCATGCCCTGACGGTCTGACGATCCTTTTCTGTAAAACATTCTCGTATCATTTATTAAAGAGCTGACTTAAGTATATCATTCCTTCTTATTCTCTAGTCTCTTCTTGGATGCAATGAATCAAGCCATGATCAGTGTGATCCATAAGGCAGGCAAGGACCCAGAGAGCTGTGGGTCCTAGCGCCCATTGCACTTTTGAACACAGATGAAAACATTTTTTCTAAAATGCTTTCATTGAGGCTAGAGAAAGTGCTTCCTGGCTTGATTAATACGGATCAGTCTGGCTTTAATAGCACAGCATAAGACATTTCATAATATCAGAAAATGTACTCTCCTTATAGACAAAACCACTAGGTTTGGAAACGATCATGAACTACTTCTCCCTTTGTATGATGGAAAAGCCCTTGACAGGGTCAATTAGGTCTATGTAAAAGAGGTGATGGGAGTGGGGGTTGGACCCCAATTGGATCAAGTGGATAGAGGCCAAATATGACAACCCCACAGCAAGGATTAGAACTAATGGTGTCCTCTCTGCCCCGTTTGTATTAGGTAGGGGAACTAGACAAGCGTGCCCCTGTCATCCCTCTTCTTTGCGATGGTAATGGAGCCATTTGCACAGAGGTTGAGGGCATGGATTGATATCCAGGGAATTAATTTTGTGGGGACTGAGTATAAAATTGCTCTATTTGAACATGATGTCATTCTTTCACTGCATGATCCCTTCAGTCACTACCGGCGGTACAGGATGAGCTTCTGGGAGATGGGCGGGTATTTGGCATTTAAAGTAAACCTGAACAAGTCTGAGATTTTGAATTTAACTACACCGCCCCTAGTTTGTAATCGTCTTAAAATGGACCTTCCATTTCAATGGGCTAAAGATGGTATTAAGTACCTGGTATTGCGCGTAACTGCCAATTTAGCCAGACTGTATGCTATCAACTACCCCAACTCAATAGAACAAATAAGGACTGATCTGGGAAGGTCGAGCAAAGTTACCATCTCCTGGTTTTGACGTATTCACGTTTTAAAAATGAAAGTGCTTCCTTGCCTGTTATACTTTTTTCCAGGCCCTCCCAGTAGGAATCCCTATAAAGACTCTCTTGGAGCTGCAGAGTGTAGCCACATCATTTATCTGGAAGGGGAAGAGAGGTAGGTTGGCTAGATCTTTATTGAGAGCTCGTACTGGATGAGGGGGATTGCAGTCGCCAGACTGTCAGGCGTGTTATGTGGCAGTACAGATAGCAAAGGGAGTGTGCCAAATAGAATCTACAAAGAAGTGATGGGCTATGGATAATGCAGCTGGTGGTATCCCGTTGTGGAGAGTGCTCTGGCAACCAAAAGGTAATAGACCAACATCAATATATAGATGTTAACCAGAATCACATACACTAACCATGCGAGGCAACCCAACTACGTTCCCTTCGCCATTCACACCAATACATAGCAACCCAGATTTTGCACCAGGCACGCAGGGATGTCCGTTCAAGGGTTGGCGAGAGAATAATGGATGGCATGTAGCAGACATGTTCCAAAAAGGGGTAATTAAGTCCTTTGTGGAATGGAAACAGGAATATGAACTGCAGGAAAGTGACTGATTCCTGTAATTTCAGTTGCACCACTGGGTGATGGGCAAAGAAGTAAAAGGAGCTGCAAATAGCGAATTGCTACCATTCGAGAGAAACTAATACCACTAAAGGGCTCATCGCCAATATGTATAGCCTACTGCTCAGTGGGATGGAAAAAAAGAAATGGGCTTACATGACTGCGTGGGAAAAAGACTTAGTGAGACCCATCACTGATAAAGAATAGGAAGATATTTGGTGGATAACCCACAAGTCAGCATCTGCAGTTCAGCCAAAGGAGGCTGCTTACAAGTTGCTGTCAAGAGGGTACTTAACGCCTGATAGATTGCGGCATATTTATCGAGACTCTGCAGGGGTTTGTTGGACTGAATGTGGGAACAGAGGGACAATGATGCACATATGGTGGGAGAGCCTGGAAATTAAACCATTTTGGGAAGAGGAACTCACATATATCTCTAGAATCATTGAACACTCCTTTTCATTCAATCTGGACCTGCAATTAATGGACATCCCTGACAAAGTTCACTACCCCCTGTTTTAAGTCGAGGGCAGGACGATAACAGCATTAATCCTTAATGCAAAGATGGTAATAGCAGCCAATATATGGACTGGCATTGCTATCAGAGAAGATGAGCGGAACACTGAATCGAATCAAGGGCCGCATTTGGAGAAGAATTTTGGGTGTGCCAAATGCGATCCCAGTTTCCGCAATTAGGTTCGAATTGGGGATTGTTTCGATGTGGGTACAGGTACAGTGGGGCTGTATATCTTTGTACTCCAAAATTTAAACTGGAACACCAAATACACTGTACCACTTAATGGGTAGAAACCTACATTTCTCTCGGACACTGATCTCTTTGAGGAATAGGTCGGAAGCCATCCTCGAAGAGATTGCAATGTCCATGGAAAACTTGATTTCGAATCCCATGAACGTAAAACAAGCCTTATTTGATCTAGATTGGTGTCAAAATGTCGATAAATTTCACTCCTCTCCCTCCTTACTACATTTGAACCACGAACATAGAGCTAGAGGTTTGCCTACCAAGGTTATTTTGCAATTCCCAGATAGATTTTACTGAGGTACTGTTCTTAGGACTAGATGGAACATCTTACCCAATAGGGACATTTTAGTAAGGAGATTGTTGATTCTGTTTGATGAAGCCAGATGTAGGTTTTGTTTGGTAAATTATGAGACTCTAAAACATCTGGTCATGGAGTGTGTCATTACAGCTGCTTAGGGCAACATTTTTGGAGCCCCTTAAAGTAAATTCTATTTTATATCAGGAAGAGTTGGCATGGAAACGGTGCCATAATATTCAAACTATCCATGAGGGTTTAGCGTTATCAGGATTTATCAAAAGTCTAAACTTGTAATATCCAGGCACATTTTTTTTTTATTTCATTCTTAAAGTCGTATTGTGTTATGTTTATGGCTAAGGTCATAAGATTTGGATATTTGTTTATATATTTTAAGTAGGACATATTCTTTTTTGAATGATTGTTGGAAAAGTGCGGTTGTATTGATTATTGTATATACTTTTTCTCTGTTTTAATTTACTATTAATGGTGATGATGAATAAAAATAAAATAGCAGCAAATTGGAAAAGCAAAGATACGCCCTGTATCAACCTTTGGTGGATAAGATTATGGTCGATCCTGGGGACGGAAAAGATCTCTGCAGACTTAATTGATGAGAGCGAGGATTATAATTTGAAATTAGTATTGTTGTTACCATTTATGACATCTGAATTTATATTCAATACCTGCCTGCACAGACTTGGGCCACTGAACTTGTTCAACACCTTGGAATTGCGATCTGTCCCACTTGAAATCTGGTGAACATGAGAATTCAAGCCTGTCCGGCACCCAAGCCAGAATTTCTGTGTTAAGAACTTTGGTGGCACTACTTTTTCCGGTTTTGATTCTGCAGGGTAGGGCGGGCGGGGGAGTTTTTAGGGAATGGGGGTGAGTTGAGAAGGGAATGTTAGGCAGAAAGCTATGCAGTACCCTTTGAGAACACCACACACTATTAAGACTACGAGTGACAGTACAAATTCACCTTTGGTACAAGACTGTACTACACAATAAAGTGGTAGCGATGGCTGAGCAGCCAGACTTATCTCAAGATTAAAGTGAGCAGTATTAGAAGTTACACAAAGGACAGAAATTACTATGGTTCAAACAAACACTGACTCAAGGGTTCTGAGTAAAATAATATACATTTATTTACACATTCATTTGTAAAACAGTCCACTAAGTATAGCAGCAGAAAAATCACAATCTTAAAATACTACACAACACCCAACCAATTCTGCACAAGTTAAGCTCAAAACGAAGTGTGAGTAAAATGGCACTCCAGCAATTTAAAAAGGGAGGGAAAGACAAGGTTATACAAAATTAAGCAGCACCAACAAGTAAGTAGACAGGGCAATCTAGAAAAGGCTTGCTACAATGAGGATTCAAATCAATAGGCCAGGGCCAATGTTAATGGTTGAGATTCTTTGCAGAGGATCACACAGTTCAGAGTATTTCGCTGTTAAGTCTTTGCCAAGAGTTTGAAACGAAGTTGGTCGGAAGAAAAGTTACTTAAAAGGGTAGAGAAAGACACTCCCTCAGATTGGCAAAAGATTTAAAACACTTTCACTACGGTCGGACGGAACAAACAACCGGGTTGAACAGTAGCTTAGAAGAAGAAGAATGCTGTAGCTGAGGCAGAAGTTCTGGCAGATCCTGCAGGCTCACGGTTCCTGAAGCGACTGTTGGACTGACAGGCAGAAGGAAGACTGGAGGGTCCTGCACTGCCCAGGGAAGAAACCAGCAGCAGAGCAAAGCAACAAATAAAAGGTGCACTCCTTAAAACCCAAACAGGGTCCAGTCCTCCTGGCTATCCGGTTCACTGCAGCTATGCATAGCAAATTCGACCAGGGGAGGGAGGCCTTGCTTGGTCTTTGGTGAACTGGTTGGTCCCACCAGCTCAAGGGAAGAAGATTCTTTTCAGATCTTCCCTGTCGCCAAAGTTTGGAGATTCGGGCCCGCAGCAGGGCTTCACCGGGAGGTTCAGTCGTGGTAGTGGTCCTCTTCCTTCAGCGTCTCTTCGGTTCTCTCGATCCAATGGCGACTCTGCCATCCAAGTCCCAGAGACTTGCATTCTATGCAGTTTTTCCCCATTCACACAGCCTGGCTGTCAATCACACAGCAGGGTGGCTGTCCTGGCAGGAAAGTCACCTAGCCAATCAAACAAGAGTGTGACTTGGGTTTCCAAGGGAACCCTGTGCAGGGGTCCTAAAACCCCTCCCGCACATCCTGTATACCCAGACTCTCAGGCACCTAAGGAGGGCTTCTGTGCAGAAGCCCGTCAAAGGACGGCGAACAAAGGAACCAAACCTGGTTTGGAGTACAGAGTAAAACACGAGAAAGACCTTTACAAAAAGAAATGGCAAATAAACCCAGCCGGAACCAAATAAAAGTAAATGGGGTCCAGCGGATAATGGGGTACAGCGGATTAAAGTTCAAGGCTACTAACATAGCCTGAAACAATAGTAGTCAGTCCCAGAAAATGGAGTTTAAAATGGGAAGTCTGAAAAAGACAACCCTGTGTCACTGCACTGTGGCACACAATAAAAAAAGATGATGCCTATGGAGTAGGTGTGGCTCCACAGTGTATGGAAACAAAAATGTAAAACACACAGCAAAACACATGTAAGAGTGGGAAAAAAGGCTCACACTCTTGCCGGGTGAAAAAAATAAATCCTAGAAATCCGGCAAAGCTGTTGAGGGACTCAGTAGGTAAGGGAAATTAGCCATTCTGGAGAATTCTCCCTAATAGGGAAATTACGTTTTTTGTTAAATGGTAAAATGGATCTGCTCAACTCAATAAGAGGGCCTGGGTAGCTGCCCTGTAGTCATTGTTAAGTTATTCAACTCATAGAAAGAACACTGTTTGGGCAGTTTATAACTTTGATTCCCTGGATGAATCCTCACCATCCTTTGCAATTAAAGTACATGTCTCACACAGAATGATTCTGAAAAGTCTTGTGCGGTTTCGTCCAGGGGGGCAAAGTTACAGGGGGGGGTCCTACAATTTGTGGAAATCCTCATAGATGCAATGGAAAAAAAATTTGCTCATGCCTACAGCCCAAATCGCTAGACGGATTTACACCAAATTTGTGCCAGGAGCAGTGGCTTGGTCCCAAAAGCAGGGTGTAATTCAGTCCATTCTTTTTTTTTTAAACAGCAAAAAAGTTGGTAAAAAGATTTAGAAATATCTGGGTCCGGTCTGCTTCCCTATGCGGACACGTCTGGGCCAATAAGGGGGATATTGAACACACCAACTGATTGGATAGTAAACAAGGTGAGCTGTGTCATATTTTTGGAAATGGTCGCCATGTTGGATACGCGGAAAAAGTCTGTAAAACACATTTGGGATTATTTGGTGGTCAAAAGAGGCTTTGGAAAGGGTAGGGGTGGAATATAGTTGATACGGAGCTGTTTTTATAGGGAAAAAAAGTGGGTGCAGGTGCCGCTGATCCCGCGGTAGTCTGCGGACAACGCAGTGAACAGTTTGGAAAACACATTTGGGTGAATTGATTTCTGAAAGAGTGCCTGGAAAGGGTGGGACAGTGAAATAAAGATGATATGGAGCTGTTTTTATAGGGGTAAAAGGGGTTTGCAGTTGCAGCTGAGTCTGCAGTCAATTCTTACTATCCGCGGATTTCATATGGATGCAGGGTTCCATGTAATAATGTCGCCACAAAAATGTCACCATGCAAAAATATCCCCGAAAAATTGTCGTTTTTTGTGGCAACATTATTGCATGGAACATGCGGGGGACACCCCCGCAACCCTGAAATTTTTCTTTTTTTAAATTTCATTATTATTATTATTATTTTTTTTTTTTGCCCCTATCGCCACATATATGGTCACCCAAATAATATCGCCACGACATTTTCTCGGCGATATTATTTACGGTGACCATATATGTGACGATATTAATACCTGATACCGATGGCAGGGGGTTTGGAGTGAGTTTTGTCATGTGATGGTGTATTGTACATACATGTTATATGGTTTATTTCTATTGTGGTGGTTGTGGCCACTTGCAACACCTAGTATAGTAATATGTTTTTAGTAATGCTAGGTACTGTAGGCGGGGTATTCAGTATTTGCAATATGGTGGAATGATATAATTAAAGTGTATATGGTATTGATGATTGTAGTACAATTGATGATAGTGCTCCTTGATGTGTCCTCCACCTTTCACATGGTCAACCATTGTATCCTCATTAAATGGTTGCATGACACCTTTAGGATTATCGACCAGGCTCTGGACTGGCTGATCTGTTTTCCTCACTAACTGCCCTTCCCAGCTGCAACTGGTCTGTTTGTACTCCAGCACTTCACTGTGTACCTGCAAAGTACCCCAGGGTTTTATCGTATGTTCGTGGCTATGTTCGTGGCTCTTCCATATCTATTTTGTTCCTCTGGCTCACTTGATGTTATTCCTCTTTTCTCATTTCCAGTATCATGTTAATGACACACAGCTTTCCTTAAACCTCCCTGAAATCATTTCTTCTCCTCATTTTTTATCTGTGATAGTCAGACTGCCATTGAGGCATTGTGTGTGACTAACAATCTCTGTCTCAATGCCAGTAAGACAGAAATCTATCTTATTGTGACACCTGTGCCCTGTTTTTCTCCTACCCTCTAGCTGCTGTCTTTGGGCCCTCTACTCTCACCATTCTGTGAGGCCAAAAACCTTGGGGGTCCTCTTTAAGTCCTCCCTCTGTTTTACTCTTTACATTTTCAAGCTTCTAAAGAAAGCCCATACTTTAAGCTTGACCTCTCTACAGGCATTGCACCATTTCTCACCTTCCCCCAGAAGCTAAAGGTCTGTAGAGCCCTGGCCCTGTATAGGCTGCACTACTGAAACAGGCTCTTCCTTAACCTCTCCCTGTGATGTTTATGCTCCATTCGGCTAATCTAGAATAGGGCTGCAAGACTTATCCTTGGCCTCAAGTCCAGGGATCGTATTACTGCAGCCGTAAAATATGTACATTGTCTTCTGCTAATTGCAATGATCTAATGTGAGATACTTTGTATAATTGACAAGGCTTTCTGGGGTTTGGAACTACAATATATCCAACTTTGTTCCCATAATACTGCCCTGATACAGCCCTCCACTGCTGTAACTCCAAATCTCTGCTTGTCAAATGCTTTTGGAAACAGAGAGTGGGAGGCATGTCCCTCTCCTTGGCCGGTGCCTGTGTTTGAAATAGCCTTCCTGCTCCTCGTATGCTTCAGGTGGACGTCCTTAAATTCCAGAAGCTTCTGAAACCTCTGCTTTCGTGCTCCTAGATCAGCCAGAAAATGCAGTTTCATACTGTTTGGGAAGCACAGAGCCATCCATGAAGCGCAAACACATCTTCATGCAGCAAGCACGTGCATGGTCACAAGACTCTGCCTCGAAAGTCTGCAATGACGTCAGACGTTCGTGAACATCGGTGAACACAAAAAGAGTGGGAAAAGTTGTATAAAGTGTATAGTAGTGTTAAAAATGTTGCTAGGAGGTGGGAAATGGCACAGTTTTAACTTCAAACTTTCTACATTGGACGAAAATGCTGCTATATTGGGGGTAAGCAAAATATTAGGAAGTTGTAACAAATTAGCGTGCACTAGTAATAACCCATGAAATTCAGTGACAAAACATTATTAATGGAACATTATGGTTAAGTTGCACTAATAAAAACCTATACAATTCAATGAAAAAACATTATTAAAAGGACATAATGGTTACAAGTAAAACTGAAAAACCCAAATAATTTGCTTATTATGGTAAGCTAACAACCATAACTAGTTACACCAGCGTGCACTGCTAACACTAACACCCAGAACACCCAGAACACCAAAATGACATAACAAATGTCATTGATGACATCAAATAATAAATGAATTAAGATGCAACGTTTTTACAAAGGGTTGTGCTTACAATGTTGGTAGCAAAATGTCAGGGGTGATTATGAAATCTACTATTAAGTAGTTAATGTATTAAATAATGTACTCATGAAACAATTGTATATTGGAGTGTTATTGTTACAGGAACCTCCTAATACATACACATAGGTAATGACTGCAGCATGCACTATACAAGTATAGTATGTTTAATTTGGGAATTCTTGCAACTAAAATAATAAATGCTACTTTAACAGTTTTTAGTAATGTTAAACATGGAATAAAAAGTAATAATTCAAGATATACTACATACTTGTGTTAGTACAAACAGTACATATATATATATTCAGTGAAAAAACTTTGTTAAAGGGACGTTATGGTTCCAAGTAAAACCGAAAAACCCTTGAAATTCGCCAGTTATGGTAAGCTAAGCAACCATAACTCGTGCCACCACCGTGCACTGCTAAGACTAACACCCAGGACATCAAAGATGACATCACAAATGTCATTGATGACATCACTGATGACATCACATGTCTGGCTCACTATTTTTTTCTTTTGCTGACATATCTAGGCCACATGGTTTTCTTCAGTAACAGTCAGGAACTAAGAATTTTTTTTTTTTATTTTTTTTTTTTTTATTTGTATATAATCACCGGATTTTTACAAAGAAAAAAAAGGAACAAATGGTTGGTGTTGAAGGAAATTTCAAGGACAATGTCTAATGTTCAGGTAAAAAGATGTTTCTCCATGTCGATGAAGAATGAAGAAGGGTTGACCAAGGTGGTCTGGTGGGAACGACGAAGTCTCACCAAACGGCACCATGAAGGCGAGTTCTAAGGTTTTGGCGATTTCGCCAGTTTGGACCCATATGTAAGCAGTAGGTGGGCGGGGATCAAGGTTCGAAGCTTCTTAAGGAGGTGTCATGTTGATGATATGTTGCATGATGTTAACCGTGGCTAGAGCCCAGCCAGGTTTGTCGCCTGCGATCAGCTTGTTTCAACAGTTTCCCTCGTCTAACGATACAAAGTCAGAGATGATGCTCTTCAAGTAAATGGCACGGATGTCACGTGTCTTTGGACAGTTCAAGAGGAGGTGGCGAATTGTCTCTTTTTCTGTAGTGGATTTGCAATACCGGCATCGATTAGTTTCTGATAGCCCTCTGATTGCCAACGTTTCATTTGTCGCCAGAAGATTCAAACGTATTTTCAAAAAATATAGACGCGCTCGTCTGCTTGGAAAAAGTTTGAGATAAGTTTGCAGTGAGTCCAACTTGTTGAAAAAGGGGGGAAGGTGACTGGTGAGCTTATATTTGTTAGCGGTTTCTATGGTTTGTATCCAGTCCAACTCTTTAATTTTTTTCGAGGTTTTGGCAGGGTTGGTTATCAGCTCTTCTTTGCTACTTTCAGCCAGGTGTAGCAGGTTGTGCATGTTTGATTCCCATTTCTGGAGTGAGTTACACGATTTCGATTCGAGTTCCGGTTTATCAGTTGATAGGCGTGTGGCGACCCAGGCGTTATGCATTTCCTGTATAGTTGGACTCTGTTCAGTGCGACAGAGGTTCCCAGAGATAGAAGGCCTAATTCCCTCCTAATCGAGGCTATTGGAGTTGATTTAGGGAGACCAAGAATTTTCCTCCAGAACAGGGCTTCCAATTTTGGCCATAACTCTGACGGAAGGTTAAGCATGGCGTCAGTTCCATAAGTGACCGAGGGAATCGCCTTCTTTTTGTAGAAGTCTCTTACGGGGATTAAGGAATAGCGACCGAATTTGAGACGATTGCCTTTCCCTGTGTAGATAACTTCTTGACTTTGTCAATGAGGATTTCTTGCATGGCTTTGTCTTTTAAGGATGAATCTAGCGTGGCTCCCAGGTATTTAAAGCTAGATACCGTTTCGATTTGAGTAGAGCCAAGATAGAGGTGGAGTTTTTCTGTTTTCTTAGGTGTTTTTTGAAACTTCATCATTTTAGTTTTGGACTCGTTGATTTCTAAGTTATTTTCCGTCATGTACCTTTGGAGGCTGTTTAATTGCCGTTGGAGACCTATAGGGGTGTGGTCTAATAGAATGAGGTCATCGGCATACAACAGGCGGCTAATCTGGGTACCTCCTAGCTTTGGAGGGAACAAACGGATTTGTTTTTCAAAGTCTTGAAAGTCGCCTAGATAAGTCCAGAATAATGCAGGAGCAAGTGGGCAACCTTGCTTAACGCCTCTAGCTGTTTTTATCTCTCCCGAAAGTGACCCTTGTTGGTTTAACCTCACCCTCATTGATGTGCCGGAGTGTAAAGCCTTGATTGGGTTCAGAATCTCGGGTGGGCATTTCCAGGTCGTAAGTTTCTGCCATAGTCTAGCGCGATCCACTTTGTCAAAGGCTTGAGTAAGGTCCATGAACGTGATGTAAAGTGTGGGTTTACCTTCAAGGATCTTGTTTTTCAGTGTGTTTAGTATCAAGATATTGACGTTCGTGCCCAGGTTCTTCTTAAAACCTGTTTGGAGGTTATCATGACAGGGGGCGTTGTTAGCCCACTTAGTGAAGTGTTGTAAGAGAAGGGATCCGAATAGTTTACCTATTGAGTCTAGGAGGGCTATAGGGCGGTAGTTGGCTGGGTCGGCCCTATTTCCTTTTTTGTAGATTGGAACTATGTTCGCTTTGGTCCATGATGGAGGTATGGATCTGGATGCTACACAACGGGCAAAGATGATACTCAGAAGCTGGGACCACGCTTCAGGGTGGGTTTTTAGGTCTAGGTTTGTTATCCCATCTGGGCCAGGGGCGCGGGAGGGTTTTAGCTTCTTTATTTGTATTTGGATTTCTTCCTGGTCAGTAATGTCTATCCATGGGGAGTTGGTTTCGATTGTTTTGCCCTGAACGGGGTCTGTTTCTTTGAATAGGGCTTCGAAGTGGGTCTCCCAAACTGAGGCAGCAATCCCGTTTAGTTGGTCGGGGAGAGTGCCTGGGGTCGCTGAATGAATGAGGGCCCAAAAGTCTCTTGCGTGGTTGCCGTTTATTGCCGTGAGGATGTTTTCAGCGTCTTGCTGGTATAGGTTGTGTCGATGTCCTCTCAGCCAGTTTTTGTAGGCTTTAACAGCTATAGGGACGGCTGATTGCGTTGCGGGGTCTTTGCTTTTTAGGGCGAGTCTTTTGATTCTCCTTAACTCTTTCTTTTTTTCCTTGGGTTAGTTTGTCAAAAGTATGAGTTCGTTGAAGGGGGTTCTGACTGGTCTTGCCACGTGGAACTCTATATACTGTCAACAGCGGAGTATAGTCGTTCGTCGACTGCTTGTTTCGTAAGGTGAGATCTGTTTAGGCAGTAGTTAAGGAGGTTATTGCTTTTTTGGTCATTTTTAATCTTGTGCCTTGCGTTGTTAACTCGAGGCTGTTTGGCATTGAGATGTTGTTTGGAGCTACCGAGACCCAGGTGGTTTCTAAAAGGTTGTGGTCACTCTCCTCTGTTCTTTGGACGTTGAATGATGTTATTAAATTTAGCAGCGGCCGAGAGACCAAGATATAGTCAATAGTGGATTTTGAGTTGGCTCTCTCCCAGGATGGGTATCTCTTTGGATCGTGGAAGGTATGGTCAAGGTTTGAGAAGGCTCTGGATTCCATTAACTTCTGCCATTTGGACGCCCATAGGTCGGTAGAAGGGCCTTTCGGTTTGCCAGCAGGGGGATTTTCCGGGTTGTGACACTTAATGTTGAGGTCACCACATATATGTATGTTGTCCACTTGGTGTTTTAGGAGGATCCAATCAATGTCTTGTTCCATTTTTTTGATGAATTTTGTAGTGTTTGTCGTGGCCGGGTTCCAATATACTGTAATGATGATCATCGGCTTTGGTTTAGTTGGAAGGGTCTCTACAGTCGGGGACCAGTTTAGCTTCATCATTAACATGTTGTCAGACTCTTTTAGTTTTTCTATGTTCGTTAGACCTCGGCAAGTTCGGATCGCTACAAGTAGGCCGGCGGTTGGTCTGCCTGTTGAGCCTTTCTTGGCCGCGACTATATTGGTCACGTACCCGTCTATAGTCGGTGGTTGAAGAAGCCAAGTCTCTTGAAGGCAGATAATATCGTATTCGTGCCAGTCTACGGAGCTCTGGGAGAATAAATGGTGAGAACCTCTAGTGTTCCATGAGCACAACTTTATACGATCACTCGTCAGGCTGTGCGTGTCTTTGGTGATATCTCGGTAGAGCTTGGGTTTTGATGGCTATTTTATCCGCCGGGGTTTCAAGGCCTTAGGAAGCCATGACCACACTGTCTCGAGGGTGGAGGCTGGAGTGGGTTTGGCCACGTTAGAGTAGAGCTCATTTTGTACCGTCTTTTGGATTTTCATTGGATCGACCGTTTGTCGTTGTTTAGACTTGTCTCTTTGAGGAGCATGGGGGAGCTGCGTATTTGAAGAATGGTCGCCTAACGTGGTCGAGTGGGCAATTTGTTTTATGGATGGCATCAAGTGCACTTTATGGGTGGTCAGATTGGCAGGTTCTTCCCGTGAACGGTTATCTCGGACATTTTTTGTCAAACGATGTTGGTATTGACTAGGTTGCTTTGATTCAATTTCTCTCTTAGAGGAGTTTGCAATAAGCGTTGGTTCCTCGTTTATGAGTGTTTTTATTTTCCTTGTCGATTCGCTTAGGCTGTAGCCCAGTGTTAGCAGGTCTTCAGCCGCTGATCTTAGTAATTTGTTCATAGACGAAGAGGAGATGTACAGGTGGGAAATAGCCTTGTGGTGAATGTGGCTTGGATCTACGATTCGGATGTCCGCAGATTTGACTGCGCCTAGTTTTGGGATGTAGCTGAAGAGGTCGATGACTCCTCTTCTATTCAGGGTTACTCTGTCTCGGTTTTCTTGGATTTGTGCTAGCTTAAGGATCCATCTAATTTGAGGTCTTTTTTGTGGAGTGTCTCTGATTGTTCTGTTGTTTGTAGGAGGTCTATTTATGGATCTTTGCGGGTGGTTAGATAGTCGACCGGGATCAAGGGTAGAGCTTTTAGTGTCTTTGTGATGTTCTTTCGAATTGCTCGGACAGTTTCCACTTTTTCTAGCTCCTCTCTGTTGATGAGAGGATCTTTTCTTAGTGTTGTGGTTAGGGTAAGGAGAAGAGTGCTTTTTCGTGTCGTCCTGTCTCCTGATGGCTGACTTTCTACGGTTCGCCAGGGTGAGAAATGGCGAATCGGAGTCAGAGTCTACTGGGTTAAACCTCGTATGTTTGTGAGTAGATGGCGGAGTTGGATCTGATATGTAGATTTCATTCATTGAGTTGAGTGTCGACCTCTCTGTTAAGTGCTGTGTTAAGTTCATCAGGTCTTCTTGATCTAAAGGTGCCTGGGCCCCTCTTGGCGAGGGGTTGATAGGGGCACTTTCTTCGCGTGACAGCCTTTGCTTTGCTTCAGGTTTGGGTGTTGGGGGTGGTTGAGTCTTCGGAAGTTTTAATGATGGTGAGAGTTTACCTCTGGTCGGGGCCTGAAATAGAAATACTGGTTTGAAAGTTGGGGCTGTCGTAGGTCGTGTAGTGCTCTTTGGAGGGTCTTTTGTAGGTTTTTCTGACCTGGTTAGTGGGTTGGACGTGATTGTTAGGTCGATTAATGCTGTTGTTTGGGTTGCTGTAGATTTTTGCAGGGTGTGATTTGGCCGCGAGACCACTTCTGTTGTGTTGTCCTTTTCTATGACTGTGGGTGATGTCGGTGGCTGAGATCTGGAGGCGACCTCCTGCTTTTGTTTCAGGTCTAGGGCGGTTATGTACCCTTCGAGGAAAGTCAGTTTGGTTGACATTGCCGCCTGTATTGAAATTTGGTCTTTCAAGGTGTCTCCAATTGTCTCGTAAAGTTTGGTAAAGGGGGCGAGGGCGATTGTCAGGGCCGACATCAGGGTACACATGTCGAGTTTTTTAGGGGGGGGATCTTTTAAAGCTGTGGAACTTTGAGAAGAGGAACGATTTCGCGGAGGGGATAATAGGCGGGTGGGGGTAGAATCTGTATTTATCGATCTGATAGGAGAGTCTTCTTTGAGTGTTGTAGTTGTTAAGGTTTGAGTAGAAAGAGTCTATGGTTCTCTCAAGTGGAGGATTTGGTTTAGGCGGTTGGGGGGTCATCTTGTTCCGAAGGCTGTCAACTGGTGATTTATTTGTTCTGTTATGGGGGTCCCGTGCCTCAGGAAGGGACGTTTTCGCTGGTTCGTTCTTGTTGGTTAACTCCACGACTAAAGGGGTGTGATTGTCTGTAGAGATAAGGTCCTGAGGTAGGGTTTGGGAAGCCATTAGACTTGCACCGGTGAGGACTACGCTATGACAAACCGTAGAGTAGTTTGAGGATGTCTCGTGAAGCTCTCTTTCCGGTTCCGTAGAGTCTGGGGAGGCAGATTCACTCGTTGCTGGACAGTATTTCACTACCTACCCGCTCTGGGGCCGGGGCGTCCGTGGTAATGGCAGTGTTATTTGTGCGCCCAGGCGCTTTATCAGGCGCTATGTCAGCTGCGTTGTTGGAAACTAGGCCCGTGGACTGTGGAGCAGTAGTTGGTGCAACGGTTGCAGCTGAGAGTATGTCTGCGCCTGGCCCCCTTTCCTTGGTTTGGGGTTGCGTGGGGCAGTCGGTTCCTTTAGGGTTAGTCAGCAAAAAGGGTTGATGTTGCCGGCACAGTCTACGCTGTTTAGTAGGAGGGGAGCATTCGCTGGCCGCTTCTAGGATTTCCTCGTCGGTCAAATCTTGGCGTATTCCTTGGAGGACCTTTGGGTGTTTGAGAAAAAAGTCTGATAAAAGGCTCAATGGTTGTTGATGTTTCTTTGTTGTCTTTGTAGAGGTTTTTGTTAGAGCCAATCTGCTTTTCTTATTTGTTTCACCACGGTTAGTATTAGTAGCTTGCTTCGTCAATGGGGTTGATGTTTTCTTTTTCTGTTTTTGGACTGTGTTTTTTTTTGTAGTTGGAAAGGCACTAGCAAGTCGTGACCTTTTTTTCAGGTTTAGCGTTGTACCTTTGCCATCTGGGGTGGTGAGTAATGGAGATTTCGATACGGCGATGAGTAGAGGCTGTGAGTTAGCCTCTTGTATTGAGGCTTGCTTTGCACTTTCGTGAATCTCGGCTGTTACCGTTAGTACGGTGAGGGGAGGCGCTTGGAACTGTGTTCCCTCCTGGGAAGCCATGTTGCGCGCAGCTTCGTGTAGCTGTGGTTCTGGAGGCGCGGTTTGAAGGCCCCTGATCATTGAGTCCATCGCGACCGAGGCCCCTCTCCCCTTCTGGGCGGGGCTGGCCACTATGGGCGTCTCGGCCTCGGCACCCGTACCGACGCGAGCGCCCATCAGTCCGTCCAGAGGTCTCGACACCGTCTCCCCTCCGGGTGACGGCGGAGCTCCGGTCACGACTGAAGGAGGCTGCGGGCGGGAAGGAGTCGCTGGTGGTTCCGAGCTTTGGCTTGAAGGCGGGTGGACGTCGTCGAGGAGCGAAACCTCAGTCATCACCTCAGAGGGCGGAGGAATGGCCCCGGGCAAGGGCGAGGGACGACTGGAAGGTCGAACTGGTGTTTTCATTTCTCGAGTAAGTGGAGTTTGTATTTTAAGTAGTGCAGAGGTTGTAGTCGCTGCACCTTTTAGGGAACGTTGGTGCATGGTCTCAGAAGTGGAAGAAGTGCTGGACTGGTTCTGGACGGCGGAAAAGTCTGTGAAAACTGGTGCAGTGCTTCTTATGGTGGCCATTGAGCTTCTCAAACAGCGGCCCAAGTCGACCTCTTGATTGACTGGTGTGGTTGGTGGAGTGGCGGTCCTTGCAGGCTTAGCCGGCTTGCCTGGCATGACTGCAGGACTGCCACTCACCGCCACTCCGCGTCCGCTCCGCGGAGACAATGAGTTTATGTAGTAAGTGGCTGGAAACACACCTCTCAGTAGAAATTAGCACTGTAGAAAGACTGAAGTGATGATAGCAAGCTGCAGGACTGCCACTCACCGCCACTCCGCGTCCGCTCCGCGGAGACAATGAGTTTATGTAGTAAGTGGCTGGAAACACACCTCTCAGTAGAAATTAGCACTGTAGAAAGACTGAAGTGATGATAGCAAGCTGCAGGACTGCCACTCACCGCCACTCCGCGTCCGCTCCGCGGAGACAATGAGTTTATGTAGTAAGTGGCTGGAAACACACCTCTCAGTAGAAATTAGCACTGTAGAAAGACTGAAGTGATGATAGCAAGCTGCAGGACTGCCACTCACCGCCACTCCGCGTCCGCTCCGCGGAGACAATGAGTTTATGTAGTAAATGGCTGGAAACACACCTCTCAGTAGAAATTAGCACTGTAGAAAGACTGAAGTGATGATAGCAAGCTGCAGGACTGCCACTCACCGCCACTCCGCGTCCGCTCCGCGGAGACAATGAGTTTATGTAGTAAGTGGCTGGAAACACACCTCTCAGTAGAAATTAGCACTGTAGAAAGACTTAAGTGATGATAGCAAGCTGCAGGACTGCCACTCACCGCCACTCCGCGTCCGCTCCGCGGAGACAATGAGTTTATGTAGTAAGTGGCTGGAAACACACCTCTCAGTAGAAATTAGCACTGTAGAAAGACTGAAGTGATGATAGCAAGCTGCAGGACTGCCACTCACCGCCACTCTGCGGATATGTCTCTATTTGTAGACATATCCTTCTAGTAGGTTCTTACAGTAATTCCCTTAGAGTACAGTCACATCATATGAAACATATACATATGGGAAAACACAAGCTTGAAAGACAGCAATCCTTTTTGTGCATAAAGATAATTACTATACTTATGAGCACTTTCTGATAGTTCTGTTTTTTTTTTTTATGGCTGTACTTTCCCTGTATATGGTCATATTTGTATACATTGTACTCACACTACTTTCCTTAGGGTCCAATCACATCAAGTGATACATATACATAGGGTAAATAGCAGCTTTGAAACAGAGCAATCATTTATTTGCATGAAACTAATCAGTTAAGTTATGAATTGTTTCTGCTACTACTTGTGCTTTTTTGCTAACTTCACTTTCCCTGTATATACCCATATTGGTATGTATTCTTGTGTCTTTGTGTTTTGTCTATAGTAATGCAATTATGTAATACATGGGTTTTATTAGCTACTTATTACATATGTCACAGTACACAAAAATCCATTAAGAAAACAATTATCATTTCATTATTCAACATATTAACATTACGAATATCATACCTTCATCTTGTACGTTGCACACAATGTTATGTTTCTGTATGAGTAGCTTAGTATACTAGATAGAGCCCCATAATAGGATGCTATTTATATCAATTCATCGTTCAATGCACTTATTAGGGTATATTTCTTGCAATGATTCTTGACACTTTTTTCGCAACATAATAAGAATCCCTTCTACACATATTTCATGAGAAGTACATACACATGTGATGTCATCGGTGATGTCATCAATGACATTTGTGATGTCATCTTTGATGTCCTGGGTGTTAGTCTTAGCAGTGCACGGTGGTGCGCGAGTTATGGTTGCTTAGCTTACCATAACTGGCGAATTTCAAGGGTTTTTCTGTTTTACTTGGAACCATAACGTCCCTTTAACAAAGTTTATTTCACTGAATTTCATAGGTTTTTAGTAGCGCACCTTAACCATAACGTCCCTTTAACAAAGTTTTTTCACTGAATTTCATAGTTTTTTAGTAGCACAACTTAACAATAATGACTTTGACTTTATATACATGTCATATGGAACTGACTAGATCTCTTCTTATGAACTTGATGTCCGCAAACTTATTTAATGTTCGCGGACATGTTCGGAGAACAGTACCACTACCTAAAAACTGTGGGGGGGGCGTGGGGGGGTATGTTTGATTGTTATATCATAATATAGGAACATTTAACAAATTCAAAAAGAAGCACACAAACACATTATATATAGTAATACATAAGAAATGTAACCCATATATGTAACACACTAACCATTCATTTAAATACAATATGTTCTGAAATGGAATATACCACAAGAACATAAATTGGCTTCCAACATAATTACCTCACAGACACAACAGAACTGAGAACAAGACCAGACCCACTGAATACATAGGATTTATCTTACCAGAAATAGTAAGTGTACTTCATTTTACTCATATATTTATAAACTTTCTGTATTAGATTAAAAAATATATTATCTTTTTTTTTTCTCACAGAAATGTCTAGTACTCTGGAATGGCTAGAGGACAATTTCACACATGAAGAAATGTCACAAGATAGTGAAACTAATGGTAAACACTTTATAATATAAACCATTTATTTATTATTTTTTTTATATACATTTAACATATATATTATTTTTTTGTACAGAGCATACCAGAATAGAAAAAACTTCAGAAAACCCTGTTATGGATAACAGTCTTCACAATATAGAAGAAAAAATGGATGTATTGTTGGCTAATTTTAATAATTTAAAAACTTTTGTAGAAAATCATTTGAAACCAAAAACCTCGTACCATTGCCCCACATGTACTTGTCCCTCCTCATCATATCCCAGTCAATTATCCCCAAACCCTCTCCATAATCCAAAACGTTTTGATGAGATTTCCATCCCTTCTTCACCTAATACCAATCATGTTGAAACCCCAAATTCTCCTGTTTTTGTTTCTGTTTCTGCCTCACCTTCTCTGTCATAAATTATTAATATATGTTAAAGAAAGTTTAATTTTTATATTGTATTGTGAATAGTTTCCGTTTTTTTTTTAAAAAACAATAAAAGTGTCCGCGGACAGTGCGAGTGTTCTGAAATGTTCGTACATAAACGAAAATGGAGGTGTCCTGAAGAACACCACACCTGTTTGTACTGTTCGCTAGCAAGTTGAAACTGTTCTAAGAACACACGTGGTGTCCTGAAATGTTCATAAAGAAACAAAAATTAAAGTGTTCTAAAGAACACTATATCTGTCCGTAATGTTCGCTATCAACTTAAAACTGTCCTAAGAACACAATTGGTGTCCTGAAATGTTCGTAAATAAACGAAAATGATGTTTCCTGAACAACAGTACAACTGTTCGTAGTGTTCGCTAGCAACATGAAACTGTACTAAGAACACATGCGGTGTCCTGAATTGTTCGTAAACAAACAAAAATTAAAGTGTCCTAAAGAACACTATACCTGTCCGGTGCTGTTCGCTAGCAAGTTCAAACTGTTCTAAGAACGCTATTGGTGTCCTGAAATGTTCGTACGTAAACGAAAATGGAGGTGTCCTGAAGAACACTATACCTGTTCGTAGTGTTCGCTACCCATTTGAAACTGTTCTAAGAACACAATTGGTGTCCTGAAATGTTCGTACATAAACTAAATTACACGTGTCCTGAAGAACACTATATCTGTCCTTACTGTTTGCTACCAAGTTTAAACTGTTCTAAGAACACACGCGGTGTCCTGAAATGTTCGTTTCACGTGTGACGCACTTTTAATTACTCAGAACCCGAACAGTGTCCGTAGGACATCAATGCGCATGCGCTAACCAATCTCCGTGCACTTGGTGTCCTGCGGACAGGCGCTTTCTTTGCGGACTAGTTCGCAAACGGATCATATGACCGCGCCCACGCTCATCGTGTGTCCTGAAATGCGGACACTGTTCGTGTCCCCGAACAATTTAAAAGTACATTTTCAGTTAATCCATAATGTTTTTCAATAAAATCTCACCATGGCACAAGTCCCACATAGCAATCTTGAGTTTCCATATAACTTTTGAAACTTTCCGATCCTTTTTTTGTGTTCGATCTGTCCGCGGACAGTGCGCATGTCCGCGGACCGCGCACAAGCACCCCTATAAAAGACCACGCCCAAAAGCTTATTCCCATTGTGTTTCTGGCTATTCTTCAGAACACAGTGATTTTTGCTGCCACCTGCAGACTACACCATCATCGAGATGGCATCCTTGGCTGCTGAACGGCCACTTGGTGCTGCACCTGCTTCAGCACCACCCCCACCCCCTCCACCACCACCACCTCCCCAAGGGCCTGAAGAGGGGAACAGGAGTGAGGATGCAGAGGAGGAAGAAGAGGATGATGAGAATGAGGTAGAGGAAATCCCTACTACCCGCATTAGGCGTGAGCATTGGGTGTGGAGGTGATTTACCATTCATGGGAATGGTCCTAAGGCTCGTGCGAACCGTGTTACCTGCAATGAGTGCAAAATGATACTCAGTCACGGGAAGCATGGTAAGTACAGCTTTGGGACCACTACTATGAAGCGACACCTGAGGTCATTTCACTCTGGGACTATTCGCAGGGTTGTACCTTGCGAAGAACGTAGCAGGTTGATTTCCTCTACTTCATCCTCTGTTTCTGATCCTGTCACCACAAGGACCACCTCTGTGAGACAGCGTCTTTCTCAAGCTGCCTCACAGGCCATACAGAATGCTGATGACCCTTACCTTTCGAGGGTCACAGTTGTATGTATGTACTGTGACACAGTACTCTGCGGGGGGAGCGACTTCGGAGTGCTTTTGAGACTATCGTCTCAGAGCACGAGAAGACCTGCTCACTACCCAAATAAAACCCACTCTACATCTTCCTCTCTCAGCTCGCCCTTTCTTATCCCTGTGGTTGGTGTCCCCCCCTTTACCCTCCTTTACCCTCCTCTCCTAGTGTGTCGTGTCTGAAAAACCCCAAAAAATACAAAATTACAAAAATAAAAAAAAAATAAGGCTCTTTTCAGAGCCACCTTTCCCAGTTAAAAAATAGAAGTGACAATAAATGAAGCAGGGCTCTTTGTATTTTTTAGAAGTCCGCGGACAGTTCGCGAACATTAAAAAAATTGGGTTGCTACTCCATCACAAACATTGTAATTTTCTCTGGAAAGAAGTGGTGGCTCTGAAAAGAGCCTTTGGGTGGTGTTTGTAAGTCAAAAATTGTAAATGCTTAACATCTACTTCAAAATCTTTGTTGTAATTCCAAAAAAGGTTGCAATGCATTTTGTACATTTCTCAGAAAAATCTGATTGCCAGCATAAGTAAGATGGACTCCATCTCTGCGAAAAATGTATGTACTACAAAACATAATATTTTCATTGTGAAAAGAAGACATGCCAAAATCTCTTAGAAAGCCACAAACAGCCTTATTAACATTGCGCCTTGCTTTTTCCATTTGTGGACCAAATGAAGAAGAACGAAGCCACATTTGTCTCTGCGCAATCCGTGAAAATATCACTTGAGAATTAGGAAACATATACATAACCTTCCTAAGTCCTTCTTTCATAGCAAATTGCAAAGAAATTCCAGTCACATGTACTAAACTGTTCCCTCCACAATGAATTACAATTATGTCTGGATGTTGCTCTGTCTCCAAAGTAGCACAGAGAGGTAGCAAGTCCAACCACTTCATTCCACGTACTCCATGCCAGTGTACTTCTACATGTGGGAATCCAAGATCTACAGCTACTCCACAGCTTTCTGCATGCACCTTCAACCAATGTATCTACGAATCTCCTAAAATCCAAACAATCTGTTTTCTGAAACACACAGTCATAGCTATCTTTTGTTCTCTCAGCAAAAAGAGTATCTGAGAAAATCTCTCCTGGCACAACACACCCACCAAACTTTCCTGACCAATCCCTTTCAGTGCTTATTCTCATTGTTATGACTTCTGAACCCAAAAATCCCCGGATGTAACTCCCGATGTCCGCGAACTACCGCCATGTCCGCGGACATATCGTAACATGAACAGCCCTTCTACCATTTCCACTACACTCTCTCTGCCATTCCCTCATTGGATGTACCTCAAAAATCACATGACCATGCACCAATCACATTCAAGACCTCTACATCTAACAGCATCATCATAGATCAGCACTGCAAATGTACTCTGAATCTCTCTGAGTACAAGTGTCATATCATTGGCAAGCACCATCTACCAGAAATACTGTACAAGTCTTCAAGATTTCTACTTGCAGCTCCATGCATATCCATATGCACGAACGCAAACTTCAGGTATGCATATTTTCTGTATAGTAGATGAACACATTTTCAAACAGACTTTTACCTTGTAAAATCTGTAAAATGAATTTACTGTACTTTTTTCAATTTCCTAAAACCAACTATCACTTATAAACCTTTATACTTTTTACTTTCTTTATACCCACACACTCAAATCATGTTAAACTAACATTTTTTAAATGAAATATATAGACTACATATATTCAAACAAAATTGCATGCAAACACAATCTATGTTTAAACCTTTATAAAAATACTTATACAATTTCATATTTTTTGTTTTTATTTATTTATTTACTTAATTACTTTAAATTAGACATGACATTGAGGCGTTATTACCTAGAACAGTTTACTTACAGAAATAGTGGTATTCACTAATATATTATAAATTTCACAAGACATAGTAAAGATATTTTTTTTTTGCTACAGTTAGTCATTCAATACAATTTGTTCATTAAGAACATATCATATGTACTGAACTGATGCAATGTATCTTATGTAAATAAATTAGTTTAATGGTTTTACAGAAGGCACTGAGGATTTCAATTAAAAAAATCAATATCTAAATTAAAAACAGTGCTATATACAAACAAAGTTACTAATTTGAAGCTTTTACAATTGCAGTGAAGACCAGTTTCCTGAAAAGAAGCAGCCGAATTCGACGAAGAAAGAAAAACTAAGAAGTTATCTGTTAATTTAAAAAAAAAGTAAGTAAAATATCACCATAATATTTGTATTATTAATCAAATATACTATAACATTAATACGAGCTATTTCGGTTTCTAAAAATAGAGATTTCGTACCATTTTGTCCAAAAATGTCCATGTCTTAAACAGCGATTTACAGCCAGAATGGCCCACACATTTCTATTTTTGGACACACAAATTACCCAACTGAACCACTACAATTTTCATATTATAGAACAAACAACTGTTTTAATTGTATACATTTGATTTACTATTTGTACTTTTCCACACCACTAGCTTACTTTTTTTTGTCATCTGAACCCCAGTTTAGTAACACATAAATTCAAGAATACCTATCCCTACTAGTTTTAGTTCCCAATGCACAATCACACACCATTACATACATCTTAATCATCTTACTCAAAAACTCATGCACACAGCACACATACATTCCAGAACACCCCAACCCATATCTTCTTTATTTTTTTCAACAGACCCTAAAGAATGCCTACCAAAAGTCAAGTCTGTAGAAAGCAACACAAAAGTAGAGCAAATGAAAATAAAGGTGTCCAACATAAGCATCCATTTCTAGCAGAATTTGTAAAAAAAGTTGAAACAAAAACAGCTAATACAATCATTTAGTGAAACACAAGAAGTTTCAAGTACAACAACTTCGCTTCCTCTATCAAAATGTAAAACAAACCAAAAAACAATTAACAGAAAATCAGCTATCAGTACAGATAAAACTACTTCTTCAAATTTTAATATAGTGCAAAGTAAGCATACCAAGAAAAGTATTTTAGCCAAAATATACCGTTACAAAATCTTATGAAAACAGGAGAGAAATCAGGTTCAAAGCTTAAAACCTATCGTAGGAAATTAATCTTAGCAGCATTGATGGACAGTGCAATTCTTCTCAAAAGAAATTTATTTATTTTACTTTTAAACAAAATGAAACCACTAACAAAACTAATAACTAAATTACAAAAAAGACTTCTCAATAAGCGAAATATCAACAGAAAGAACTTCTTAAGTATCAGCGGAGGTGAATGGAATCACACTACAAGCACAGAACCAGATTTTAATGAAGAAGCGTACAAACAAAAGCAAACTAATACAATTGCCATACATAGCAGTGGTCGAGGTTATGAAAAAGTGAATAATACCATAATGGAACAAGAAGTACTTCTTACAAAAATATGCCCTGAAAACGTAGAATTACCCCTCCATTCAACTGAATCAGAACGTCTAGTGTACAAATGGCCATGCACGTCAATGTGTAACATTCCCAAACAATGTTTCAGATCTTTACGCCAATTCCTCAATAAATATGTAAAAAGAAAAGACAAAATCAAAATTAAATTACTGCAAAATATAGATACCTGTCCAATGCGCAAGTACACAGGACTACAAGGACATTCATTGGCCTGCATCACAGGACCTACTTGTAAAACCACTTTCCATGATATCAAAAGGATATCAACACATCATTCAACTATGAGAAATCTAGTCTATAAACTGTACTATGCTAAAAGTCCTGCTTTAGCACTAGCAAAGTTAAATAACATCCTTCTACATGGTACAGCAAAAGACCTACTTGAAAAAATTCACTATATCCAGAAAAAATATTTTGGAAGTGAAAGCCATTTACAGGATGAAATAGCTTTAAACCAATTAAGCAACAATTCTACACATGGCAACCTTTTGCTAAACACATACAAAAAAGAAATACTAAAATTTAAAAGTACATCAGCTGAAGTACCAAACCATGTATGTGTATGTTGCCGTAGAATTTTTTTTATAAAAGTAACACAAAAACTGTGGATCTTTCATACAAAATAGAAGACAATGAAGATTCTAAATGGTTTGAATTAGCTCTCTACCTTGTAGCAGAAAACAAATATGAAATAACTGAGCCCTTAATACTTTGCAGTTATTGCACTACAAAACTTGACAACAACCAAACTCCTTCACGTTCTATCACAAATAATTTGGAATTATACCCAGTACCAAAACCTCTACAACAACTTAATTTATATGAGAGCATCATAATTGAAACAGTACACCCATTTCAAGCAATAATACGCCTTCAACCAAAAACAGCAAAATTACCTCCCTCTGAATTGGTAAAAGGCATTTGTGGAAAAGTAGTTTATTTACCATTAAATCTAAAAGAAAATGTGCATACTCTAGGAGTGCAACATCCAATGCAGCAATCTTTAATTATGTTAGTAAATGGAGTATCTACAAAAGACAAAAAAATATGGCAACAGCTGGTAGATTTATATAAAGTTAGACAAGCCTTCCAATATCTTAAAGAGAATAATGAATATTACAAAGAAATTAATATTGAAGAAAACTTGAAAGATACAACTGAAATAATTCAAGAAACACAAGAAGCTGGTCAATTTGAGCTACTAGATCCTGCTACAATATCAAATACTTTAGACCATTATACAATTCATCCTTTGCACTGTAATGACACCGTACAAGATGTACTGGAAACTTACCAAATGCGTCAAACAAAAGGATCGCCAATCAGTATATGGGAAAAAAGTATAGAAGCACGTGCTTTTCCTCTACTCTTTCCTACTGGCAAAGGAGGAAGGTATGATGATAGGCCTATTCAAATATCAGCTTCAGAATACCTGTCATTACGGATGTATTCTGAAGATCCCAGATTTAGACAAAATGTGGAATACATATTCCACCTACTCTTTGAAAGTGAACTAACAACTTTATGTTACGGAGTTGCACACATATTAAAATCAGGATCACACTTTCAAAATATGACAGCTACACAATTATTAGAGAAAGTGCAACAAAAGGACGAGGTTTTGGAATCAAATATTACAAATTGATTAGCAAATATGCGTGGTACTAAAGAGTACTGGTTTCGACGTCAAGGAGATGTACGTTGTATGATCAGAAACCTTGGCCCACCCACTTGGTTTGTTACATTAAGTTGTGCAGAATATGCATGGGAAGATTTACATGATTTCCTACGCATATCAAATAAAAACAAAACAAACATAGATATTCTAACACCTGGAGAACTTTGTTCTTTGGATCCTGTTAATGTTTCAAGATATTTTCACCATCGCTTCATTGCTATGCTACATTTTATTTGTAATAAAACTGTTCCTCCCCTTGGAGAAGTGCAACACTTCTTTTGGAGAAAAGAATACCAAGCCAGAGGAGCACCACATATCCACATGCTTTTATGGATTAAAGATGCTCCTAAATTTGGTCAAGACAGTGATGCCACTGTTTTACAGTTTATTGAAAAATATGTCACTTGTGAAATTCCATCAGAAGCCACAATAGTGATCTTTGTGCACAAATTTTACAATTTCAAAGACACAAATGTGGAAAATATTGTCGTCGCAAATACAAAAACAAAGGCAAATACTACACCAAATGCCGATTTGGTTTCCCTAGACCAGTTACAAATACAGGTCAAGTAAACAACCTCATGTCTTCAGTTAGACATAGTGTTAAACGTAAGTCACCTAAAAATACACATTACATAAAAAGAAAAGAAGAAGAAAAATATATCAATGATTATAATGCAATCATTGCCCACTTATGGAATGCAAACATAGATGTGCAGTACATTGCAGACAATTCTACTGCAGTTGCACGATATGTCACAGCATACTTAACTAAAGCGGAAAAGACAGAGCTCCAAGACCTCTGGAATGACCTGTCATCAGATAAAACAGTATCTCAGAAATTATACAGCTTGGGCATAAAAATGCTGACCCATAGAGAATGTGGATCTTATGAAGCAGCTGATCGTTTAACTGTTACTTCATTGTATGGTAAATCTGAAAATATAGTATGGCTAAGTCTTGGTCTAGCTAAATCTAGAAAAAGAGTTCTAAAATCATATGAAGTTATAGAAACAATAGCCAAACATGATCCCAACAGCCAATACATTTTAAAAAACAATTTATTGGACACATACTACCCAGACAGAAGTAATACTTTGGAAAACATGTGTCTATACCAAATAGCCCAAAACTACACATTCAAAAATAATATGAAACCTGATTAAAAAAAAAGGT
This sequence comes from Ambystoma mexicanum, assembly GCF_040938575.1. Lineage (NCBI taxonomy): Eukaryota > Metazoa > Chordata > Amphibia > Caudata > Ambystomatidae > Ambystoma > Ambystoma mexicanum. Next base: position 206,599,718 of record NC_090941.1, on the reverse strand, counting down.
AAATATAGAGTGACAGACTGTGAAGGCAGCTTAGTTAAACTCACTAAACCAAATGTAATTAATCATATCAAATTGTCATTGAAGACTCCTCAACATAAAGAAGTATATTACATGTCCCTGCTACAACTCTTCAAACCATGGAGAAAGGAAGAACAATTACTAGATAACTATGACTCATATGTGGATGCTTTCAAAGCAAATGAAAGCACTATAACTGATGAAAACTTTACACAGTACAAAACAATGTTGCACAATGAACAGCAACATGAAGAAGAACTCCAAGCCCAACTAGATAAGGATACTCCTGACAGTAGTCAACCTTCTGTAACAGGAAGCCAAGAACCACTGGGAGAACCACTAATAACAAATGAGGCAGAATTAGCTATGATAGAAGTAGAAAACACCATGTGTCAGTATGAAGATAAGGAAGACTTAACTATACTACAATCAAAACTAAACAATGAGCAAAGCAGCATTTTTCAAGAAGTAACAAAACAAATTGCACATGGTGTAAAACATGAAAATAAAGAATGTTCCAATTATAAACCTATACTACTGTACGTCAGTGGTGAAGCTGGTTCTGGCAAAACATTCCTAATCAAAATCATTAGTAAGTTCCTTCAACAATTGACAAACAACAAACTGTCAGCTGTTGTCACTGCCCCCACAGGTTTAGCTGCCTACAACATAGGTGATGTTACATTACACCGATTACTACTATTATCAGTAGAACACCAGAACAAATTAGACTATTACAAACTTTCTGCAGAAGCTGCAATGGAATTACGCAGAGTATTGAAACAAATGAAAATGCTACTAATAGATGAAGTGAGCATGGTCTCCAACCTGATGTTAGCCTTGATTCACCTCAGATTACAAGAAGTACTCAAAACAGACTATGAAGAGCTCTTTGCAGGAAAACACATTATTGTTTTTGGAGATCTGCTTCAATTAACACCAGTAAAAGGTGAACCTATTTTTAAAACATTCGGGCACAAACTCTGCCGTAAAACTGTTGGCAGCATTGGAAATGTCAACCTTTGGCAACATTTCCAATACAGAGAATTAACAGAAAACATGCGCCAATCTGCAGATCTAACTTATGCCAACATTTTAAAAAGTTTGAGAGTTGGTATACTTTCTAAAGAAGCAGAAGCAACATTGAAAACCCGGCACATTAATGCACTTTATGGCGATAATGCCTGTGCTACAGATGTTATGGAACAATTAGCCCACAAAAATGTCAATTGTATGGCCTTAATGCCAACTCTTGCAAGCTGTCTCAAATTCAATGAAATAATGTTAAGTAAAGAAATGCAACCAATAATGGAAATTAGCGCCACAGAAAAACTAGATGTACATGGTATGACACTACCCATATGTGACCAAGCCACAACAAGACTAAATAATTTAGAAAAATCAATCTCAAACACAGCAGGCTTAGAAAAGATGTTAAAATTATCCTTAAATTGCAGAGTAATGCTTAAACGTAACCTTGACGTGGACCAAGGACTAGTTAATGGAGCACTGGGTACAGTTGTTGGCTTTCAAACATACCCACGTGACAACAAAATTCAGTTTGTCAATATACTCTTTGACAAACTTTCAGAAGTAAAACGGATAGGACTCTCAACAGCTAGATTCCTTCTCTTCAAAGATATGTATGTACGCAGAGAACAATTTTCTCTAACTCTTGCATACGCAGTCACGATTCATAAATCACAAGGTCTTACCCTAGACAAAGCAATGATAGATATTGGTAACACAGTCTTTAAAGAAGGCATGAGCTACGTAGCACTATCACGCTTACGTACACTTGACGGTCTATTTCTAATCAACTTTGATGCAAGTAAAGTAAACGCTGATATTCCTTGCATTTTAGAATACAATAGACTTCGCTCACTATACACTCCCCATCTAAACACATATTCTGTTCCACAAAAACTAAAACGTTGTAAAAGAAAACTAAATCAAACAGAAATGCAACAGGACGTCACTGCAAATCCTCCAAAGAGAGTAAAAGAAACTAATACTTCATCAAGTACCACAAACAAAAAAGAATTGTGTTTGCAAATGTTAGTACTTCGCAGAAATGCAGCAAACAATCCTGACAACACATATAGTGTTTTTGGAATAAGACGACAATTGGACTACTGTGCTGGAATGGTGAAATTCACTATAAACTCACAGGAAGATCCACACGAATTTCTAATATACTTACTACAAGTACTGGAAAACAAAAACATACCTATAAATGAAATCTTTCAGATTTCATACATATGGAAACATACATACACTCTCTGCAACAATGTGACACAAGAAGAAATCCCCAATGAACGCTTCGTATATATATCAATACCAAATTGTGAATCCATTCCATTTCAGCAACTTGTACAAAATGCAAACCATGGTAGATTATGCTCTACCTGCAATTCAGATAATCGCTCCACGTTAGTAATACAAACACATATTAAATACGTAATACTAATGCTTCTACGTTACAATGCAGATGGTACCAAAAACAACTGCAAGCTGACTGGATTCACAGATGGTCAAATATCACTTGGTAAGAAAACCTTCACAACAATAGGTATAATCTACCACGCAGGAGCCACAACCAATTCAGGGCACTACACTGCATATGTAAAAAAGAAATGTGGATGGTTTGAATGTAATGATAGTACCATTACTCTAAAGCAGAGATTACCAGCAAATCTTGCAAACGCTTATTTGATGTTCTTAAAACCAAAATTTGATAAATAAACTGTATTTAAACCTTTAAGTAAATTTGTGTTAAAAAAATATAAACTGTTAGAATACTCCAAAAGCTATCTAACTGCTCAAAGATTCTACAACAACTAATCAGATAAATGAATACCACTAAATTAGACCAAAAAACACACAGTTAGAATACGCCAATTGGTATCTAACTGTCCCAAAATTTAACAATATCCAAAGAGATAAATCAAAACCACTAAAATATATTAAAAAAATAGACAGTTAGAATACGCCAATTGGTATCTAAATGCTCCAAAATTTTATAATATCAAAACAAATGAAGAATCTGTTACTGCTCCAAAAAATACAACAAAGCAAAGTATAAAGCATTAGCCAGAAACAACAAGTGAACACTGAAAACAAACAAACAAATAAACTGTAGCATAACAGAAAAAGGTTTTTTTTTTAATCCAACATGGATTTTTTTTTCTCCCACAGACCCAATGATTTTTAGCAACAAATACAGAAACTGAGCAAATTGCACAGTACTCTCATTTGTACTCTACTAAATATGAGGGTCGAAAAAAAATAAAAGTATATTGCTTATACAATGTAATAAGTCATTACAAAATACTAATACTAACATGCTATTTTCTTTTATCACAGAAATGAAGAAGAAAAACATGGACTCCCATTACTAGACCAAACAGTAAGTATACAATAATAAGGACAACCATAGCAGCATATCACATCCATAGTATCTAATACCTTTGTTCCTTATACATTTGTTTTTCACCCAAAGTTATAAGCAAATATGAATGTGATATACTGCGGTGGTTGTTGCCAGGGCATAGAGTCTTGGGTGCATGGCCAAATGGCTAAATATATGTGCACCATGAGCTGCAACCAAACCCTAAGGAAAGTACAAATAGGTTAATGTCTACCTATATACCACCTTTTCAATTTTCATATTTTCATTGTCAGTAAACACAACTGCCTGGCCTATATATGTCAGTGGACAAAAACAAGTGGCCCAAATATGTGATGTCAGTGATGTAATCAATGACATTTGTGATGTCATTATTGATGTTCTGGGAGTCAGTGTCAGCAGTGCACGCTGGTGGTGGGAGTTATGGCTGGTAAACCTGCCATAACTGGCACATTGTGGGGGCTTTTCAGTTATACTTGTAACCATAACGTCCTTTTAACAAAGTTTCGTCATTGAATTTTAAGTTTTATCAGTTCAACTTAACAAAAACATCCGTTTAACAAAGTTTTTTTCACTGAATTTCTTAGGTCTTTATTAGTGCAACTTAACCATAGCGTTCCTTTACCAAAGATTTTTCACTGAACATATATAAAATTGTTCCTTTTTTCTTGCGTGTTGCTGCAATTCCATGTCCGTAATGTTTTTGTCAATCTTGATATCAATAAAATTGCTTTGAAAAAAAAGAAAATTATGATGGTGTGTTATTCGAAAGAGAGGAAGAACTGTGACCAATCCATTTGCACATCTAAGGTGGTAGCTAACTAATGGCAGTCTCTATAACCCAAATGTCCAACTTCTTGGAGAGTTCCCCTTTGAATCCTGTGAATCCTACTTTTCACTATCTTTCTTTTTCTTGTTTCAATATAACGGCTGCACTAAGCAATGTTTCCTGGAGTTAGGGACCAATATTTGTGTACTGGCCCCGCAGCTGCGGCAGTCCTGCAATTGCTGTTCACGGCGGACTTGGGAGATCTGAACTTCATACAGAGACCCATCTATGTACTCAGTATGCAGCATATCAGGGAGTGGATCTGTTGCCTCATCAGTCTTGTCATCTGTCACAACAGCCAACACCAAGTCATCTCAGCATAATGAGGTTTCAGACGGTTGACGGGAAACACCCTGTGCATTTGTGTTGCACCTTGTTATTAATGAAGTAGTTATCCACACTGATCTTCTCCCAAACCTAATAAGGCCCTGTTGACTTATCAAAAATGGCTTTGGGATTGACTGGTTCAGTAATCCAGACCATCTGTCCTGAAGTATTTTCTGTCACTTTTGCTCTCAGATCATGCCAGTAATTCATGAGCTCCATGCTGTCCTTGCAATTCTGGATTCTCTCTTCTATGTACTTGGACACATGGGATCTGAGACCACGCACATACTCACAATATGTTGTGGGAAGGAATTTGAGGATTGTCCTCAGATAATTCCCACACCAGAGTTAGCAGACAACTAACAGGATAGCAAAAGGAGCTCAAAGGGACCGATCCCTTCTCTGCTCTATGGCACCTTATGGTAGGCAGCCAGAAGGAATGGCAGGAGAATGTCTCACTTTCTCCTCAGGATCTCTTCCAAACCAACTATCATGCCTTTCAGGGTCCTGTTGAAACATTCAACAAGCCCATAATTCTTTGGGCAGAAAACTGTGGAACATTTAAGTCACACCACATTAATTCCACAAAGACTTCATCTATGCAGATATCACGTTCGATCCCTTGACAGAAATTATGTAGGCAACCCAATGTAGAGCAGGAGATGTACACATCCGCGGGAGATCCTACCCCCTTCTTCCCCTATACTGGAGTCATGAGACCATGCCCTTTCTAGCCTCAGCTACTGTGCCAATAATACAGCGAGCGTATGGAAGACGGTATCCATTAAGACAACCATATCTAATGTACGCTCGAGTTGATTACAGCCTACAGGAGGAACTCCCTGAAGGAATATGAGAAAGAGCTAAGAAAATGAACTGATGACATCATAAGCAAGTGTGCACGACGTCCTGAGATACTGAATGAAGACAATATGTAGATTCTAGAGGAGAAAGTACAAAATAAAGAATCAAGTGAACTCTCAAGTGTAAAAGTAGAAGATTACACGATAAAAAGCTCTACAGAAATCAGAGGCATGAAGAATGTACAGACGCTGAAACTCAAGGTCGATCAAGTCATCATATAGGCTTGTTATAAGTAGTAAATACAATGCAGGAGGAGCCGCCATTTTATAGAAACTGGATATGAGTATCATGAAATATTAAGCCAAGGAATCATTGAGAATGAACGAAAAGCTGTGTCGCAGTAGAATAGCAGGTTAGTGGAGCTGCTTGGTGAGGCTGTCTGGCCTGAAGTCAAGAACTGAGAAGTCGAGGTAAGGTATCTAATCTGAAGAAGAATGAGCATGCACAGGATGAATCCTCTCACATTAAGATGCAAGAAAGAACACAAAGGATGACAACTCTTAATTCATGTAAAGCATTTAAAAGCTGCAGAATGAACAGAATCACGGTCTCCCGTCACATGAGTCAAGGCTGAAAATAGGGCTTGAACTTGGAGTTCCAGACACGATAGTGAGTGCCCTCACTCCTGTGCATTCCCAGGATGAGAATACTGTGCAAAGCCAATTCAAAGACAATTTCATGGCAGAAGGCATGAGTGATGAGAGATTTAGGGCTAATTGATTGGTGAGGTAGCTTCATGTCCTATCTCCCTGCACTTGGGTCTTGGCTTGCAGGCTGCTAAATGAACCAAATGTTCCAGACATGGCACAAGCATGCCAACCAATTGTATCAGTCCATATAACTAAGGACCTTATATCTTGAAAAACCAATCAAACTCTGTGTAGCTGATTTGTCTTAGAATGACACGTATGAAAAGGTGGGCATAGGTTGTCCACCTGATATCGGACAGCCAATACATTTTATTTATTTAATGTGATATAGTTTACAAAGAAAGTTGTCACATTATAAATCATATGCACAGCATATAAAACAATCGAACAAGTAATCATACAAAATACATACATAAAAACAGATCATAACTAAAACTAAAACAGAGTAAAACCTAAAACAATTGACTTCATCTACTCCAAATTGATCACAGACAATAAGATAATCTACCAATTTATCAGACAGATTAGAGAGTCAGCCGTTCTTGCCAGGTCAATTTGACTAGTCCACAGATATAGTCCAGAGGACACATTCATATCATTGCAAATTGAGGTTATAGCGTCAAATGCTTAATTGCATATACTCAAGTGTTTTCCAATTGCAGACCAGACATTAAATAATAACATGAGCAGACTGAGATTTCTTGTATTAATACACTGCAACCAGTAAGTAAGATCACTTATCGATTCAAGGTGGTGTACAGACCTACTGTAATATTTTGTGTAAACCTCATCTCTGGGCAGTCTATAAGCACGTGCTTTGCAGTCTCATCCACCCTTTCATATGCAGCAACACCACCCATTGTTATCGAGCTTCCTTTCACTACCCACTACAGCCAAAACAGGAAGATGGTCAATTCTTAGTAATAATATGAATCTCCTTAGCATAGGTGAAGGGCAAAGGTTCAGATATAACTGAGAGCGCTTATATGTATATAACACATAGTGAATGAATTGATATCTCTCATGCCTTCCAAGGTGTACTTAGTTCTCTAACCAATTCCATTTGTCAACATGTTTGGCCAAAGATACCTTCATTGCAGTAATATCACCCCCCCATCTGGGAGTCCAGCTGATTTTGTCTCCATACTCTTCTTAAATCGTGCATTCCCTTTTACTTTACAGACTTCCACATCCATACTTGCCAAAAGCTGATTTTTCTGGGGCATCGCATATTATAAGGTACAACCCAGCACGCTTTTTCAGGACGATAGATTTCATTGACAATAGGCCAAATTCTAATCTAATGATAGCCATAGGAATACAGCTGGGTAAACCCCGAAACTTCCTCCATAATTTACCTTCAATTTTCTGCAGCCATTTCAAGTTGATAGAGATGAGCGATTCCAGGCCATAAGTAAGCATCAGTATTACAACCTGAATATAAATTGGCGTGCTCCCCAGATAGAATAGCCACTCTGTTTACAGGTAAATTGGTGCACTAATGCAGTGATCTGTGCTGCCCAGGCCATTCGTGACTGAGTGCCCAGAAGGTACTCCCCTCTAGCTTCAAACTCTACTCCCAAATATTTCTAATGGTACATGTAATCGATCTCCAAATCTCGAATCAATAATCGTGGGCATGCAATATTTTACCTCAATAAGGCCATTAACTGAGTTTTCTTACGATTGATCACTAGATCATTACTGTCAGCGTATGCCCATAATGCCTCAGATGATCTCATGAGTCTGTTGAAAGTGTGGTCTAGGATGACCAATTCATCTGCTTATGCTAGTACTAAACAATGGGTCGTACCAATTTTTGGGGGACAATTGTGCACTTCAGCGATCACTGCAGGAATATCATATACAAAAAGGTTATACAGTAGTGGTGCAGTCACACAGCCCTGCTTAACCCCCTATATTGTACTATAGGATTAGTCATGGTACCCTGGATAGCCAGTTTAAGTGAGACAGACGTGTTCGGGTGAAGTAGCTTCAAATAATAAAGTAATCCATCTGGGCAGCCTAGATTTTCCAACATTTGCCATAACTTTTCCCTACAAACCAAATCAAAAGCTGCCTTAAAGTCAATATAGAGGGCATATAATGGTGGATTATTGGGTTGTCTGGCTCTAGCCTGCAGGGTATCCATTATTAAGAGATTATGAGCTGTGGAATATCCATGTCTAAAGCCCATTTGTGAAGGGTTAAGTAAACCTATCTTATTGACCCATTCCTGCAGAACTTGCAATAGGAACATGGCAAAAAGATTCCCCGTGCAATCTAACATTGATAATAATCTGTAGCTGCACAGCTCATTCTTGATGCCTTTTTGAAAGACCAAAATGAGAATGGCCGTCTGCCATGAATCAGGTATTCTCCCTTCCGCCATTACCTTGTTAAAAAGTACCTTAAGGAGCCCAGCCCAAAAATAAGGATTACTTTTAAGTACAATGTTTGCCAATCCATTGGGACCAGGTGAAGATTTTAAGTTTTTTTTTATTTTTAAGACCAGCTTGCCCAGAATCACATCAAAGGGAGGAGCAGAAGGTTTAGTAATGATCTCCTCTTGGGCCACTCGACTAATGGCAACATTACGATTAGCCAAGAAACCCTCCCATGCCTGGGCACTAACAGGTTAATCATTGGGTCCATCCTGTTCCCCTTGGCGTCACCCAATAATGCCCATGTATTCCAGGTATTTCTGGAACACAATATCCACACAATGCATTGCTATTGGGTCAGCCTATCGGTCTGCCTCTTATGTTTTAGCAAAGCTCTGTACTTATTTTTTAGGACTCTGCAAGAAGAATGATAGGCAATTAATGAGCCACCAGACACTTTAATCTTATGAATCTGCATTCTTAACTTCAGTTTGGCCTCTCTTATCATAATGGTTACGTTTGTCTGGATATTTTACCATCACTTCAGCTGTCGATGTTGCAAGATGGCTAGAGAAGGAAGAGATCCAGCTCTCTAAATCCTCCACAGACATTGTTTCAAACAATATTTTATTAGAGGTAAACAGATTAGACATTGCCATACCAGCCTTTAATATATTCCTTTCCGACCAGTAGGTGAAATTTCCAGCATGATATACCCTCATATTGCCTAATTGTTTTATGGCAGATCTACTTTCATCTGCCTCAAACTTCAGAATTAGAGCATCATGATTGCTCCATTGATTCGAACTAACACTCATATCCTTGACAAGGATCGCAACATCACAGCTGACAAACATATAATCAAGTGTGCTCTGTGCCTTCCCAATTTCCCATGTATGTCTCCCTGGACATTAACTGTATGTGCGCCCATTCACTATCTCCAAATCCCAGCTATTAAAGAAGTTAACCCAGTACAACCCCTGAGGTTCTTCTACATTGTGTTCCATTGTACATCAAGATTTAAGGCGGGATTGGTAGATGTACCATGGCCACCTCTCACATTATAGTTGAAATCGCCAACCACTATAATGAATTTGCTCTTCGATATCAGAGACCATTGGATCAATAGATCATGTAATGCCTCCTGGAGCGATTCTCTCAAATTAGATCCTGGGGAGTTATACAGGTTAACCAACATTATCTTTTCAGGGAAACCATTCATCATCACTTCAACCTCAACAGCAATAATATTATCCTCCAATTCAGTGGTAATTCTGCGAAACCTCAGTGTATGCAATACCCCAATCATCAGTCCGCCATATGGTCTGCAATGCTCTCCTCTCTTGGCTAAGGATTGGTGGATAGTATATCTGTTCATTACAATAGGTGAAACTAGCCAGGTTTCCTGTAGGCAGATAAATGAAGGATTGGCAATATAGGTTAATGACCCCACCCCTGAGAGAAGGTGGCTAAAACCCTGTGAGTTACAAGAAAATAATGAATAAACTCAATGCTTTTGTACCACAACTGGCAGCGATTCTGCCAACCATTTAACCATATTTTGGATGTCTGCCATCTGTACATCCTTTTCTCTCGGTAAAGTAGGAGGGCACACTGCCTTATTTCACTCGATTGAATCCTTGTTAGACCAATGTTGATGTTCTTGCTCCAAGTCTACATCAAGTTCCACTTCAACTTCCAAAAGGCTTTTTCTATAACTTCAGATCATTTGAACTGTGGAAAGAAATTTACAGTGGATTGCCGTAATATTAGAATTGACACTTTTTAGTGGTTCAATAAACTCCAAATCTTCATACAAGAACACGCGTAGCTGAGGAATCAAGTGAAGAGTAGTAATGAATTCCATTCTTTTAAGCCACCTATGTTGACCTTTTTGTTTCAAAATCTTAATAACACAAGTTTTGTTCTCAGGCATCTTGGGGTTAGTGGCTTTATCCATTGGATCTTCAGGTGGTGACCTCACCTCCCATTCTCGAATTACAGCCTTCTTATATGGCGTTGAGGAATTCTTTGGAACCCCCATGCTGTGGTGAGATAACCTCATCTATTTCCTCAATCTCACCGGAAGACTCATTTGCTTTATCTGGTATTCACCAGCTTGTCAAGCTACCTGCTTCATTAGAGTGCTGCTTTTTAGCACGTGCTGCTCTCTTCCTGGCCTTCTTGAATTTTTCTTTCCAGGAGAACAGAGTTACATAGTGGGGAGGCCACAACGCATGGTAGCTTACGGGTGGCTACCCTCCTGGAAAGACATCATTGTTTCCTGGAGTAAAATATCACAGACTTGTCCACAATATTTTGTTCAGGCTCCTTATTAGTAACTGAGTCTAACATGTCCTGTATTTCCTCAGATGCATTCTTTCCAACTTCTCCAGACCTATTGTCCAGTGGAAGAGTAGTTGGAATTGTATGAGGTAATGTATTTTCAAGTATTCGCCCACACATTTTCAGTATAATTTTCATTGCATATTGCAATGCTGCCATGGATGATTGAAGTTCTGCCAATGCTATGGCACTCGAAAAAGATCCTTCCATTTTTTCAGGTACGCATTCATGGGCTGCGCTTTCAAGGACAATTGCTAAATTGGGGGAAGCAGACAGTCTACCAGAAATTCCATTTTCAGATGGACTTTCTCCTGCAAGTAACACTTGCGCTTCGTATTCCTGAGGTTTCAGAACCACAGGGGTCATAGATCTCTGCATGGAAAGGCAAAGTTCAAAAGAGAGTTGTTATCGATATCTCCAAAATTAGTCCAATCATGGGGATTACTGTCATTCTGGGTATTCGTTTCATTCTCTTCTATTGGGGAGACATTCTTCTCCTTCGCAGTGCTTGCATGAAAAAGTGCGGGTTGTGTGCCTTTACTCTGTGGCACCTTCAGTTTCCTTCCGCCTTTAACTCCCTCACTCTTGCTGATCTTGGATACTTCTTTCTGCCCTCCTTTCCTAATATTGTAGCATGATTGCTGACCTTTCTTAGATGGAGCATGTTGTTACCAAGTGCACTGTCAAACACTGATATTCGAGTGGACGGGAAGTGAACACAGTTAAATACTTTATTTTGTTTCCAAAACCGCAGAAATATACAAATCTATTTTATCGGTCAGTACTGTGGACGGGGCCCATGCAGGACCCAATAGGTTCCAGGTAGCGAGATCAAACGATTTCTCCAACAGTCTCCCGACTTAGCGCTCAGTAGCAAAATGTGTCAAGACAATCCTAGCTCCTATATGATAGTATATCTAAATGTTTCCCTTAACCAATCCCAACCCTTGATAGGTTTTTCACTATTGCCGCGTAGCATGACATCACTCTGATGTATAATGAAGAATGTAAATTGTATTTTTGTGGAAGTCACTGAGACTGAGCGTATTTCCGTTGATGTTCGTTGTAACCTCCCTGTTTTAAATAATTTTTAATAAAGCAGTAACTTGCCATCTTCTTGAGTTTGTCCTGTTATTTGGACTCATAATTATTCTGGTGTAATCCCATCCAGCTTTAAATGCACTTTCCAAGGGCCATAAGCTCATGTAGTAGCAGAGGATGGTTTCAGATCTGAACTAGTTTGACTTTAGAGTTTCGGACGATCAGGCATCGTCCGCCCATTAGCTGGAAGATTGTGGAGTTTCCTGTAGAGGGCCGCCGATAGAAATAAACTTGCAAGAAAAACCAAAAAGGTGGGCAGATCCCTCTTTGAAGAAATCCCTGCTCGGTTTCCACGGGTGCTCTGCGGATGGAAGGCAAAGTGGTTGGATTGCAGGAGGAGTCGATAACAAAGTCCTCAAGATGATTAAACTGATGTAAGTAGACTTAGGGAAATGGCGATAGTAAGGGCGGGATGGTGTTCTTTTTGGGAAACAGAACATTTTGTGTGGATAAAATAAACGCCTAGGTAATCCTATTTCAAGGGAGATAGAAGAAGACGTATCGAATTCCAGTCAGAATATTAAGAGAGAGAATACACTCAGTCAGGACTCTGTAAAGTGACGTCTTATACACATATGGGATAATATAAGTGGAGGCGAGGAAGTAATACCTCTCACTATTAATGACTATAGGGTAAAGGGAAGGTAATCCCAAGAGTTATTAATGTGTATTGTGTTATTATTTTGAGTTTTTTGAGTTAAGTGTAGTAATCTATTGGCACCAATCAGAAGACCAATAGGTTGTTGAGACAAAAGAGTATTGAGCGGCGATTGATGGTTCTTGCATATATTTAGTGTTTTAATATTAAAAGTGATGAACAATAAGCTTTAAGATAAGTATAGATTTATTAACGATCTGGTAAGTATCGACAGTTAATTGTGACTTTTCATTATGAAGGACACTTGTCTCATGCATTTTTGTAAAACATTACCATGACATGCGCCCAAGCTCAAACAGTACAGTGCAGAATTGCTAAAGGGCACAGGTGATAAAATGTTCATTCCATGGCATCCAAAGGGAATCATTGTCGAATGCAGTATACAAAACATGATCACATATGTACACACTGAGTACACAGGGAAGAAATGAGGGAAAAAACTGACAGTTTTAGAACTTTAGAAAATGTATCAAGAGGAGAAGGAGGACCCCACCCACTGGAGGAGTGAATGCTTAATCAGCACAAAGGGAAGGGCATTAAGCCCTCGGCTCCTCTTACTCTGCTGGAAATTAGGAGCGTAGATGCAGAGGAGACAGGATTATACCCTTTAAAGGAATTAAAAGCAGCTGCAGGGTATAGTGACGCAATGTATGAACCCCCCGCTTACAGTAGCTATGACAACCCAGAAGAGAGTAAAAGGAAGGAAGATGACTGTAAGTTCATACTAGATAAAGTAAAAAGAAGCAAGAGATTGAATATATGAACAGATTTAGATAGAGAAATTAAGTGATGGAAGGAGAAAAGGATAGAGCTGATGAGGTAATGCTTGTACAGAACAAATGAATGGGAGGAAAGACAGTACTCAAGTTAGATGGGAAAAGCATTGAGGAGGTTAGACAAAGGGAAGACAAAGATGAGCAAGAAAAGGATAGGGAATGAGAAAAGTGGATGAGGGAGGATGAGTAAGGAAGGAAGAGCAGGGAATGATGGGAAAAAATATATAGGAAAGAACAAAAGATAGACAAAAACCGGGTGGAGATACAAAGGAAGTACGACAGTAGAAAGAAAGAAATAGAAGAAAGGGATAGGCGAGAAAGAAAGAAAGAGGAACAAGCACTACGAGTAAAGAAAAAAAGATTACAGAGAAGAAGAACGAAGGGAAGAAATAAAACATGAATCACAAAAGCAAGAAGAAGACAAGGCAAGAAGAGACGCAAGGCAATGAAGGGACGTGGAAGAAGGAATAAGACAGAATAGACGGCCACAAACTCTTGATGCCAGTTTCGTTCTTAAAGAATGAATGAGGCCGAGCTAGGAAATACGATGGGAAACCACAAGAAAGATTCTCCCAATAAAAGAACTAGTCTTAGAAATACCTAGATTAGTACTAGAAGAGGAAAGATATGATGCAGAAAATATTGGCGAAAGGATCGAGAAAATATACCAGCAAATAAGACAGAACAGCGAGTATGTAACTTGGGGAAGCGGTAGACGATCCCTGGTAACGATATCACAGGATGAGGAGGAGAATATGCTCATTAGTGATCATAGAGCACTGTCTTTAAGTAGACACGATTTTGTTAGAGAAGAGGAGGATGACAGTCACACCAGTTGGGGTATAGCCATGTCAGACAAAGAAAGGGAGACAGCTTGTAAGGTATGAGGGGAGGATGTATGCACTCCCTTAGGAAATCAGAATTTAGACAAGGAGATAAGATGGTCCGACCTGGAGCACCCTAAGGAGAAAACACCAGATCCTATACCATAGGAACTTCCCCGAAGACAATCGTGTAGTATGAGAGAAGAATCTCCACCTTATGTGAGTAGGTTAAAGTTGTTACCAGCATGAAGATGAACAGGGACAATTACCCTGCATTGGGAAAACGAATAATGGGATCCGATTATGGGATGGGGTTCTCACAGTTCCCATTGTTAGAAAAGGGAGGGGCAAGACTTCAATATATTCCATGGCCCTATATGGATAAGGATAACTTAAAATGTAAGTTACCTAGTTTGAATTTGGGGGCTGGGAAATTGATATATGAATTAGAGAAAATGACAGGGGGAAACATGCTGGCTATAGGAGACATAAAAGGTCTACTGGCAGCTATTCTTGATTCTTGGGGAGAGAGCTGACAGCATTTGGAGACGAGCGAATATGCAAGCTTGATGGCACAAAACACAGTGCACGATGATGCACCATTTAATAATTGCCGGGCAGATGTTTGGAGTGCTCTCAGGGTACAGTATCCAGATATATCAAATATGGGCTCAATTATGGCACGTAAAATGAAAGAAGATGAGGTCGCTATTGCTTACATTCAGGATATTCAAGAGAGATGGCAGCTTGTGATGAGTGAACTGCGGGAAAAGACATTGGTGCTATTTGATCATATTTTTATGTCAGGGATTGCCAGTTGTGGTACAAAGACAGATAAGAAAACAAGTAGGAATGGAAGCAAAGCTATGTGTGATATACAGTTGACTATTGTGCATATTTGCTGATGTTACAAGAGAAGAATAAAAAGAAAAATGAGAACAGGAAGATTGAGGAATCTAAGTCAGTTCTGAAAAAAAATCAACATTTGCTATAAAAGGGGCAGTATTGACAAGGGGAGAAGGAGTAGGGATGCATGAAATAACGGGTGCATCACAGGTGAATAATGTACACCCAATGGATCAAAGTGGGTATGGCTTTTGGATTTAGAGGAAGAGGTGGATTTCAGAACACCCAAGGTGGATTTTAAAATTCCCAGGGTGGGAGTCAGAATATTCAGGGAGGATATAATGGTGGGTTTGCCAGAGGGCCACCCTCGGTGTGTTGTAATTGTGGCATGACAGGGCATATTGCGCATGCATGTAGAAGCCGAGGAATCGCACAACAAAATGGACAACCTTCAAGAGGGGGGACAGCTTATCCACCACCATACAGTATGCATACACACAAAAGGGCTTTGCCCAGGATCACATCTCCTATCAGACACAGCCACTGCAAGCACAGCAGGCACAACAGCAGGGGTCTGTGCAAATGCACCCACTGCAAGGGAAATCACAACAAGCACCCATGTAAACACATTTCTTTTCTTTTATTTTATTTTTTTATTGTATATGGTTACAAATTTAACCTTTCACAAACATACAAAATATTTGAACTATTGATAAAATCCAAAGCTTAAAAGAAAGTAAATCCAAAGCAAGTAGGTCAATTTTTTTTACAACCTTCAGTTCTTGAAAACAAAACAAAAGAAAAGACGATGAGGATTGAAGGAAAAAAAGGAGGACAAAATCAAAAATTTGAGAGAAGGAGAAGAAGCAGCTTCCTCAGAAAATCAATTGTCCAAGATTTAGCATTCTCGGCGGGCAACATATAGAGATCCAGACCCTCAAACAGCCTTTTGGCAAGATTTTACAGTTCTAGCTTGCAGTCCTCCAGCATCTTAACTACAGTGATTGTCTTTTGTTGGGATTGACCATCGATCAGACTTTCCCAAAGGTGGTCGTACCCCCAGTATATTGAATCAGAGATGAACCTGCTGAAGAACTGTTGTCTGGAGCTTCTCGTGCCCTCACACTCCAACATCAGATGTTTGATGGATTTATTTTCTGGCTTGGCACAGATATGACACAAATTCAAGGCTCGGGCCCCCAGACCTCTTCACGCTAGGATTTCCCCATTATGTAGAATGTTTAATCTTAGTCTCATAAATGTATTCCTCAGTCTCCAATCTGGGAACTTAATTAGATATTTACTGAGGAAGCCCAATTTTCTTTCCGACATTTGTAGAGGATTTGGGTTGGGCCCTGATCTTATTTTTTCAAGTGTCTGGATCCAATCCATTTCCTCCCACTTTATTTTAGCCTTTGTTGGGTTTTTCTCCACCAGTTTTGGGTCTATATCCGCACTCCCAAGCTGTCCCTTCACCAGCAAGTCTAGCCTACCCAAATATTGAGAGGTACCCGCCTCCAGATGTCTTCTCATGTCCGCATATAATGAGTCATCTTGGGTCGTCGTAATACGATGTTGCAGTATCATCAATTTCCACCTCGCTTGAGATTTTAATGATCTTAGGCCCAGTTCAAATCTAAGGTTATCCATGGATAAACTCATTGGTAGACCCAATACATACTTCCACAAATGACCTTCCAATTTTTGCCAAGGTGTATACCATAGTTGAGGTTTGGCTTCGAGACCATACAGCAGAACAGGAATGACTTTGGCCTGGTAGAACTTAAGGACTGGTATGATAGAAAATTTGCCATATTTCCAGAGAATTCTTTTCATCTGTGCTGCTAATGGTTTTATTTTTGCATCAAGGTCTGATTCTACCTTACATATTGCTGGGGTGGCATAGATCTTATACCCCAGGTAGACCAGGTCCCCCACCCTTGTGATCACCCCCCCGCCCCATTGACCACTTTTGGAAGACAAGATTTTTGTTCTTTTGTCTGAAGACCAGCACCCTTGATTTGCTTGAGTTTAAAGAAAGCCCATTTTCCACAGCATATTTTTGGATACCATTGAGTTGACAGACGTTGCAGGCCAATGGCCATTTCATCCAGGACCACCACGTCATCGACATAGGCCAGCCAGTGTATTTTTTTTTACCACTTATGGATGGGCTGGCCAACATAAAGGGTGCTAGAAAGGCCCACATGTCCGCTGTGTATAGATTAAAACATAGGGGGGCCCTAGAAAACCCTGCCTCAGCCCCCAGTTTACTCTCACTGGTTCTGACAAGTGGCCCTCTGCATCTGATCTCACTCTGATATCATTTTCTTTATGGAATTCAATGAGCATCGTCAAGAGCCCCTCTGGGATGCCTTTTGCTCTTAACTTCAACCAAAGCCTACCCCTGTCCACTTGGTTGAAGGCCCATGAGAAATCAAACCAGGCACCATACAATTGCCCCCCCCCTTTGCCTGTGTTTTTTCACTCAAGGGGTTTAGTATCATACCATTCACTGCAGATGAGAGCCCCCTCCTGAACCCTGTTTGGCACTTAGACAGCATTCCAACTTTCTTTTTCCATTCTTCCAATTCCCCCAGCAAGATTTTAATAAAAATCTTGCTGTCAATATCCAGCAGGGCGATGGGGCGATAGTTTTTCGCAGCCTCCCTATCGCCCCCCTTAAATAATGGGATAACTGTAACAGTACGCCATGATGTCGGAAGTTGTTTCTTTGCCAGTATTTCCCTAAAGTGCCATTTGAGCAATTTGTCCCATAGAGCCGGGTTTCCCTTCAATACTTGATAGGTCAGGCCGTTAGGGCCCGTCGCATTCGAGGAGGAGGCCTTCATAATACAATCTTCGATATCCGAGGCATTGAACTCAAGATAGAAACAATAACAGGGTATACCACTAGCTACCCACATCTACCACACACCAGTACTGGGCAAAACCTACATACAAGAAAATGGTGCAAACCATTAGATTCAACGGAGGGGCCTCATATCAAAACAGATATATTTTAATGTTTATACAACAGACTATATGCTCACATAAAACATATAAAACACTACTATGTGCAGATGTAACTTGAAGAGCAACACAACAACACCATGGGAATGCACCCACAGGGACAGCTGTTTTTAAATGAACTGCAAAAAGTATTCATTTGAAGTAACGTGATGTTAGTAGCAGTGACTTCAACTGGGTAGCAATATTTATCCCACATGAATTAAGGCAGTATCAAATGCAAATATTCATCCAACATGGATTTAGACAGCGTCTACACTTAACTGCCTGATTCATGGAATTATTTGCGTGAAAAAGCAGATTTGCGCGTCTTTCTGCCTGAAAATTCCCATACTTCAAACAGGGATTTTCAGGCAGAAAGGCGCGCAAATCTGAATTTTTCACGCAAATAATTCCATGAATCAGGTGCTAAATGTGTTTCTGGCACAGGGAATGACACTTCCGTGATCTAGCTTTGGTTAGTGCAATTCCGAGACCCGTCTTCAGGACGCAGAAAAATAGTGGCAGTGTTCAACTATGGTGCCTGGAGCCTGTGCATCACAGTTGGACCCTAAAAAACAGGTAAAACTAATTAAATTTAAAAAGAGGCCTATAGAAAAACACAACATGCTATATGCATTATGCAGAAAGGGAGTAGGGATACCACTGACCTGGTATACAATTTCTTTTTAGGTGTGGCGGGCAACTTATTTAGACTTTGGAGGTAACCGTCATGTAAATTCGGCATCTAGAGAAGTCCATAATTCTAAAAATAGAATAAAGTGGATTCAGCCATCAGGCATGTCCTTATCCATGAAAACCAATCATACAATTTATATTACTTGTAGGAAAAGCTGTATTAATTACCATATTCCATTCGGTGATTTCTTTTAGTGAATCACGTTCCCTCGGCAAGAAAGTGCAAACAGCATTAACCATAATGCATCATATGTCCTGTGAGGGCACAATAAAAGCATGCGGGACATCCATTAGTCACCTGTGTCACCTTTAGGATTATAAAAATGTGTACACCGCTGTGAAAGCCACTTACTTGCTGTCTGCATGTCATAGTACAAGACAGGGGACTCTCTCGACCTGTGTAACCACACAAAGTTCAGCGCAGAGACAAAATGCTGTCAACTCATGTTGCAATCACTCGCACCGCTGTGATCAGTTGACCTGTAATTTCTTTTCATATGCCTGCACGGTAAAATGACAGGCATTACCCGTTAGTTTCGGTAGTATAGAGTGAAATCAGCTTCAAAGGAAATGATTTCCTCTAGCCGAGTGGCGCTTACCTTTCCGCACCTACTCTGTGTCTTTGAATCCAGCGTCACGTGTGGAAATAGACGAGGACTATCTTTTTAGGCGCAGCTCATTTGTAGGGAGTCCGCTGTCCTGTGATTGGGCATTCGTAATGCTCAACACTAAAGATGGTTCCCACAGTGCCTGATAGTATTCACAGCAGAGCAGGATGCCATCATACAGTGGTCTGGAAGTGCCCAGCAGCTTGCGTGTCCTGTGGCACGGGTATAAGGATTGAAGTCTCCACAATTCCAAATGACCACTCTGTCTGCTAATACGTACCAGAACCAATCCCAATGACCAATTTGTTAAAAATGTTGGTCATATTGATCAGGTATTTTATACTTAGTACTGAGACAACATATGTGAAAAACCTCCAAGGGAGCTGGAAAACAATTCCACTTAGTTGGTTATCTCTGAGTGTCATGATAATCATCTACAACAATGTCGACCATGACTTGCGGGCTCTCTCTTGCACTATGGGGCATCAATTCTATTGGTAGCACTCGTTTGGCATGCAAAGGGCCCCCCCTTGTAGTTACGGCACAAGGGTGGGAGCAGGTTTTTCTTTCTTTTTTTCTTTATGTTTTAAATTATTTTTAGTAAATATCTTAATTGTTTGACAATTGGGGGTTCTCCCCACCTGGTTACTCTAAAACGGGGTCGTATGTATGTATGTTTCCCTGTCTTTTCAAAGTGTAATTGCTTATCTCCTGATGAAGACGTAACAAAATTAAGGTTATATATGTCGAAAACGTTTGAGAAACCAGAGATGAGGTCAAGTTTGGATATTGATGTGACCCATCCCAACCAATGACCATTTGTGCAATCTGTTGTGGTCTCTTATATATTGATTATATACTTCTGTCCTTTTTAACGAAGACAATAAGTAATTGATTGTTATGTTCTTTTTATGATAAAGTTTTAGCTTATATTTGTCACTGTAGTATGAATGGCTAATGGATGCATGTGTATGAATGCTATGAATTGTATGTAAAATATGTTTTCTTAAATCTTTCTCCTGCAATGTAAAATTGTTATGAGTTCTATGATTAATTCATGATTAAAATTATGATATTTAAAATAATGGATCAGGTCTAATTAAATTCCTTGATTCCCCCTGTTTTCAAAATTGTATCCTCTGGATCCTTTTTCCGAGATTAGTAGTATACTAATACCCTGACCCAGAGTGAGGGGTCCCCTGTGACTTTCAGATAAAAATACTAATGCAGCAATGACCAGCGTTCTTTCAGGAAGACCTCTAAAAAGTGACAAGTGTCCTTTGGACTACGGGCTCATATGATGTAGGTGTATTGTATTGAATAGGAGAGGTTCAAATAAAACCCAAGCCAGGATCAATTTTACCCCGAGAAAAACAGTATCCTATGTCTCTAGAAGCTAATGAATGCATATTTAAAACTATTTCAGCATTAATGAATCAGGGAATCCTAGTGCCATTGGAATTCCCGTGCAATACTGTGGTGTATCCGATTAAAACATCGAAAGGGGGGTCATGGAGATTCATCCAGGACATGCACCCTCTTTATCAGATTGTAGAAGCAGAGTTTCCATTAGTTCTGAATCCTGCAACAATATTGTGTAGCATTCCAGTTGAAGCTAATTTTTTCACAGTGATCTATTTAAAGAATGTGTTCTTTTTGATCCTGTTGCACAAAGATTCACAAGACCTTACTTCCTTTACGTTCAGACAAAAGAGACCAAAACATACTCTTTTACCTCAAGGGTAGGGTGACTCCCTGTCAATCTTTAACATGGTCCTACGGATGGATCTAGGCAACATTGAACTCAAGAGTGCAGTAATTCAGTACGTTGATGGCATATTTATCTGCAGTGAAACAGAGGATGAATGTAGGCTGGAATCTGTTCAGTTGATGACTATATTGGCAGACAAGGGATACATGGTAGAGAAGGAGAAATTACAGTATTGTCAGGAAGAATTGGTGTACATAAGCCAGTTAATTTCACATGAAGGAAAGACAGTGACACTTGAAAGAGCTGAGGCTATCCTGAGAACATCAAAGCCAAACACAGTGAGGCAAATGCAGCCATTTCTGGCCTTATGCAATTATTGCAGGGCCTGTGTGTTTGACTACAGCACGTACACAGAACCACTGCTGCAAGCTCTTAAGAAAGCACAAGTCGGTAAGGAAACAATAGAGTGGACTGAAGAAATGGAGGAAGGATTTGAAGAATTAAAAAGAGAAATCTGTACAGCTCCAGTTTTAGGCATTTCCGACTATAGTGAGGAATTGTATTTGTTTTCACAAACTAATTGGTCAGTGATGACAGCAGTACTCACATAAAGAGGAATCCTAGGGTATAAACCTTTGGCATATTACAGTGGGATTTTAGACCCAGTTATGAGAGGACATTTCCCATGTGAACTATCTTTGGCTGCTTCCACATTTGCAATTGAGAAGTCCACATATATTACCATGGGCTTTTCCATCAAGCTTTACGTGGAGCACGCCTTATTTGCCATTTTAGAAAAACCCAAATGTACATTGACGTCACAAAGAGCAACCCAGCCATTAAAATAGTGAGGTGTAAAATACTAAAGCCAGCCATGCTTTTTAGCTAAACCTGTAGAAAAATGTGATCATGTGCATGACTGCTCAAATTGTGTTGAATTCTATGATGATATACCCTGTGTGAAAGCAAATGTTCTACCGGGGTGGATATTCTCTTTATTGATGGTTCTTCAAAAATTTAGCAAGCTAGTGGGGAGAGTCATTCGGGATCTGCAGTTGTAAGAAACAGATTAAATGGTGAATTTGAGGTAGTGGCGAGTGCAAGACTACCGTCCATTTTTCAGCACAGGCAGCATAATTGGTAGTACTTATTGTTGTGATCGAGAAACACAAAGGTCTTGAAGTAACGGTGTACATGCCTATGTGACATCAACCATACAGGCAGGGCTGTCACGCTGGAAAAGGAGGGGTTATCTCCACGCAAGACGGCACTCCAGTGCAACATGCATCTTTATTGGACAGGCTTATTAAGGAACTGCAAATCCCAGTAGCCATAGCAGTCGTAAAATACATAGTACATACTAAATGAAGCCACAGACGTAGATGCCAAAAGTTTTGCATATTCTTCAGAAATGTTGAGTTTCGATATTGAGAACGTCAAAGAAGTACTGAATAGATGTATGGTAGTATGAGAAGGATTTAATATGCTGTCAATTACACAACTAATAGAGATTCAGGGTAGAGCCCTAAAAGAATAGCCGGAGGAAGGAAACTGTAGGGGGTGTATTTTATCCCTCACAGAAGTATTATGGAGACAAGAAAGCACTGGAAAGCCAGTGATGCCAGCAGCATTGT
The DNA here is from genome assembly GCF_040938575.1 of Ambystoma mexicanum. Taxonomy (NCBI): domain Eukaryota; kingdom Metazoa; phylum Chordata; class Amphibia; order Caudata; family Ambystomatidae; genus Ambystoma; species Ambystoma mexicanum. The sequence goes on along the minus strand of NC_090941.1, from coordinate 206,577,025 downwards.
GGAAAGAAGCACTCGAGCAGTTGTGTTATGCAGCGCATATAACCAGAGAAAGTCTTGCTGCCACCATTGCGGAAGACTGGTTTGTTTCCAAATTGTTGGAACACGTTGCACAGTTCATTGTGAATTGCATTGTGTATCAAAAGTTCACAGCTGGGCATACACTAAGGACAATGAGAGGAGAAATACCCCTACCAAAGAGCTTGTTTGAATATTTGCATATCAGTTACATCGATATGCTGCAGTCATGTAAGCAATACAGGTATCTATAGTGGTGGTGTGTCCCTTTTCTAGGTGGATGGAAGCTGGTCCTTGTACACATCCTGATGCCACTTGTGCAGCATAGCACGTGAAGTATTTCTGAGATGGGGTGTTTGCGAAGTCTTGAGGTCTGATAATGGGCCACATTTTGTCAATTAACTATTTGAACAAATAGGACTTCTACTTAGTATAAAACGGAGGTTTTCTTCTGCTTATCACCCACAAGCAAACAGGTTTTCTTCTGCTTATCACCCGCAAGCAAACAGGATATGTGAGAGACTCAACGGCCTCCTAATAGAAAGTGTACCCAAGATTAGATTAACTTTGAAAAACAGATTGCTATATTGCCTACCCATAGCTTTATGTGCCCTTCGAAATCAGCCAGGTTCAGACTATCATCTTATGCCCCATGAGCTAGTGACAGGGTATTGCATGAGAACACCTCTTACGCCCACATCTAGAGTCAGGAGTGATGCCCAGAGTGTAGCACAGACTCTAGGTGATGAAATGCACAATAATTTGACATGTATGACTACCAGTAATTCTTTCATTTCAGATCAAGTCAAGCATCGGAGGGAGGGGTCAAGGAACACAGAAGAGGATGGCCAAGTAACCAATCCGAGTGAATTATTTCCACCACCAAAGTTGTATGTTGGAGATCAAGTACTTATAAAGAATTTTACTCGTTGATGGCATGAACCAAGATTAAATGGTCCTATTGGTGCAGAAGAAGTTTCCCCTATTGCAATTAGGTTGGCTGGAAGAGGAGCGTGGTTATATTTATGAGATGTAAAAATCTACTAAGACAAGACCCACCCTCCAGCACCCGTTGGCCAAGATGCAAGACAAGAAGAAGAATTGCAACATGTGCAGATACAATCGTTGACCAAGAAGAAGGATGATAAAACACTGTGTGGTTAGCACACATTTCTTTTGGACTGGAATTCATTTGGACACTCCTTAAGATTTTAGCAGGAAGTGCATGGACTTTCAGAGAATTCCAGATCATAAACGTACTTTTAGAGATATTTGAAAAAGTAAAGTCATATCAACATTATGCCCAAACAGCAATTCCTTATTGGAAATTGGAAGATAGATTAATACCCAGCTATGTTTTTAGGAGCATATCTGTTTCATGGATAATACGTGATACCCATTGACAGTGACACACAACGTCTTGTAGTTGCAATTTTTGTGTTTATACTTCAGTGATACTCTACCCTCGTTAGGATAGATGTTAATATTCTCACGTTTATACATGATCCAAAAATTGTTGAGTTATCAAAAGACTTCTAATTATGATAATTGAGCAGATTGTGCAACTACGAATGTAAATTGAGCATGTATATTAAAATGAGTCGGGAAGAAGATAATGTGGTTATTGATTGAGAGCAAGTTCGAGGAGTATTGGTGTGGCACACCAAATGTTTCTCTAGACTTTTATGCCTCATATACATATGCATGTGTATTTACTTCTTCTTTCTGTACCTTACATTTCAAAGTATTTACTACCCTAATGATCCAATTGAAAACACAACACCTGTGATTTATCCTCTTTGGCCATGTCAAAGGGCATAAGAGAAATGCAGAATACGATCATCAGAGAATAAATACCTATCTTGATAATTCAGCTCACCTGGAGAATAATATGTGGTACCAACACATGAGAAAGGTGGGGGAGAGAGCAGCTAATGATAATTATGTCTGCTCTCTCATCCTCTATGCCATGAGTACAGTAAGAACCTTCATTTCAAAAGAGATTTTGGCACAAGATGTGATGTGCCTCAGTCATCTAGCCATGTGTACTACTAGAGGACAGTTTCAAGGGAACTGGGCAACTTTGCGATGGAGATCAAGACAGACATTTCCATACCAGGATGATTATATCTAGACAACACAAATTGAAAAGGATCATGCATGGACAGATAGGATGCTTGTGTATCCTTCTGTAGGACAAGACAAGGTGATAGTTGAAGAAATTAAGAGGATGAATTGCTCTGATATGACGGAAAAAGCTGGAATGCCTGGATTCTGGGAATGTTCACAGCTGCTAATCGATGGACGAGTGAGTACAACCAAAGGATGGGAACATGGAATGATTTCCTGTGCAGCTCAGCTGCTGAAGAAGGAAGCAGTACAAGAGTTGCTAAAGGTGAATGACGAATGTCTAAAGACATGGGCCAAGTTGTCACGGTTCTGGGAGGCTGTAGACTATGAACTCGCTGGAGGAGTCGGCTCAATTGATGGTGCCATTATGCTCTGCTGTGTTGTGGCCTACGCGGTCTAGTCTTCCTGCAACATGGCCACTGCCGGGAACCATTTATTCATGTGGATCCCCGGCAGTGGCATGTTGCAACTAGTTAAGGTTTCTCTTCAGCTTTGCTGTGCTCTCTCCCTAGTGCTTTCTCCTTGGCAGAGCTCCACGTCTGTTCTCCTAGTCCTTTGCTGGCCATCTTTTGTTTCTTTTCTGTTTCCCTTTTTCTGCACTATTAGTCGGTGCCCTTGCCGGTTCTTCCCTCTCTGTCTCATTTTCTGTGTCTTTCTGTGCGCAGCACCTCTCGCTGCCCTCCTCCTTTGCTCTCCCCTCTTCAGGATTACTCTTTGCTTTCCTCTCTGGTTTGGTGGTCGCCCGGATCGCATTTGCTATTCCAGGGCCCGCTGCTGCTGGTATTCCCAGAACCTTATTGGTGTTCTCTATGTCCGCTCACTGAGCTGCAGGCACCTTTCTGGATATGGTGCATTACTGCCTCTGTGAACCTATCTAGCCCTGATCTATCAGAGTTTACAGGGTCCCAGGGTTACTCTAGCCTTAGCCCTTCCTCCTTCAGTTACTCTGGTTACTCAGGTTATACACTACTGGTTTGTTGGCCACATTCCAGATTCTCTTACCTCTGCCTATGTTCTCCACCTCTGGGAATCTGCATCCCGGAGTGCCTTCTGCATCTGGAGAATCTCACATCCACCATCTCTCTTGGTGTTTTTAATGCCTCGTAGCTTTTTCGCCATTCACTCAGTTGTTCTGGAATCGGAGCCCCTACCCTGCTTTTCACTGCAGTCAAGGTGACTTCCTTTTGTAGTAGACCATATCTCCTAAAGAAAAAGAGAGATTCCCACAAAAAGAAAGAAAAAGGATCCCTTCCTAGAGCCAAGTCCGTCAGGTGTGAAGGAGGAGGGGGACTCAAGTACTTCAGAAGAAGTGGTGATTGATACAAGTACTTTAAGTGCTTACATGGCTGGAAGACGAAGCAGGCCCAGTGCCTGTAGTCCCATTGGTTAATGTGACACCATGCTTTCGGAGCAAGGGAAAAATTAAAGTTGGGGAGAATAAAGGATGCAAAACTATAATTGATGTTCCAGGAATGAGGAGAGGGACAGCTACCTTAATGGATCGATATTGGGCATGCAGATCTAGAGCATATATGAAACTGGCCAGGAATTGGGGTGGAGTGTGTTCCTTGGTATACGTCCATGTTCCAGCATTAGTGAATCCTCAGAATGATCTGAAAATTGAAGGATTTCAAAAAGTGGGTGAGCACTTGAGAAAAAGAAGGTCACTTCTACTCTGGCAGATGAAGAGAGAGAATTATTTCTCACAAGAATTATTAAAGTCTTATGAAGTAATTCCTGAAGAGCACAAGTTGTTCAGCAAGACTGCGATTATGCTGACATCCATGTTCATGCTTGCAATTCAAACAGCAGTGAATGCCAAATGGCTACAGATCACCAAGTGGGAGCTGTTACAAACAATGAATGCCACTATAAAAGTATTTAATGTCAGAAAAGAAGAGCTGAGGGCCAAAAAATGGATGACCCTCCCAAATAGGTATGTCCTCAACATGATTACTGCAATAGAAGGAGGTGTTTGCGTCAAGATGGGGCCATCATGTTGTACATTCACACCATCTAACAATGGGGAGAACAGGACTTTGATGGAGGCTATATCAATGTTGACAGAACTGCACACAGAAATGGAGGAAGTGACAGATGTCATTGGAGATGACAGTTGGTTCTCACTCCTGTTTTCATGGATTCCGTATTGGATGGAAAATTTATTCAAGTTCCTTGGAGATATATTATTGATAATAATGTTTGGATTCTGTATCATAAGGAAAATAATTGGACAATGCCAGAAAACGGCAAAGAAAGCAGTGGGAATGAAGATCATGATTGACACAAAGAATGAACCAGAAGACAATATGCTGACTGATAGTGCCATTAGAGCTTGTATTAAAGCAAGTATTGTGACACCTGAAGGAACAAAATTCTGGTATCCAAAGGATCATAAGAATTGCATGGGACCTTGGTTCTTCTGTAGCCCAACTGGAGAATGCAATTACATAACCTTGGAGTGTGGATGAACACATTAAAAATGTGGGCAGCCTGAGGGGGGTGATGAAGATATGGATACCCAAGAAACCCCTCTTCCAAGAAAATATCCAAAGAAGCAGAAATACTCAAGAAGGTGGTCGAGGACTCGACCAGAGGGGGGAATGTAGAGGAGCAGATGTACACATCTGCAGGAGACCGTACCCCCCTACCGCCACTGTGTTGGAGCCATGAGATCATGTCCTGGCTAAACTTAGCTATTTTGCCAATAATACAGCAAGCAAATGGAAGATGGTATCCATTAAAATGACCATGTTGAATTTACCCTAGAGTTGATGACAGCCTACAGGAGGAGCTCACTGAAGGAATGTGAGACTGAGCTATAAAAATTAACTGATGACATCATAAGAAAGTGCGCACAATGTTCCGAGATACTGAATGAAGACAATGTATGGATCGCAGAGGAGAAAGGACGAAGTAAAGAATCAAGTGAACTCTCAAGTGTAAAAGTAAAAAATTACACAATAAAAAGCTCTGCAGAAATCAGCGGCATGAAGAATGTACAGACGCCTGAAACGCAAGGTAGATCAAGTCATCATATAGGCTAGCTATAATTATTAAATAGAATGCAGGCACCATTGTATTGAAACTGGACATTGGTATCATGAAATAGTAAGCCAAGGAATCATTGAGAGTGAACAAAAAGCTGTGTCACACTAGGATAGCCGGCTAGTGCAGCTGCGTGGCGAGGCTGTCTGACCTGAAGTCAAGAACTGTGAAGTTGAGCTCAGCTATCTACTCTGTAGAAGAACGACATTGCAGAGGATGAATCGTCTCACGTTAAGGTGCAAGAAAGAACACAAAGGATGCCAAGTGTCAATTCATTTAAAGCATTTAAAAGCTGCAGAATGAACATAATCGTGTTGATCCGTCATGTGAGTTAAGGCTGAAAATAGGGCTTGAACTTGGAGTTCCAGACACGATAGTGAGTGCCCTCGCTCCCATGCATTCCCAGGACAATAATACTCTGCAAGGCCAAGTACAAAGACAATTTCATGGCAGAAGGCATGGGTGATGAGAGATGTTGGGCTAATTGGGTGGCAAGTTAGCATAATGTCGTATCTCCCTGCACCTGGGTCTTGGCTTACATGCTGCTAAATTAACTGAATTTTCCAGACATGGCACAAGCGTGCCAACCGATTGTATTAGTCTGTATAACAAAGGACCTTATGAATGAGAAACCAATGAAACACTGTGTAGCTGATTTGTCTTAGATACCAATCCAAGCTCCTATATGATTGTATTTCCCTTAACCAATCCTGACCCTTGATAGGTTTTTCACTTTTTCCACGTAGTATAACTTCACTCTGATGCATAATGAAGTATGTAAATTGTATTTTTTGTGGAAATCACTGAGAGACTAAGCGTACGTCAATTGATGTTCATTGTAACCTCCCTGTTTTAGATAATTATTAATAAAACAGTAACTTGCCATCATCTTAAATTTGTCCAATTATTGGGACTCAGAATTATTCTGGTAAAATCCCATCGAGCTATAAATGCACGCTCCCAGGGCCATAACCTCACCCACAAGAGAGAATTTACCTATCAAAGCTACCTTTGTTACCACAAAGGATTTAGTGTTTCTCAAGGATACTGTTTCTGAGTACCATGTGGCATGATCCTCCATGACCAAAACTTACTGGTTTCCTAAAGTGGTCTGAGGATCCAAAGGACCCACACTGTCTATGCATATCCTCTCAAAAGGCAGCCACTGGTAGTAGAAGCAAGGGGCCTTTTCTGACATGACAGACTTGCCAAATGCTTGGCAAGTGTGCCAGTACCTCACACATTTCCTGATGTGTACACCTCTGTGGCTAGTTCAAAAGGGCAGACAGCCTGTCAGTGGTCTTAATCACTCTAAGTGACCTTCCAAAGAAATGTTGTGAGCCAAATCAATTAGGAATCGCCTGTGGCACTGGGGCAGAACTAACCGCTGACTGGTACATGCATCAGAATTCATGGGCTACCTGTACAGAAGACCATTCTCCCAGTGCAAACTGAACATACCCGGGGCCTCCCCATGAGCCAGTTTCTCTGCCAGCTCATGTAGATTTTCTAGAGTCGAGCAGTTCCTCTGCCCCTGCAAATGTCAGCCTGATGTGGGCTTAAAGCTGAAGACAAAAAGTACTCAATAAGTGCTCCTGGGCTTGTAGTATATGAATTAGTAATACGTTTTCATTTTTATTTTTAAATGTCGCGCCCTTCTTGTTGACACGTGTTTCGGCCAACTGTGCCCTTTTTCAAAACCGGGCCAGTCAAAGCAAACACAGTATTCTAGTTTTACACACAAATTGATTGTCCAAAGAATAGTTTCATGTACAATCTAATATTCATGCATCTTTAAAAGAAATAACATGAGCAATGTTGCATTAAACCACATTGAAAAACAACATTTGAAATCAAAAATATAGACAGAACTTGACGGGATGGTGTTGGGTATGATTGGTTAGTAAAGGAGATAAAAACATCATCATTCTCTTAGTTTACTTGTCAAGATAAACATGCTAACTGCATCTCAAAACAAAAATCCAATCTCATAATTCTACAGTATTAAAGTATATTAATAATAATGCAAACTTGCCATAGGGTTCTAGTGATTGGCCACTGTACGTGTGATGTTCCTTCACACTGAATCTCACATTCGCTGGTTGTATTACCAGTGATTTGCCCTAATACAGTCATTTGGTTCCCATGATCTAAGGCGTCCATGATCTAGGCAAATCTTTACAGATTCCAATTCAATAGTTGCATGCAAACCAAAAACCAATTTCAGCATACTCTGTGCATCCAAAAAATATAATAATAATAATAACAATAGTGTACTAAGTTCAAATATGAAAAATCATATTTAAAAAAAAAAAACATTGTGCTTCTGTGCTGAAAGGGCTGCACAGTCCCTCTACTTCTTTTCCATTAGGGCCACCCTTCTGTCCTCTTAGAGTAAGAGGTAATCTACCTGTCCCTTGGGAATCCACCAACCTTCTAGCTTCCTCAAAAACGTGGAGGGTGTTGAGCAACTCAGCTTTCTTAACTTTACTGCTGCAGGGGAGTCACATTACCTGAATAGCTCTTGAAATGTACATGCTTTCAAGTACTCCATGATGCTCATATCAAGTCCCATAGTTATAGCAATTAACTGCAGGCTTTTTTTTTAATTTGGAAGACTAAGCTATAGGTACAGTCTTTATAAAATGCTAACTGCTTCCCACCATTGTGAAGAAATTACTACTGCACTGCAGGAGTACAGTTATAGGCAGTGGCTGAACTGCCTACTCAGCAATCCCTCTACTATAAACCAACATTGATCCTAATCATAAAGGTGAAACAGGCACAGTGAAGGGAGATACTTACTTTACCTTCTGTGGTAACGGAGGCCTTGGACAAGCATTAGTTTTAAGAGGGGTGTGATTTGATGCCAGTCGCAACCGAAGCAGCAATAGTACAAAAGTCTAAATAAAGGAATGTCCTATCAAGATTCTATTAAAAAATATATACTTTAATTAAACACACCAATATACAAAATATCTATATGAGACAAACAGAAAGAAAAACCTACCCCTGTGGAAAGAACACACACACATGTAGAATGTAGGGATACTAAGAATTCTGGGCAATGTTGAAAGGTGAAAAAGGGAAGAAATTGCACCAATGTCACTTAAAAAGGATATGTATTTGTAGAAAAAAGTACAAATGGGTGACTTATCAATCTCCAGGGCCCCAAAAGAGGACCATGGTGGTTAGACCTCACAAAAGTATGTGAATCTGTTGTTGAGCAGTTTGAGAGCATGGAACAATGTTTCAGAATACTGTTTTAGGGGTTGAATCCGTTTTTTTAGATGCAGTGAGTTGTGCTGGTCCAGGTAGCAAGTCAGTGTTTAGTCAGTTCCAAGCAGAGCTCTGCAGGGTTCAAAGGTGGCATTTAAGCAATGCAGTTCAGTGAGTCCACCACAGTCGGTCCGTAGGTCAAGCCGGTTCAAGACATTGATTACTGCTGGGACGAATCAATGAGTAACAAGATGCTTTCAGGGGTGTGAGTCGAGTTTCAAAATAATAGATGCTGTGACCTTGGTGGTTTGATGCATTGCTCAAAGAGGCTGCCGTTCAAAGTCATCCACAATGGTGAGCTGGTATTCAAGTGGAACAGGTCACATGCTTTGCTTGTACAATGTAATGGCTTGATGAATGCAAAACAGTGGTTTGATGAAATTTGAAGAGAGTGCCAAAAGCAATCCAGTGATCCTGACGGTTCGGAGGCATTTGAACACATTATAAGATATCTTTTCAGAAAACAGGAATCCAGCTGCTTGACTTTTCTGGTGCTGCGAGCCTTAATCCAAGGCCTCAGGCACAAGGGTAGACCATTTCATCTTTACTCCCAGTCCGGTTGGCTAACGTGCACCTGCAGGAGTCATTTGCCTCCAGTGAGGAGTCTTGGTACCCAAGCAGCTAGCATAGTGCAGGTCTTCATCCAGCAGCAAGTCACTCCCAGAATCCACTGTGGGTTGTTAGGGGACAGTGCTTGCCTCTGAAGCAGGACAGCCGACCCAGCCCTTTAAGACGAGGTAGCCATACTTTGAGATGAATGGGGATGCAGAAGTTACTCAAACATCAATAATAAAAATTTCTCAATTTGTTCATAAAAAACATCATATTTATAGTAAATGCTCATCATTCATGACGTTAACCTACGGATTTACTAACATCATCCTACGTGGCAAACTACAAAAACCTAGCAGCAAATGTGATAGGCTTAGAGGGAACATCTAGGTATACATTCCATACTAGTCTAAGAAAGTGATAGGCTCCTTAACATCAGGTGGGGCAACCAAGCCCTCCACTTAAACAGGTCACTATGAACGTCACTAAATACAGGACATCCAATTGGTTACATAAACTATAGGGCTTTATGCTGGTGAGCTGCTCATAACCATAGCTTCCCACCAATTAGCATATCATCTACCATCACCTCAGTGGTCTACACGTCAATTAAGTCTGTGACCTTGGCCTTGGAAATGTTCCTTGCCCAGAAGAACACAGGGGTGTAGAGGCACCCTCTGCCTCTCTGCGTAGGTGTGGTTTGTCATGTTTGTCCCACTTCATCCATCCACGTGACTGAAGACCACAAATTTGAACTCTGGTGTATTTAAAATACTGACGCTTTCCTTGTTTTTGTCCGTCTTCTGAACAGGAGTTCCATTCTTTCACACAGTTGTAAATAATGTCTGCTCATCCCAGTCCGATAAGACCTTGGCTTCTTGGGGCTCATCCAGCTTTGCTTTTCTGAGATTAGCTTCTGCAATTCTGTTGTTTTTCAACTGCAACACACTGAAAAAATGCCTTCCTTTTTTAGTCCAGCTCTGCTATAACACGTCGTGGAAACATCCATTCCTTACTTCCTGCCATATATGTTTACATTGGCGCATGCCGCAATATATTCACTACTTTAGCTAGCCTCAAGAATACTTTGTCTGCTTGCAATTCTGTACAAGTTTAAAATGACCTGATATCTTCATCATTTCTGTAGCATAAGTTTCTTCATCTCAAGCCTGAGATGCACTTATCTTTAATACTGTCTTGATGCCTTATAGAGTATCCACATTGTCTTGTCACTGCATCTCCTCCATGTACGTCAATCTGGCTTTGTGTGACGTCACCAATCTGCTCTTCCATTCATTTGCCCTGCTTCTTCTGGGATTTCATTCAAATAGCCAACATACTATCTCGTATGCAGGTATGGCTTTCTCAATGCGAACCTTGCCTCCAGGACTCTCCTTGCTATCATTATTTTTACTGGTACTGCACGAGTCTGACACTCTGATTCCCAACATACAGCCAATATGTTGCATTAATATGGTTTTTCCTCTTCTGTTCCGCGCTCAACACTATATTCCCAAAATCTTATTTAATTAAGAAAAAAATAATTATTGCAAGCAGTTTTGCTTGTGTGACAATATTTATTTTGGAGTAGTCAATATTGGATGCAATAGTTATACATTGAAAGAAATTATTTAGAACTTTTTTTGGAAATAGAATTCATACAAAGTTGACTGCCAAATGCGAAAGTAATACAGAACTAACTACCAAAGATCATGCAAAATTGACTGCCAAATATATAAGTCATACAGAACTGACTGCCTATTACCACAAATCCAATAAGTCATTAAATTCCACACTTTGGGTACTATACATTGAAGGTAAATATGTAGAACTTTTTTGGGAAATAAAGTTCATACAAAGTTGACTGCCAAATGCGAATGTCATACAGAACTAACTACCCAAGGTCATGCAAAAATGATTGCCAAATGTATCAGTCTTAAAGAACTGACTGCCAACACGTGTTTCAACCCACTGGGGTTGTTATCAGAGCAATAAAACATATAACATGTTCCATTTTTAACAAAAAGTGCGGATATTAGGGCGAAAGAGAAGGAAAACAGAGTTTTAGGATGTATGTTAAGTCATGAAACATTTTAGTGCACTGGCATGCTGTTTATATTCAATACTGCTAAAACCAGCCTGGCCCAATAACATTGCTAGACAGTATATAGCCTATTCTTTATACAATATTCATGTTTTCTTATTTGAATTTTCCAACCACCTCCGTAAAACATCAACTCAAGATACCTACTGATCCTCTGAACAGTCAATGCTGTTAGTCCATTGTTTGAAAAGCGTTATTTACAAATTGTTTGTTTGTTCCAAGAGTGAATACCTGTCAGGTTTGTCCTTTTATCCTTTTTTCCGTGGCTGTTTCCTTTGTGTTCAACAATGTTTAATGCTATATTCTATTTCCAGAATCTGAATCTCGCTAGTTACTCATCGAAGCATATCGCCCTGTTGGGTGAAAACATTGCATTGTTTTCATTAACTGCAACTAAAGGCAGCTGACTGTTGTTCTTGATATGCATCTGCATTTGTTCAACTCTGTATTTTATGCTTTCAGTTCCAATTATTAATTGTCTTATGTTTAAATTTGGAAAATTCACTGACAATTTGTCATATAGTTACTGACAGAGCAGAGAGGAAGTTAACCGCTTACCTGCATAGCTGCAGGTAAACTATGTGGATCAATATTTTGCGTCTGTTGTGATTCATAATAACTCATTTATTAGAGAACCGAGTTGTGTTCCTTTTATGCAGTTAGTCCTTCCTTAGTAGTGTCAGCTTCAAATCGACTTGTACAGGTTTTCGAGAAAACGTACACTCAAACAATTCTTTCATAATAGACCGGCTATGTATGAACCAGCAAATGTACCACAGGCACCAAGCAAGTTTAGTATCCAAGAGATAGAAAATATTCAGATTTTGACCAGCCTAGCGGATGACAATGCCAAATCACTGCCAGAAATACAGAGTGAACTCGGTATCCATCAAAGAATTATCGACGTGCAGGAACACAAGTTATGCTCAAAATGTATGCCACCATCATCAGGGGCAAATGCAATAGACATCTTCTATCAAGCAATATGCAATGAGATACATGATCACATTGATGGCAAAACCTGAGGCTTCTCAAGCAAAAAAAGTAACCTTACCAAACAAGAAAGAATAGCCTTATGAGAACTGGCGGAAGATCCTCAAATTACCATCAAAGAGGCGGATAAAGGAGGCAACATCATGGTTCTTAATACATGTGATTATATACATATGGCCAATGAACATCTTTCTATGCCAGGATGTTATGTTAAATTAGACACCAACCCTATAGAACAAATGTTCAAAGACCTTCAAACATGAATGCAATATTTGTATTCTCAGGGACTACTAACAGATGATGAAAAATCTTTCCTTATAAGACCGAGACTACTTATACCAACTATATACTTTTTACCAAAGGTGCACAAAGTTTATCAACATTTACCATCAGTGTGCCCAATAATGAGTGGACAAGGTGGGGCTACTGAGGGCCTGGCAGAATACATTGACTCAACAATCAAGGACATAGTGCCACTTATACAGACATACCTGAAGAACGCGACACATACACTTAACATTCTTAACCAACTAACCTGGCAGTCACATTACTATTTAGTGACCGTAGATGTCAAATCTCTGTATACCTCCATACAACATCAGTTGGCCTTGGCTACAATAGATTTTTCTTTCAGGACCTTTACAGCTTCTTACTCAATGCATGTTCAAATGATTAAAAGCTTTCTCAAGTTTACACTCAGTCATAATCAGTTTATCTTTAACTGCTAATACTATTTACAAACTAAAGGCATAGCAATGGGTGCAAAATATGCCCCAATTAGACAATTTATTCATGGCGTTTTTCAAAGACAGATACATTTACCAGGATAATTAATTCAAAGTAGAAATATATATCTGGAAAAGGTATATAGATCATGCACTCCTCATTTGGACTGGCACGTTAGCGAGATTTGAAAGGTTTTTGCAACACTTGAATAGAAACACTTTTAGTATAGAATTCACAGGACAAATACATGACACACACATGGAATGTTTGTATCTGAATATCACCATTGTACACAATTGTATTCAGACCCAAACACACAGGAAAGACACAGCTGTCAATGCTATACTTCATGAATCAAGTTGTCACAGAAGAAGCGTGATCAATAACATATCAAAAGGAGAGTTTCTGAGATCGAGACACAGTTGCAGCACCAAATCAAATTATGAGTTCGAATGAAAATCGATTGTTGCCAGATTATTTGGAAAGAGGATATCCAGCAAAAATTATTGACCAAGCTCTAAGATCCATTAAGGGAGTACATTTTGATCAGTAATTAAACAAGGCAAAAACGGCCAGGAAAGAATTTCCAGAGTTTGTGAACTTTATAACCAAATATTCAAATGACAATAGTTTCATATTACACATCCTAAAAAAAACTATTACAATATATTCCGGACCAACCTAAAATTATTTTCACAAAATTAGCTACCTTACGGAACAATCTGAGTCTCTCTTTCCTACAACCTGACACCATAAAACCGACCACTTGGTTAACCACCAAAATGGAGGGCTTTACAAGTGTGGTACATGCAATTTCTGTAAATTTGCTTTGTCACAAACTAAGACTTTCACTTGCCATGGGGGTTTAGAAGTAGTCATTTCAGACTTCATTAATTGCAAAATAAAGTATGCGGTATATGGTATCCAATGTGTATGCCAAAAAGTTTATGTAGGGAGTACAATTAGAGAGCTACGTGTTAGAATCAGAGAACACCTGTCAAATCTTGACAATCAGGATCAGAAACTCCCCTTTGCCTTGCATTGGCAAACTAAGCACCAACAAGATCACAACAAAGATATCCGTTTTGTAGGACTCCAACATGTCAAGATGCATGCCAGAGGAGGCGACCGACAATTACAATTGCGAAAATTAGAGGCCCGTCTGATTTGCAAACTTCACTGTTTAAAGTTGGGTTTAAATCAAGAACATGAGTTAAATGTATTTTTGTAAATATGAGGCCAAATCAGTGTTTTGTTTTTCGGGGGGTTTGTGCTTCTGTTCGCATTGTGTCTAATACAACATTCATACAATGCAACAAGCAACTGTGCTTAAAACTGGTCAACCATGTGGTTTGTAACAAACAAGTACTAAATATAAAACAGTATGCAGGACTGCATTTCCTTTGTTTATATTTTGTGATTTTCTTGGCACCTTTGAATTCATGAGGTTGGGGTACTGAAATGAGGATCCAGTACACATAATAAATGGTAGAAGTTAATATCATGCCTTAAGAGCATTGGACATATGTCCTGCCGACAGGTACAAGCAGATATGTGAGAGATATTTCATGGACGCTCTTGGTCCTATCACAAGTGAATATTCAGAACTATAATTAGCAGTTCTCATAACTGTATACAAGGCCAAAAACAAATCGAGTACAAGCAGATATGCTTAATGGTGTTAAGTATAATTACAGGGTAGATATATATACATCATATTTTCTTGATGAACTTGGGTGTACAACGGAACACATAATTCCAAAAAAGAATGTAGAAAAAGGACAAAGCCATTGCATTCGCTGACTATAGATTTTATTTTTAAAAAAATCAGTGGAATAGCTATGGTTTACTCGTGATTAAACAGCAATATAAATAAACTTGCTCAGGGCATTTTACTGCAATCTACAGATTACACGGGTGAAAGTGGACATTGGAACCGAATGCAAGGTTGGAATCGAAACAGAACTAAGAATACAAACTGGACACGGTAGCGGTAGGTAGCTATGACAACAGAATAAAGTCAGGTGACATGTCACATGATCGGAAATGAAAATACAGATAAACAGGGATGAAAGTGCAGTGCGCCCTTTGCAAGTGTTTCAAGACTAAATTTAAATGGATAACCTTTGACGCTCAAGCATTTCAGCTATTTAAAATAAGGAACTCTTTACATTTATACACATTGTAGGGTTATCCCGAAAATTTGTATATATTTGGGTGATTGAAATGGTGGCTAAATACTAAATAAGTACTGTCTGTCTACTCACTGTGGTTGGCACTACTAAGGAAGGACTAAATGCATAAAAGGAACACAACTCGGTTCTCTAATAAATGAGTTATTGTGAATCCTAGCAGATGCAAAATATTGATCCACATAGTTCACATGCAGCTATGCAGGTAAGCAGTTAACTTCCTCTCTGCTCTATCAGTAACTATATGACAAATTGTCAGTGAATTTTCCGAATTTAAACATGAGACAATTAATAATTGGAACTGAAATCATAAAATACAGAGTTGAACAAATGCAGATACATAGCAAGAACAACGGTCAGCTGCCTTTAGTTGCAGTAAATGAAAACAATGCAATGTTTTCACCCAACAGGGAGATATGCTACGATGAGTAACTAGCCAGATTCAGATTCTGGAAATACAATATAGCATTAAACATTGTTGAATACAAAGGAAACAGCCACGGAAAAAAGGAAAAAAGGACAAACCGGACAGGTATTTATTTACTCTTGGAACAAACAATTTGTAAATAATGGTTTTCAAACAATTGACTAACAGCATTGACTGTTCAGAGGATCCTCAGTAGGTATCTTGAGCTGATGTTTTATGGAGGTGGTTGGACAATTCAAATAGGAAAACGTGAATATTGTATAAAGAATAGAATATATACTGTCTAGCAATGTTATTGGGCCAGGCTGGTTTTAGCAGCATTGAATATAAACAGCATGCCAGTGCACTAAAATGTTTCATGGCTTAACATATATGCTAAAACTCTGTTTTCCTTTTCTTTCCCCCTACTCCCCTCCCTTTCTCTTTCCCTTATAGGGCCATACAATTTTTGTTAAAAACTGAAAATGTTATATGTTTTATTACCCTGATGACGACCCCAGTGGCGATCAATTTTGTATGACCTTGGGTAGTTAGTTCTGTATGACTTTTGCATTTGGCAGTCAACTTTGTATGAACTTTATTTCCCAAAAATGTTCTAAATATTTTCTTTCATTGTATAGTACCAAAAGCGGGGAATTAAATGATTTATAGGATTTGTGGTAAGAGGCAGTCCATTCTGTATGACTTATACATTTGGCAGTCAATTTTGCAGACCTTGGGTAGTTAGTTCTGTATTGCTTTCGCATTTGGCAGTCAACTTTGTATGAATTCTATTTCCAAAAAAAGTTCTAATTAATTTCTTTCAATGTATAACTATTTCATCCAATATTGACTACTCCAAAATAAATATTGTCACACAGGCAAAACTGCTTCCCAAGCCTGATGCTTCAAAGGCCCTTTGGTATTCAATACCTTGTTGTTAGGATGGTCCTTTTGTTGTGGGTATGCCTCTTTGAAGCTTCTTTCCCAGGAGTCCTCCTGTGGAGACATTTCTGGGCTGGAGAAGTGTGACACAATGTACCCAGGGAACTACAGAGACACGGTCTTCCTGTCTGTTGTCCTAATGGCCGAGCAGAGATAGGCAGTCATGCTAGAATCCACATTCCATGTCCATAGCTGGCCTGAGCTCACAGATTTATATCTGTATGATGCAAATCTGATGTGGATTTAACAATTGTGTGAACTATCACTCAACATTCCAAAACCTATGTATTGCTTATCATAAGAGATTCCTCTGCCACCAGATGGACAGTACACGATAATTATTGTTTTGGATCAGAGGTGCAGATTTAAATGCAACCTCTGTCTACAGTGAGCTTGCTGTAACAGCAGCAGTCGGAGCTGCAGAACAGGACAATGATGCAGCAGGGTACAGGTATACACTGTGCTTTGGGCTTCTTGAAAAGAGTCTGTTTAGAAGACTGCACATTCTGGTATGAATTGTCTGCATTATGTTATTATTAATACTAAACAAACAAAGTCAGGGCTTCCACACCTTTGCTAGATGGCAGTCCTTCACAATACAATTCTGAAACTCAGCCATCAATTTCACCCATGTCAATGACCCCAGTCTACCGGTCTTGCATAATCTCTTGCCAACCTTGGATGCCATCCACCACCAGGCCTGATCTATACCTTATTGATAATCATGGGGTTCAATGATACAGGCATGCAACTGCTCTTGTCTTATTTCACAAGCATGCACCAGTTTTTCCAGCTGGCCAGTGACCTGTACCCCAAACAGCCTCTTCTCCCCGTCAGATTCAACTTGCCGATCATGTCTGAAAAAACTTCAACATGCTAACAGAAGAGCACTTTAACGGAAGAACACATAGGTTAAAAACATCTTTTTTATACACTGTTTCACCCTCATCTAAGCCTAAATTTCAATCAGTACCTGACAAACAAAGCTGTAATTCTCCTTGGCTACAGAATAAATGCAAATCTGGTACTGACTCAATGACATGAATCTTGACATTTTCACACTCCTACTCAGGCCTGCATGAGATCACCTGGATTCACGGTACACAGCAACTGCTTTTCTTAATAGATATGATGCCAAGAAAATCCAGGCTGTCTGGTGCCTGCTCTTACTGCTCTTCAAACCACCTATGTTCCAAGATGAATTTTAGAGGAAACAACCAAGCACTGGCCCTATTCAGATTAGATGGTGGCAACATCCGCAATGCTGATGTTTCTGACATTTCAGTCTGTGGCCTGACTGCAGAGCACTCTTCACATTTCAGCTTGATTCAATGTGCCTTTTAGATTGGGTGTGCTTTTATGCTTTGTTCAATTTATTTATTTTTACTTTTTTATAAACTTACATTTTTATCATTAGGCAGATATTACAGTATAACTTTTGGTATTATAAGTAGGTATAACAACATGATACAGTGTACCCAAAATATACATTGGCAGCACACCATTGAACCTCAATGCCCCTTCACCATGTACTTGTCCATTTAACATCGCCCCATTAAAAAAACAATGGGAAATCATCAGTCAGTTACGCAGACTGTGATAGATAAATCCATAGTGGATTCCATGTATCCTTTGCTCTACAGTTGGGGTAAGCACAGCAATATAGATATAATCCCTTTCATTCACGTATACAAGCTCTTTCAGCCACTCGGAAGAGTTTGGGGTCAACTTCAACTTCCAATATCTAAGTGTATAATTTTGACAATCATGCACACCACATTGAAAATTCCCCTGATAAACTATAAGACCTTCCCAATATCATCCAGGAGGTATTTAATAGGGGACATGCTAGGTGGAATTTCAGTGATTTCCGCCAGAACAACAGCTACATGGTGGCAGAATTGTGCAATAGAGGGGCACATTGGGTGTCCAGCTCACTGTGAGAGGTCGGAAATGTGTGTCAGACAACTTTGTGACGGTTTTTCAAAAGAACCCTTTTTTTAAAATGTTGGATACATGCATCAGTATCCCTTCGCTGTTAAGTAATGTTTATTTAACGGATTTCTCTGTTAAAAATAAAAAACAAGCAATAAAAACAACTTGATTAAAGAAAAAACACCAAGCACAATCATGACAAGTGAATAAAACAACCAATAAAATCAGTCAACATATTATCCCCAAATCAAAAGAGCAACCCACCCGCCCCACATAATATCATACAGTACATCACACAGCCTTCATCTAAAACTAGTTTTGGGTGAACCCTATAAAATCCCACCTAAGCATGCATAATTCTTGCATGCTGCAACATTGCACACTTAACATAATCACACAAATCATAAATGAAATCAACCTCATCACAATTCATGATGAGCCACAAAGCCTTCCTGCAGTGCCAAATTGTGATATTGATAAAGTATGTTTTTAACAACTTCTTAGGAAAGTCCATAAAACACTTACAAATCAAAAAGAAATGACATGTCTCCCTGAGCGGCCATATTACAGACACACATATTTGATGATGCCCATGACCCCCATTTAATATGAGTATTTAGGGGCAGTATATTTAGACGAATCATCAAGTCAGGATTCTACCCACCTGCCACACAACACCACTACATGCATGCATTCAGAAACGTTGTTTATGACATCATTGTGAAGTTAAAACATACAAACAGCCTCGGCATTAATTTACTTGTTTTACTGCTGCAGTTTTGAAACAATCTAATTTCATGTTCCATTCCAGGTTTTGGGTTGAACCAGCAGATGCATTCTGGTAAATGTATGATGTCCAAGGGGTAGAGAGCTGGAGGACGCATACTAAGTACATTTGTTTGCAACACGCTACTAAGAGCTGGAGAGGCCCTGACTGCATTCACCTGTTGTAAGATACTGAAGGCTAGGCTGCAGAGAGCTGGAAACACCTTAATTACGATCCACTGATGCGGGCTATAGAAGCCATGGCTGGGCTTAATTGAACACAGCTGCCTGAGACAGCAATCAGCTTCATCCTGTTGGGGTATTGGCTTGGAGGGCCTTCATAAGCTCACTTTGAACAGAAGCAGTTTTTCAGTCAACTGCTTCCAATGGGAGTTTGTGCTTCTGTGTTATTGTGACCTGTGAACCTTTCCTGAATATCCCGATTTTGGCTTTTGAATCCTATTTGCTGTTTCTGCCTTTTGCTTTTGACTTATGAAACTCTGTTCTTTTTTTCTGTTAAAGACATTCAGTTCTTTACTGATATCTTTGCTTCCTTTCTGACTTTCTGTGAACGCCCTGTTTTCTTTAAGCATTTCTGCTTCACAGACTTGTCCTGTTTCTGCCTAGATTGTCTCTCTTTCTCTCTGCAATCACAGTTTCTTGAGGTTTTCCTGGTTGTTCCTTGCCTGTGTTATTACCAGACGTCAGTCCATCATTCTAGTGCCTCTGCTTAGGTACTCTGAGTTTCCTGAACTCCTTGTATTTGCTGTGTTGGGAGTGACCTATACTGTCTGAGTCCTTTTCCTTGCGTATTCTGATATTCCAGTCTCTGATTTGTACTTTGTTTCTCTAACCTGTCCTGTTCCTGGTTACTTCTTTCAACACTGCTTTCCACCTGTATCACATCTTGGTCCACTGTTGTGCCTCTGCCCTGTATCCGTTTATAGTGTGACCCCAGGGTTGGTCTCTGTTCAGGTCAGATAAGAGAAAGACTTCTGTTGCCTTCGCCTTGGCGTTGGAGTCACACCTGCCTCAGTATAAGGTCTCCAGTTTTATCCTTGCACTGAGCACAACAGTCTCTTATGCACACTTGACTCATGACACTGCTGTATGACCGTTGTTAAGAGTACTCTGCTGGTACCAATCCCAAGGGCTTTCCATAATCCATGGAGACCCCTTGTCAAATTCCAGTACACACTTTATTCTGATAGATCCGTTTTGCCCAGTACATTTGCTTGTCTTTGCTTTCTCTCTGTCCCTTTACTTACAGCCAGATCCTAAACCTGCAGTTCCTGTGAATACCTGTTTCAACTCAGATCATCTTGGTATGTACCCTGTTTCTGTTCTATGCTACCATTTCCTCAGGAATCTCCCCTTATCTACAGTGCATAATGTGATATATGGCCTTTGCCCTGTGCTCTCCGGCCAGACTCCTGACACATCAAGACTGTCCTTTGAATTACCAGTGATAAGAGTTTAGATACTTGCCCTTCTCTTAGGTTATTGCGTCTCAATGTGGAGAACAGTCTCAAGGGGTTCAAAGTAGATACCATTTTCCAGTCCTCCTCTCGATCAACACTGAGGCCTGTGTGTCTCAGTTTAGTTTTACAAGCAATTACATTTAATTGAGATAGTGTGTTCATGTTGGCCAGTCCCCACCTCTGAAGCAACTTACAACCTTCAAATACCACCTTTACCCCTCACAGAAGCGGTCCGTTGCATATTTGCTAAGTGCACAGGCAAAATTAGAGTTTGCAACTTTCCCCATAAAAATGTTCATAAAAAGGGAACTAAACTTTAACCTTAGTGGATAAATTAATTTTTGGGTTTGTTCAGGGTACAACTTCTTATGTTGGCAACCAAAATATAACTCCTTTGGGAGATGTCGCGTCGGTGTGGTACTTACAGGAGGAACCAGTACCCCCACCTCCCTGGTTTATGTAAACACAAAAGATGAACCACACTGAAAGGGGCCCCTAGAGGTCCCTCGCGTTATGGAAACAAGGAAAGTCACCACACACGATAGATACGCCAGACACAAGATTGAATTCCCAAAGCTAGGGTTTGTTGCAAAGCAAAAGAGTCTCAGTTGGCCAACTCGGTCTCACGCCCCGCGACGTGTATCTCTAGACCTCGAGGGACGCAAGAGAGCGAATTACATACATCAGTTACATATATACAAAATGCACATCTTATAATCAGCTATGACATGTTAACACCACCCTTTATTGGGTTTCTGTGAACTCAGTGTGATGATGGACAATTTCAACGAATATGACACCTTCAAATATCTATTCTAGTAACAATATGCAACAATATGCAATTTTGCAAGTGTAGAGACATACTACTTTGTTGAACAGAACATCGTGCTTCTGTTCTTGTAAGCGAGCTACATACGGGGGGGAAGAGTCACATTCCAGACCTTACTATCTTTGAGTTGCTATTCGTGTCCTGGGAGCCGACACGCTCTACAGGGCTAAAAAAGGGGGGCCGTAAGAGGAACATAATTCAGGCCTCTAGTTGCCTTATTCTAACATTGTCTACCATATAACGAGACTGGCTGGCAGCTGTGAAATGATTAAACGCCCTGCGGCTCTCCTTCAAGGCTACACCCGGGAGGGAGCTGGGCATTCCTCTCTGGCTGCCTACGTTGTGTTTCAGTGAACTCTTTATTAGCCTTGCGGCCTTGCCCTTTCACGTTTTAGACAACAATGACAACAGTCTGCAGAATAAGCAGAATTGGCAAACCGAAGCTGCGAAGCAGTTTGAACAGAAAGCAATGAGCAATTGTTAAAGAGCAAAATGGCGATTCTTGTTGCATCAAAAATGGCCGCTCATTGGTCAAACTTGGAAACCTGTATTTATATCGTTATGTGCATGAGACGGTTGGCCCACGGCCACCAAAATATGTTTGCCGTCAATCATGAGAGGTGTCCGTTTTTCTAGACCGACAAACCCTCCTTTTGGCCGTATGCCAAACGTCTCATTCATTCATCATATCCTCCTCTGATGACGATGTGTCTGAAGTACCTGAGGCTGAATTTTGCATACTACTATAAGCATCATCATCGTCATTAATATCTATAGCTATTAATTCTTGCACTGTTTTCATTTCATTCGTGTCTCTGTCATCCCGGTCATAAGTTTGTTTTCTTTTTGTCATCATATGCATACATCCCTTGGTACATCCCTCAGTCTTCTCAGTGCAAACTATCGGTAGGCAATATATGCAACAACAGCACGTTATGAATATTCCAAACACTACTACTAATATCGCAATCAACTTCCATCCCCAAGAATGCAGTATTCCCCAAAACCAGGACCCTATTCCCCAGCCCCCTTCTCCAGTAGGGAGTTTGGAGCTTAGGACATGCATTTTCTTTATTGCTTCAAAAATCGTAGGGGAGTAGTCATCTACGAATACACAGCACGCTGATCCCACAATCTTGCAAATTCCTCCACGATCAACCAGGATTACATCGAGCGCCATTCTATTTTGCAGCATCCTTAACCTAATTCCCTTTTCTTCCATGTTGAATAGTATATCTGTCGTTATATTTATCGTATCCTTTAGTATTCTAGACAGCTGCCTTATGTTATAGGAGTTTACTATCTGGGACAGGAATGGTACGAAGGATTTTGCTACGTCCATCACCATCAAAACACCTTCGCTACTCCTTCGGTGTCTAGATCTGGATAGTTGGGCCATGTCTGCTGTTTCCAAGAGGAACATTCCCGGGAACAGCAGACCTAGGTAACATGTACCTCCCCAGTTTCTGGGCAACCAAGGATATGCTTTTTCTCCACATATAAAATAAACAGGATCTCCTACATATACTGGTTCTGTTTCCCATTTTAGTATCGCTGTATTCATGCATCTAGTAAATGTTCCTACTGAATAGGAGCCTTTCTTTTTTAGACAAAAAGGGACAGTTCTCGGGTTGTAATTCACTGTGTAAGAGGGGGATTGCATCTTTGTTCCCATGTGTCCTTACACGAAATGTCATTACAGATGTTTTCACTGGAGGGGACAATCAATCTTGTCTATTTTGTCGTGTTATTTTTCACGTACTTTTAGCCATAGGTTCTGGGATCATCACTCGCGCTTTATGGAATATGGAACAACCCACAGGCCTCATAATTATTTCCTCAAACTCATTCATGTTTGTTCTGTCTAATTGACCCGTACCACTCTTATTCCATTTCCCATAGAACATTGCACTTAAAGATGCACTACATGCAGAACTTAATGGTAATGGCTGTACATACCAACCTATTCCTTTCCCAGCATGCTGCGGTAAATGGGCACATACCCAGCAATTATTTTTCTTTACAATTGTATCATATTCATAATCAGTAATAATGTATTGTTCCCATACCCCTCTCTATGTCTCTCTTCCATTGGAGACAAGGTACCAGTAATCACATTAACCGGGCTTTCAGTAGTGGATACATTAACTATCAGTAAGAACATTCCCAATGGGTGTAAAGACTCCACATACCATAATACTAAGGCTGTTGTTATTGGTGCTACCACACTCATGAAGCACATGATTATTGTCAATGCCAGCATACATTTTTTTTTACCATGCGTTTTCCTTAAGTTTACAGTCTTTATAATTAACTCATTCTCAGCAGCGGTGCAGGAGGAGACTGGAACTGGTCCCGACATGTTTCTCATCGTCCTTCTTCTTCCTGATTAAAGTTCGTCGTGGATATCTCTCTTCGTTGCACTTGTCCGGATGTCAATAAGTTCAACGGAATTGTCACAGTTCAGTCTGCCAGCCCTTTATAGCCTGCATTTGCTTATTTTTTTTAGGCAAGATCACTTGTCCTTTCTCACACTGCTCAAAGGACTTCTGATCAGTTATCTATTGCCTTAGTACCATGTGCGCCCAGCTTGTCCGCTCTGGTTCCGGAAACATGTACTTTTTATGATCGCGCCGAGGAGCCACGAGTCTTGAATTGTCCGATTTGCACAATTCATATCCTTCTCTCCTCTACACCTCTAGTTCCTTCTCCGTCCATGAGCAGAACCAGACGTTAACATAAGCATCAAAGAACTGTGGATCACTTTGTCTTTCGAGGCCGTAAATCATATCGCCTCACTCCTGGTATTGTGTGATCCGTGTAGAATGCCGGTGCACTTCCAGATCCAGTCTCAAAGTCAGCCTGTGGCGCTACGGCAGGTGCTGGTGTGTGCCGCGCCAGTGATGCAGATTCGGTCTTTGGCGTGCTGGCAAGTGCTGGTGGGCACCAAAGGGGTACACAATTAGTGTCTGCCGGTATTTGCAATGCAGATTTCATGTCAGCCAACAGTGATGTAGATTCTGCTGGGCAACGTTGGGGCACTATTTGCCCTTCCCCCTTTTTGGCAATCTTTTCAGGCTTCGTTTCGAGTTTCACTTCTCGCTCGGGCAGATTTGGTGGCAGTTTACTGACAACAGTTTCTTTCGTTTCTGGGACCGCTGTCTCTTTCCGGTCGTCTGGGTCAGGCAAGTCTTTCAGCGAAGATGGGATCTTTTTGGCATGGGTGGCATGGATCCACGCCTTCCGTCCATCCACCCGTATCGCCGTCTGCGTTGCCAAGAATACTTGATAGGGGCTGCGCCACCTGGGTGCTAATGATGATTTTCTTTCAAAATTCTTAAGCAGCACCCAGTCGCCTGGCTCCAGCGCGTGCCCCGAAGGGGTGTATCTCACTGGTAGAGCCTCCTGCACCTGCTGATGAATCAAACGCAATTTCTGCATTAAAAGGCCACAATAAGTACTAAGCACAGGATGTTCTACCTCGCTAATTCGTTTTGGCTGAGGTGCGCACCAAACATTTGCTTGCCTCCCCATTACGATTTCGTACGGGGAGAGCCCAGTTCTAGCCTGTACAGACGTACGCATACATAATAGCGCTATTTGTAATGCATCCACCCAACTCAACTTGCTTTCTGCACATATCTTGCTTTTTTTTTTTACTTGAGGATCCCGTTGTGCCTCTCCACAAGACTGGCTGAACTCGGATGTCTTGAACCATGAAATCTCTTATTAATCTGGAGACCTGCACATATCTGTAATATCACTGCACCCACAAAGTGTGGACCGTTGTCTGACCATAGGACACGGGGCAAACCAAAACGGGAAAAATATTCTTTAAGCATTACTTTTGCTGTACTCATCGCTGTGCTGTCTTTTAAGGGATATGCCTCCACCCACTTGCTGAATGCACAGATCACCACTAAGAAATATTTTAAGTTTTGGCATCTCTCCATCTCTATGAAATCAAAATGGATTACCTCAAAAGGCAT
Source organism: Ambystoma mexicanum (assembly GCF_040938575.1). Classification (NCBI taxonomy): domain Eukaryota; kingdom Metazoa; phylum Chordata; class Amphibia; order Caudata; family Ambystomatidae; genus Ambystoma; species Ambystoma mexicanum. The sequence goes on along the minus strand of NC_090941.1, from coordinate 206,551,636 downwards.
AGAGGGTGGGCCAAAACTCCCTACCGGAGTCACTGTTCCCTTTCCTACATTGTGTTGTAAACACGTGATACAGTTCTGCACCAACCTCTCTGCATTCTTCTTTATGTTTACATTCTGCCATACCGTAGACAGGTGCTGTATTATTTTTCTCGCACAGATGTGAGTAGGGCTGTGAGCCATTGTGACCATTGCAGTCACATAAGAATTTGGCAACATCCAGTTTTTAGTTCCCTTGTCCACCCAACAACCCCCCAGATCTAATTCAGCAGAGCCCTCAGCCCACCCTTGTATTTCATCGGCCGTGGCTTCGGCCTGTATTTCTTTGACAGTGGCTATTCCATCTTCTATCATGCAGGGCACTTCCTCAGACTGGACTCTCATCATCTCAGTGTTTAAATCAGTGGCAGTTTGTTTCGCAATTCTGTCTGCAAACGCGTTTCCCTTTCCTACTTTACATGTTACCTTTTTATGTGCCTCGCATTTCACTATTGCTAGGCGCTTTGGAAACGTGAGTGCAGACAGCAATCGTACAAAAAAAGGGCCATGTTGAATTCTGGCACCATGTGATGTCAAGAAACCTCTCTCAGCCCAGAGTCGACCAAAGTTATGAACCACTCCAAAAGCATACTGACTATCAGTATATATATTCACATTCAAATTTTCAGAAATCTCGCAGGCTCTGGTCAATGCTATTATTTCTGCGGCTTGTGCGAGTTGTAGGGGATTCTTTTGCTTTCTACAACGCTCTCTAGGGTAGGGATAGCGTAGGCGGCAGTTGTTGTGCCATCAGGTAATTTGAAACAAGAGCCGTCACAAAATAACTCTCCGTCCGGCTCTTTCTGTGGGGTGTCTGTCAAATCAACCCTTCCCTTTGTTTCTTCCTCAGTAACCATTAAACAATCATGGGGGGTGAATCGTTGTCACCAATTTCTTATGTGGGTAGTGGCATTAATTCTGCAGGATTCAAAGTGCTACACCTCATAATTTGGATATGGGGCGCGAACAAGATAATCTCATATCTTGTCAGTCTAGCAGAGGTGAGGTGTTGCGTCTGTGTCCTATTTAGTAGAACGTCTATGGCATGTGGCACCATCAGAATTAAAGTATGCCCCAATACCATCCCTTCCGTTTGTTTCACTGACGCAGCAGCCGCCGCGACAGATCGCAAACATCGTGGTAGTCCGCACGCTACAGGGTCCAGCACGGAAGAGAAATAGCTGCACAGCCTATTTCTTCCACCTTGTTCCTCTGTCAAAACCGCCAATGCACATCCTTCACTTTCACACACAAACAGTCTAAAAACCTTTTCATAATTTGGTGTGCCCAAAACTGGAGCAGAACACAATGCAGTTTTCAATTGATCAAACACTCTCTGATATTCCTCATCCCACTGTAAAGGCATGCCGCATCCTTTCTAGTCAAGTTCACCATTGGTTTCACAATTAACGCAAAATTACCGATCCATTGTCGGCAATACGAAGCCATGCCTATTATGGCTCTGACTCCTTTCTGTGTCTTTGGAATAGGCATATAAGAAATACTTTCTATCCGCTCTGGCGTTAGTCTTCTCCCTTCTTTCGAAAGTAGGTAGCCCAAATAGGCCACCTCCTTTCGATTATATTGAAATTTCTTCAGACTAGCTTTATGGTCATGTGCCACTAGGTGTGACAATAGTAATACAGTGCTTTCTTTACAAATCTCCTCTGTGTCAGCAGCTAACAGATCATCTATGTATTGCAAGAGTACGCAACCCACTGGTAATTCTAGCATGTCTAGCTGCTCTTTCAATGCTCTACTGTAAATACTTGGACTTTCCGTGTATCCTTGCGGAATCCGCGTAAATGTAAATGATCGTCCTCCTAATGTGAACGCGAATAAATATCTACTGTCCTTGTCCACCGTAATGCTAAAGAAAGCATTTTTTAGATCAATTACACTAAAGTATTCTGCTGAGACAGGTATCATTGTCAATATTGTAGTGACGTCTGGGACCAAAGGAAATTGTGGATCTACTACTTTGTTCAGCGCGCGCAAATCAATTATGAAACTGTATGGTACTTCATTGCCTCCCTTTTTATAAACTGGAAGAACCGGGCTGTTGCATGTACTGCCTGTAATTTCTTCAATCACCCCTAATTTCACCAAATCTGTAACAATACTCTTCAATCCTTTCTCACCATCAGCCGAAATTCTGTATTTGGGAATTCGCGGCAGTGTAACACCCTCTTTCAAAATGATCTTTACTGGCTCTATTTTCAAGCATCCTACATCATTATCATGCATTGCCCATATACAGGTTGGCACCTTACTTAACTCTCTTGGTAAAGCTTCAGACATGAATTCTGACACAGGGGCATCTTGTGGCCAAATCGTCAGGAACACCCCGTCTGCCGTGCAATGTATAACTGCACCTAACTTTTTCAACAAATTTAATCCCAACAGGTTCTCCCCACAATTTTCTGTTAGGAGAAAAGGACAATGTTCAGTGAATGGTCATATGGTAACTGGGACTGGTTGGGACACTGGGTTATGACTGGTGTACCTGCAAACCCTACAGAAACATTCTTTTGCCCTGACAGTGGTATATCCGGAACCAAGTGATGGTCTATTGAACAGTTTTGTGCTCTTTTATCTACAAGGAAGCGGTGCTCCTCATTCCCGACTCTCTTTCTACATAGGGTCCTTTCTGATTCACAGGAATAGACACTGGTTCCAACCCCTGCCCTGGGCTGTCCTATTGGGGAAATAACACATCATCTGATGTGTAATCACTACTATTACTGTAATACGTATTTGGCTGTGCATCAAAAACGTTCCCACTCTTGCCTCTATTTCCCCCACTCTGGTTTCCATACTGTTGGTTTTGCTGGCCCTGATTCTGGTTAGGAGCACTTTGGTTTTGGGCTTGCTTTTGATTACCTCCATTATTGTGGTGCTGCTGCATACTATTCGTATTTGGTCCATTCGCTCCTTGGTGCCCTCTGTGCTGTGTTCTCTGACCAGACCCATTTCTATTCTGCAGATGTGGACATTGCGCTCGCCAGTGTCCTTTCTCCTTACAGTACGCACACTGATTTGGTCCCAATGGCCCCCCATGCATATTCGAATTACTCCTTCCTTGTGCATTCCCTCTCCCTCTATTATGTCCTGCTACTTGCTGAAGTAGCACCCGTGTCTTTAGTATGCATGCTTTCAAGTCTTCCCCCGCCTGTTTTAACAACAATAATTCGTCCACCATCGCCTTTTGCCCCGGCGATGGTAACTGTTACCGTTGATTATGTGGCCATTTATCGGCCACTGATGGTCTTGTTGCTTTCTGATTTGCCTATGCCAAGTCTCACAGAATATTATCGCTCCCACACCATACTTCACATACATCTCATACGCCTGCGTTCCCCCAGGTGGTGCAATTTGGCCATCTTCCAAAGATTGTCTACCGCAGCGGAAAATCCCTGCTAGGGTGGACAATACCCCAGGCATGTTTCAACCTCCCCTTGGTTAATCAACCTTACCTAGGGCGTTTGATTTTGCAAAGTCAACTCTCAACCAATATCAGGGTTATTTTAAATCGGGGTATGACTTACCTGATAAATCAATTTGTCCTCCAGTACACAATTCGTCTGTATACTAACGCAACCAATGATGTTGTGTCTGCGTTTCTTGGCTTCTGCCTCATTTCAGGACCCTCGCCTACTTGTTCTCTAGCCGAGTACGTCGATCAGGGATCAGATGTGTGCAGATCTGCAAAGGAATCTCTCATCACTTCTACAGGGCGCCCAGAACACCTCTTGATCAGGCTCGATCGTCCCGTCCTCGCCCTTTCTCCGCCTTTACTCAATTACAACGTACATGATGGAACAAGTGGGGGAGGGTCCCTATAAGGGCGCCATCTTGAAAGGGGCACCTAGGGGTCCCTCGCGTTATGGAAACAAGGCAAATCACCACTCACGATAGATATGCCAGACACAAGGTTGAATTCCCAAAGCTAGGGTTTATTGCAAAGCAAAAGAGTCTCAGTTGGCCAACTCGGTCTCACGCCCCGTGACGTGTATCTCTAGACCTCGAGGGACACAAGAGAGCGAATTACATATATCAGTTACATATATACAAAATGCACATCTTATAATCAGCTATGACATGTTAACACCGCCCTTTATTGGGTTTCTTTGAACTCAGTGTGATGATGGACAATTTCTATGAATATGACACCTTCAAATATCTATTCTAGTAACAATATGCAACAATATGCAATTTTGCAAGTGTAGAGACAGACTTCTTTGTTGAACAGAACATCGTGCTTCTGTTCTTGTAAGCGAGCTACATACGGGGGAAGAGTCACATTCCAGACCTTACTATCTTTGAGTTGCTATTCGTGTCCTGGGAGCCGACACGCTCTACAGGGCTAAAAAAGGGGGGCTATAAGAGGAACATAATTCAGGCCTCTAGCTGCCTTATTCTAACATTTTCTACCATATAACGAGACTGGCTGGCAGCTGTGAAATGATTAAACGCCTTGCAGCTCTCCTTAAAGGCTACACCCGGGAGGGAGCTGGGCATTCCTCCCTGGGCGGCCCATGTTGTGTTTATTTAGCCTTGCGTCCTTGCCCTTTCACATTTTAGACAACAATGTTAACAGTCAGCAGAATAAGCAGAATTGGCAAACCGAAGCTGCGAAACAGTTTGAACAGAAAGCAATGAGCAATTGTTAAAGAGCAAAATGGCGATTCTTGTTACATCAAAAATGGCCGCTCATTGGTCAAACTTGGAAACCTGTATTTCTTTCATTATGTACATGAGATGGTTGGCCCACGGCCACAAAAATACGTTTGTCGTCAATCATGACAGGTGTCTGTTTTTCTAGACCAACAACACATTGGGCCTCATTCTCAGGTTGGCGCAAAGGGGTACCGGGCCCGGTAATGACACCGGTGCCGGTAATCCCTTTGCGCCCTATTCCGAGGTCCCTTTGCGGGTCCCTCCCTTAACAACTAGTTTTACCAGGTGTTATGGACGGGACCCGTTAAGGGATACCGGGGTCAATAACGGTACCGCAATTTGCAGTACCGTTATTGACGCCTTCCCATTGAGCCCTATGGGGGCTCAAATGGGAATGAAGAATGGCTTTTACAATGGGGATATACCGGTCCCGCCAATGTCGGACTGGACCGGTAAATCCCCATTGAACGAGGGTAGACACAGTCCCGTTATTGGTGCTAGTCATGGCACTAATAGCGCCATGACTAGCACCAACCTCGTATTGAGGCCCATTGACTGCACCACACAAGATCCAATTGATTTAAAAATGTTTTATCTTTGTGAAGTGGTTCCAGCAGAACAAATTAAGTTAAATTGTTAAGCCCATTGATTGTTAACACGTGTTTTGGCCACTCAAGGGCTTTTTCCACATTGAAATGTAATTCCAGGAAGACTATCACCTGGCACTCTCCCATTTCATTCCACCTTGTGATACTCATTCAACATTCAATAGCTGACAAACAATGTGATAGCCTGATATATATTTCACCCTTTCTGAGTCTACTATTTGATCTTTAAGGCCGGCTACATTTCAAGACAGCAACTTAAGCGTACACAGCCCACAACTAGCTGCACCAGCTAGAGACTTTCCTTCAGGCTAACAAAGGCCTTCTGTCAGTTTTCCATCCAACTGACCTTCCTTGGTTGTTTGGGCAAAGTCAGAGCTGTCAGATAGGCAGCTATGGATCCATATTCCGCCATGAAGTTTTGGTAATACCCAGTGATACTGGGTTTGAGTAGTGGGAGTCTCCCAGTCATGTACATCCTGTACCTTACTGGGAGAGGTTGGATTCGACCGCTTCCTACCTCATGGCCAAGGTAAGCGACTTTACCCTGAGCTTTATGGCACTTGGTGGCCTTGATAGTGAGGTTAGCCCTTTGCAAGGCCTGTAACATCTGATCCAAATGACATCAATGTCATCTAGGTAGGCCACACAAAAGGTCTCCAGCCCTCTGAGCATATGATTCACCAAACTTTGGAAGGTGGCAGGTGTATTCTTCAACCCAAAGGCATGCTTCTAAACTGGTAGAGCCCCTCAGGTGTTGAGAATGCATTTTTTCCTTGGCCTGGTCCATCAGAGCTATTTGACAATGAGCTGAGGTAAGGTCAAAGGTGCTTCCAAATTTAACAGCACCTATGGTGTCGACAAGCACATAAACCCTGGGCAATGGTTGCACATCAGTTTTGGTGACGGCGGCATTGGCTCCTCGGTAGTCCACACAGAAACTCCAATCCTTGGTGCCTGCCTGGGAGCTTGCCTTGGGCACAAGGACCACTGGACTGGACCAGAGACTGGCTGAGTGTTCAATTACACCCATATTCAATACCATGGCAACCTCAGCCTGGATGTGGTTCTTTATTGTATCAGACATTCGATAGGTACACTGTCACCATTGTCAATTTCGTGCCTGCACCACTGGGTCAGGCCTGGTGTCAGTGAGAACAGGGGGCATGCTGCTGGAGCAAAGCCCTGCTGGCCCTCTGCTGCGCTGGTGTCAGATATGGAAAGAGATGCAATCCCTCCACCGAGCCATCCTGAGGATTGCTATGCAGCAAATCAGGAAGGAGCTCACTCTCATGCTCCTCTTGCTCTGAAGCTAGCAGAAGACATGAGGCTTCCCCTTGCCTGTGGAAAGGCTCAAGCCTGTTAACGTGGAATACCTGAAGGGCTACACCAGGGACTCCATGTCAACCAAATAGTTGACTTTGCCCAACTTGGAGATTATCCTGAAGGGTCCAGTCCACTTATCTGCCAAAACTCTCAGCTTGGTATGCTCCATCACAAGGATCTTCTGTCCTGGAGTCCAATCCACTTGTGAGGCCTTAAGGTCATGCCAGTACTTTTTCAATTCTGTGCCATCCTCCATCTGAGGCCTAACACATAGTCCCCCACTTGTTTGGCATGACCTGAAGGGGTGGCTTCCAAACCTTCTCTGATTAAAACAAGGGGCCCACTCACTGGGATGTCCAAAGAGAAGCACAAAGTGGCTGAAACCAACACCCTCTTGAGGCACTTCTCTATAGGCAAACAGCAGGTATGGTAGGAGGAGATCGCATTTCCTCTTTAGGTACTTTTACCAAATCACCCAGCATGAGCTTGAGAGTTTTATTAATCCTCTCAACCAGACCATTGGTCTGGAGATGGTAGGAGGTGGATAACTTATATATTACTCTGCATTCCTTCCACATTGCTTGCATGTAACTAGACAGGAAATTGTATCCTCTGTCAGAGACCACCCCTTTAGAGAATCCAACTCTGGTAAAAATGCCCAGAATATGCCTGGCAAACACATTGGCAGTAATGGTCTGAAGGGGTATAGCCTCAGGGTTACCTGTTGGCATGATCAAACAGGAAAAGGATGAACCGGTGTCCACCTGATTTGGGAGGGTTTAGGGGACCAACAATGTCGATGCCAACACTCTCAAATGGTGTGCCAACCACTGGCAAAGGCTGCAGTGGGGCAATGACACTGCACCCAGTCTTGCCAGATAACTGACAAGTGGGACAGGTCCGGCAGTGGGACTCCACTTCTACTCCCATCCAGTGCCGGGTTGAAATGTGCAGAGAGCCTTAGCTTAGTCTTCTTGGTCCCAAGATGACTAGCTAAGGGCACCTCATGCGCCAACTGCAACAGGAAGGGCCTGTAAACCTGGGGTACCGCCAACCTCTTGACGACACTAGGTTCAGGCTTAGTGGGCTCACTACAAAGCAACTCACCCTCCCAATACATTTTGAATGACCTAGGCACTTCACCTTGTGCCTGGACCTAGGTCTTTTTTCTTAGACCCCCAAGAGAGTGGCTCTCTTTCTGACCCTTACAGAAATCACCCCTGGAGTGCCCCCCTTCAGCCAACAAGCATTGAAAGTCAGGGTGATCCTCTGGGTTCAGCACCTCTCGCACAGGAGGGTCTTCTGGCTCTTCTCCCTCACGAGTTGATTCTCTGGTTACCACTGGACCCAGCCCGTCCAGAACCTGAATCCCAGTGGGTGTGATATGATATTTTATTTGTATCACGTTCATACACAATGGTTTCAGAGAGCGACAAGGCAAGGGAGGGGAACAGGGGAGAACACAACAACGATCTTACTAGGTCCAGTGACATTGAGAATGCGCAAGTGCATGGGAAAGGGAAAGGGGAAAAGTGCATGGAAGGGGGAGAGTGGAAAGTGTGGAGCAGAGGAGAACATATAAATAATAATAAATACAAATAAATCAATAATGGAGGCAATAAACAGTGGTAGTGCAGCCAGGAAGTGGCAAGTGCTGTATTTACTACCACAGAACTGGGTAAGTCTGATAAGTGCTTAAAAAGAAGAAAATGGGAGCGCGGGGGACAGTATGGGTACAGATACAGTCCTAAGTGAAAGGGGTGGCCAGGAGGCAGTGCAGGATGGTCGCAGGGTAAGCAGGTACCTAGGCCTAGGGGACAGAGGGTGACCAGGTGCACAGTGCCAAGAGAGAGAGCAGATCAGCAGGGGAGAGGGGGAGCCAATGTCAGAAGCAAAGAGGAAGGTCTTGAGGTACTACCAGAACCAGAGATGGTTCTCCTCAAGTTTTATAGTGGCAGGGAGGCTGTTCCAGAGGAAGGCCACAGCCAAAGACAGAGATCTACCCCAGCTTGTTTCTTCGAAAAATGACTGACCCTGAGGGAGTTAGAGGTAGAGGAGCAAAGAGCTCGAGAAGGGAGGTATTTGCAGAGGGATAGCTGAATGTATTTTGGACCCAGGCCCCAGATAGGCTTTTAAATGTAATCCTTGCATCCACTGGGAGCCAATGGAGAGATTCCAGAGCTGTAGAGATACGATCCAGGGCTTGAGGACAAGGACAAATCTCACAGTCCTGTTCTGGATTATTTGCAGAGGGCAAAGAGTAGAGGCAGGTAGATTAAGAAAGAGGCTGTTAAAGTAGTCCAACCTAGAGAGAACCAGATCTTGGGAGACAGTGAGATTCTGGGGAAAGGAGAGGAAAGGCAGAGTACCTCTGATGAGGTGCAGTAGGAAGTTTGACTTTTTAGAGACCTCAGAGATGTGGGCAGAGAAGGAAAGTGTGTAGTCAAAGATGACCCTGAGGTTCTTAGCCTCGCAGGTGGGGGTAGGCGGAAGGCCAAGAGAGGCCGGCCAGAGAGAGAGGGGAAAGGATGGTGAAGGTGTGCTGATGAGGAGGATCTCTGTCTTGCTGGCATTCAGACAAAGATCATTGGCGGCACACCAATCTTGAATGGCAGTTAGGCAATCAGAGATGAGAGAGAGAGAGGAGGTTGCAGAGGGCAGCCTGAAAATGAGTTGAGTGTCATCAGCGTAGCACTGGAAATTAAAGCAGAAAATGGCAAGGCACTGGGCAAGAGTTGCCCGCGTTGGTTGAAAAGACGGTGCGAGAGGTTAGAACCCTGGGGATGCATATTGGTCACGCACTCCATTCACCCACGTTCACCCAGGTCCCACCCCAAGGGTGTATGCACAACTTGCAGTCACTGGGAAGGCTCCAGCCAGCCTGGCCTAGATTGCCCCACAATACCATTGACGGGTTTTCCACCCAACAGCCAGTCAGGGGAAGGGACAAAGTCAGGGCTTCCCATGACTTTGGGAAAACAAGTTAACAGGTAATAGACACCAAGAGGCCACAGGGGCGATCTTGCCTCCTATCAGGAATTCACTGATTCCTATGTCATGGCCTGGGTATCCCAAAAAGGAGGCTGCTCGGAGCACCTGTCAAATTCAGCATGGAGCTGCCAACAGGCCATACCCTGCTCTGTGAGCCACACACAGGTACCCAAAATCCTACACTAGGGGTACAGTGTTGTACCCCCACCCATGGGTGCCATACGGGTATCCCAAGGTCTCTGTTCAACACAACCAAAAAGGGGAAGAACTGCTCTGTCAGGAGTCTCACATGGACTCCTGTGCAGAAAACAACACAGAAAACACATGATAAGGGAGTACAGGACAAGGACATGGAGGCCCTGTCCCTCCAATGCATTTTCAGCATCACATTCTAGACTCACAATTCAAAGTTCTACGTTCCCTAGCCAACTTTAAGATTTGATCTCTGTCCCTGTAATTTAATAGCCTCACAATAATCATGAGCGTTGGTTCACCAGGTTTTCGGGGGCAGAACAAGTGCATGATGGTCCTGTTCTACTAAGAATTGTGCCGAGAATGGAGCTTCACCCAAAAGGGTTTTAAAAGAAGAATCAACAAACTGCTCAATTGATCCCTTGTCAGCATTCTCTGGGACCCCTATGCTGCATGTTGTTTTGATGCGTTCTTGACTCAAGGTCCTTGCATTTTCACACATATGGCTACAAGTTCTTTCTTGATCTCAACCAATGCCAGGTCATGCAGTGCCATCTTGTTCTCCAGATCGATGATCTGCATCTCAGTAGAGGGATTGTGCTCACTTTCTTTGTCAAACTTTGCTCTCAGAGGACTTATGTTGGCCACAATATCGTCCAGTTTGCAATTGAAGAATGCAAAACCCCTTTGCATTGCTGCCATGATGGGTTCTATTGACAGAGAAGGCACCTGGTCTCCCAACTGGCCTTGTTCAAGATGGGCTCCATTGCAGTGCCTTTTATCAGTGAACTTGTGTAGGAGCCCATGGGCCCATACTTTCTCCCAACCCCACTTGTCATATCTAATATCAACTCCAGAAGTGTTACCCCTTGGTCCACGCGAATGGCCCAGCCTGCACATCAAAAAGACAGTTGCCTTTAGGTGTTGCTGGAAAGGTTATAGAGGGAGCAACACATGTGGCGTGTGCCACCTTCAGAAGCAAGTGCATTACAGTCTTTCTAGTATGCCTCACCGATTTCTGGTGTTGTATTGATTTTGCGCACCCAGGATCAGACCCCATACTGCATCACAGGAGTTGATATACGTGGTGCTAGGCCTTAATTGTCACCCCTTTTCACTCCTAATTCCCTGCATGCGATGCCCAGTGGCAACCACTTCCTCGACCACCAGAAGGTTCACTGGCACCAGGTTGCACTTACCAGCTGCCAAGGGAACTCCACACCACAGCAACTGGACCAGTATAGACAGAGGCCCACTCAGACACGCCCCAGGTCCTCTATTCTGATCAATCCAATGTCATGTGGGCTGTTAGGGAGAATTCTTCATTATGGCTAATTTCCCTTACCTAGTGAGTCCCTCAGCAGCTTTGCTGGATTTCTGGGCTTTATTGTTTTCACCTGGTAAGAGTGTGAGCCTTTTTCCCACTCTTACAGTGTATTTTGTGTGTGTTGTACTTTTTGTTCTCATGGGCTATGGAGTGTCACCAACTCCCTAGGCATCATCGTTTTACTTGTGTGTCACACAGCACCTTTAGTGCAGGGATACAGGGATGTCTTTTAGACTTCCCTTGTGAACTCCATTTCTGGGGATGACTACTGTCCCCCAGAAACATGTCAAGTCACCATTGGCTTTACTAGTCCTTTTAAAAATACAGATCCAGTAAAAACCATCTTATAATGGAGTACTGGAGGGGAATATCTTTCCCCTGTCCTTCTGTAACTCAATGGGCACTTTGTGTCCCCCTTCCCGACTCAACATGGCTGGTGGCAGTGGTAACTATCATTTTTACATGGATTCTCGTGTTAGTGTTCTGGCTGTGGTGACAGACGTGAACATAAAACCCTCTACCCCATATCATTTTTATCTTGGGTCCTAGCGTGGTTTTTCACCATTTCGTGTTGGAAAAGTCATTCTTGTTGTTTGCTTTTTGCGCCAAACCAGGTTTGGTTTCCTTGTTCTCCGTCCTTTGGCAGGCTTCTGCGAATAAGCCCTCCTTTGGCGCCTGGATGTCTAGGCGGGGTGAATGTGAGGGAGGGGTTTAGTAACCCCATGCACAGGGTCTCCTTGGAGAACCAAGTCGCACTTTGTGTCCATTGGCTGAGGTGGTTGTCCGGGCTGGACAACCCCCCTGCTGTGTGATTGACAGCCAGGCTGTGTCAATGGGGGATTTTGGCATAAAAGGCAAGACTCTTGGGCTGGAAGTCGCCACTGGAACTACAAGAACCGAAGAGAAGTGGAGAAGAAGACGGCTGCTGCAACTCCTGGATTCCGGTGAAGCCCTGCTGCAGTCCTGAGCTATCTACCCTTCAACTACAGAGAAGATCCAGTCCAGAGTCTTCTTCCCTTGAGCCTGGTGGGATCAACCAGCTCACCTTCTACAGCTAGAGAATCCTCTTCTAGGTCAAAATCACTGCACTGAGCTGTAGTGGTCCGGATAGCCATCGGAAAAGCCCTCTCCTGTTTTTAAGGAGCACACCCTTTATTCATCATTGTTTTGCTGCTGCTGGCTTCATCCCTGGGTAGTGCTAATCAATCCAGACGTCCTCCTTCTTGTCCCCGCGACTGAAGCTTCAGGAACCGTGAGTCTGCAGGAACTACCAGGAACAACTGCCGTAGGACCAGTTTTCTTCACTTGAATAAGGTACTGTGTTCATTTGGTTTTTCCCTCTGTCCGACTTTGAGGAATCGGGGTGAACACTTTTCCTTTGAGAAGGCTTGTCCTTTCTTTCTTCAGTCTTATAACTTTTGCTTCCCTTTGACAATATCCCATACTTCTAGCAACGTTAATCTTGAACTGTTCTAACCGTGTGATCCTCGACAACAAAGCATCTGATCCATTTGACACTGGCGCAGGCCTATTGACTTTTATCTGCCTCTTAGAACACGTCCTCTGATTCTATTGTTTTGACAAAAGTATTGCCTATGATTTTTATCCACTATTCCCTTGTTTTAATTCTATGTCCTAAGTGTGTTTGACTTCGGTTACATTTCTTTCCACCGGTCTGTCAAATCCAAATGTACTTATCTTGAATTGATCTGAACAAGAGGAATTGGTTTTGTGTAGTATATTTAAAGTGTTATTTTGTTTAATAGAAGTGAAGTCTTTTGTGAACAGATGGTTTAAAAATAAATGTACTTATATTTTTTTAACCAGAAACCTTGAGTCAGTGTTTGTTTGAGTCACAGTAATTGTAGTCCTTTGTGTAATCCCTACTACTGCTCATTTGCTCTTGAGATAAGTCTGGCTGCTCCGCCACTGCTACCACTATAACTGTGTAGTACAGGCTTGTACCAAAGGTGAAATTGTACTATCACTTGTAGACTTAATTGTGTGTAGTGTTCCCTAAGGGTACTGCATATGATTCTGCCTAACACACGCAGAGCCTCAACTATGCTCCCACACGCAAATGTCCACTGTAACTCAGCAGGGCACTGCTCCACGCCCTGTCATCTCCCACAGGAACCAAACTCCACCAACTTCAGGCTCCTTATTCTTTATACCTTCAGTCCACCAGCAAGATTGGGGGTGTCAATCTAAAGACCTCACAGCAGAATTAATTTAGCACAGGATCTCACCTGAGTACGGAGCTCCCAAACTATGCAGCCATCTTTGTAGCTGCTCAGCCGCACCCACATGCGTTGCTCAACTTTAAGCTTCTTTCATCAACTTTACATCTACGATACACAATGTTGACCTCTATCTTACTAAACACCCACAATTAAAAAGGTCAATATAATAAGTAGTCATGATAATGAAATCCAGGAATAAAGAATGTGTTGAAGACCAGAACAAAAACCTTCTACAATCAAACAACCACATAGACTACCCCACCTCGCCTAATACTACCCCCTCTCTTCTTTATAACACAAAGGAACTGAAGATGCAACTTTTCTGAAAGCTCCTCATCGACCATCAATAACTGCTCAGCTTTCACAGTCCCTTGCCATGCCACAGGTGCTCCTGCTTCCTCTACCACCTAGCACATCTATGTGCTTCCTGCTTCAATCACATTGTTATCAGTGTACCCTGTACAGACCTAGGTAGCCATTTGCTAGATTTAGGCTTCATAACATCCAGCAAACATATGCTTGCATAGAAGCATGCCTAGCAGACTTGCTTACAAAATGTGTTAAGTTTGGAACGAGTTTTGACTTCCATGGAGCTTTCATGGCTGATACTGTCTACTGTACAATGTGAGCGGTGATGGTCAGACCAAGTGTTTTTTTTTTGTTTTTTGTTTTGTTTTTTTTTCTGTTCGGGGCATGCAACAAGTAGTCATTCTAGCCATAATGAAGTGCATTTACTTTTGGGGTACACTGTGGGCCCGTATATACCCAGAGCATACCTGTTGCACACTAGCCTGGAGTAGTTAACTCTGCCTAAAATGCTCCCAGATGGGTTTGCGATTTGGGATTATGGATAAGGTTGTGTTTCTGTTAGGAATCAGACATCTCTAATGCCTTTGTTGTCTAAATATAGCGCCATATTAGCAAACGCTCACCCCATGTGTAAGTGGCACCTTGTGACCTACGCCTTTCCGTGGATATTGTTATTACAGAAGGGGCTGCAAAGTACCTTCACAAATACCAAATGCATGCCTGCAAACTCGGCGCCGCCGTTGGGTGCGTAACGACCGCTTTTTGGGTGATGATGGTTTACTTGTTCGACCACTGATTATGACCTAAGCTGTCAGAATTAGCATATGTGCTCTCAGTGCAGCTCATTTGACAGACCAGCGAACAATGCTGTGGCTGCCCTCTAGAAAGACATATAACTTTTTATAATGAGCCACAAGGCTTCAGTATGTGCTGCGACTGTAGAACAAACGACCCATATAGAATAAGTCCCCAGGTGTAACGCTTTTGTGAGTAACTATGTGAATGTTTCATCTGTACGGTATGCTGGAGGGATGGGCCTAACTGTACAATTCACATTTTTGGTTAATGTTTCTGAGATCTCTACAGATTTCTCTTACATTGTTTGACCACCGAATGATTACTAATTGATGTGTCCAAAACATGTGAACATATGTTATCATGCTCCTTTCAAATTGAGCTGTTTTTTTTTTTTTTAAACAGTTGTGGTACATCTTTATTGCTTGGGCGCCTCACGTCACCACGCCTGCGGGACGTGAGGCGTATCGTATGTAACAGTGGTATCAATTGTCGAAGTATGGTTCAAAGCACTCTAACTGATATGGCTTCTGAGGGACCTCTGTACCAGGTGTTAAGACGGATTTCTGAACTCTGTCCTGGTGGCGCAGAAGTTCAGAAGGCCAACCTAATTACTTGGAACAGGGTAACCTCTGGACGAGCCAGACCAATCAAGGTAGCGATCGCGGCGGTCAAGACTAGGTCTCAAGAGGGGTGAGGGTGACTGAAAGCCCGCAATGAGCACACAAAGCAAGATCAGTTACAAACTACTCCAAATAGTTGTTATATAAAAAAATATATACACATTTATTTCAAGGCCTTTAAAACAATGACCGTAGCGAGAAAATCACAATATCACAATAGTAAACCAACACATACCATATCAACACAATATATATACAAATACGACAGTCGCAAGCGTTATATGCACGAAATATGTAGTCCACCTAAAAGGGAGGGAAAACAGGCAGTGTGAAATAATGCTTAGACCCAGTTCACCTTCAGAGGCACCTAACTAGATAGAAGTCCGAGCCCTGCGAAGAGTGGAGCCTTGTGCTCGAAAGTACCTGCACACGCTGGTGCCAAGGGGCAAAAAGGGGAGTCTCTTCTAAGGAAATCAGGCAGTTCAGTTCAGTGCATAAATGAAGGAGAACAAGTTCCGCGACTCAAGCGCAGCCTCCACAGTGGGCAGAAGCAGAGCGCGAGTACGGAAAGGGGTGCTGTTTAACACAGCGGGGAAAAGCAATGGGCTCCTGCAGGAGGGCGACAAGATCCTAGCTATGCTACTCACCGGTCCCCGAAGCAAGCAGACCCAGGCTTCTCCGTGTTAGTTTCAGCAGCTGGCAGGTTCAGAAGAGCAGGGAACGCCTCGTCGTCGTGTTGAGTAAAAAGACGTCCCAATCGAAGAAACCTGCACAGTTTGTTACCACAGCAGGGCAACGGAGCGGCCGTGTGTATCTGAGCCAAATGTACACTACTCACTTCAGACTTGGGAACGCCAAGTGTACGAAGCGTGTGAGAGTGACCAGGACTCGAAATACAACACAACCTGGCGGCGGTTACATAGCAAGACTCCCGTGTAAGCTGGTCAGTCAACTGGATGGCCCAGAGACGCTTCCGAAGGCTTACTGGCAGGAGATGGTGAAGATGCCGAGAATAGCTGTTCCCGCTATTCCAAGGGTCGAAGTACCAGTACATGCCTTCTGGTTTGATCAAAGGTGAAAAGGGTTTCACAAGGTGACAGCAGTGCAGAGGAGAAGTCCTTCAAAGGGTCACCAGCGATTCCTCGGTCCAGCCTCTTGGTTGCAGGATACTTGGCTCCTGTATTCCTTCGTTCGTGAGAACTCAGGAGATCGACATGGTAGTGGTGTTTCCAGCCTCCTCTTATCCACGGTTCCCTTCGCGCCAAAACGGAGGGGACCCAATAGGAGATCCACTCATCAACACTCACACCATTCGTGGACCAATCACGGACCACGGTGGTCCCAGGCATTCACACCACCCTAGACTCTCTGGCACCCAGGATGTGTATTGGGACCAGACATCCCAGCCCACACCCTGGAGGCACACAAAAGACCTGTAGAAGCCCGCGAAAGCATCCGTGTTACGCGGGAAAGTACATGCCCAAATAAGGAAGGCCCCGGGTCGGCTTGACCTGGGGAAGGTGAAGGGAGCAAGACGGTCAGCGGACAGGACAAAGGAGCCTCGTGGTCTGGCCATTTTGGGAGCCAGGCCACCATTTTGGGATAAGCGCGGAAAACGCGCTTAGAACGCCAAAAGGAGCTCAAAATACAAAGAAACGATCGCTGCCACCATTCCCGTCCCTGAATCACTTGCACCGATCAGATACAATCCTAAACGAGTATCTAGGGCCTGTAGAAGGCTAGAGACCCAAGAGAGCTGTAACTTAGCTTACAGTGCCCTCTTGTGTCATGTTGCACTAAAGCCGCAACATGATAAAAGAAACTACGGGAAACAGCGTTCCCTGGTACTGACTGTCTTAAGGGCATGTCAGTTTCCCCATAAGAAAAGGAGCGAAAGCCCAGAGGAGTGCAGCAGAAGGCTGCACTTCTCTGGCAAAATCAAGAACAAGGTGAAAAACAACAGCAAAAAGTTTAGGGGTTGCCACATGGAAGGAAAATTACTTACAATTACGAAATCTTTCCTAACACTCGCCCCTCCCAGACTATGGACAGGGGGAACTAATCCACCCCTGGATGAGTCTCTTGTTCAGGTCGGTTAAACATTCTGGACAACCCATCAGCATTGCTATGTTGGACACCTGGCCTATGCTCAATAGGGAAGTCGAAGCCTTGTAGACTTATGGACCACCTAAGCAACTTTGGATTCTCCCCCTTCATGTTCATTAGCCACTTTAACGGCTTATGGTCAGTTTGCACAGTGAAGTGGGTCCCATAGAGGTAGGGCCTCAGCTTCCTTAGAGCCCACACAACAGAGAAACATTCTTTCTCTACCGTGGACCATCTGAGCTCTCTGTCCTTAAACTGGTGGCTAATAAAACCAATAGGGTGTTCCTTACCCTTCTCATCTACTTGTGATAGTACAGCTCCTATCCCAGTGTCAGAGGCGTCCGTCTGCACGATAAAAGGTCTTTGATAATCAGGGGCCCTGAGGACAGGGGCCTGGCACAAGGATTCTTTTAAGCCAATGAAGGCCTTCTCACACTCGTCGGTCCAAGTTACCTTCTTGGGTTTCTTCGGAGTTGTGAGGGCAGTCAGAGGGGCAGCTATGGTGCCATAGTCTGCCACAAAATTGCGGTAATACCCCGTGAGTCCTAAGAAGGCTCTCACTTGGGTTTGCGTAGTGGGAGTAGGCCAGTCTTGTACTGCTTGTACTTTACTGGGAAGAGGCTGTATCCTCCCTCCACCTACTTCATGTCCAAGGTAAACCACTGAGCCTTGTACAATCTGGCATTTACTAGCCTTTATGGTCAGGTATGCTTTCTGAAGAGCCTGGAGCACAATCCCGAGGTGTTTCACATGGTCTTCCCAGGTGGCACTGAAAACTGCTATATCGTCCAGATATGCAAGACAGAATTCGTCCAACCCATTCAACACATGATTCACAAGCCTCTGGAAAGTGGCAGGTGCATTCTTCAACGCGAACGGCATTACCCGGAATTGGTAAAGGCCGTCTGGAGTAGAAAATGCTGTCTTCTCCTTGGCATGCTCTGCTAAAGCTATTTGCCAATAGCCAGCAGTGAGGTCAAACGTGCTGAGGTACTTGGAGGCACCCAAAGTATCCACCAGCTCATCTGTTCGAGGCAAGGGGTGTGCATCTGTCTTGGTGACAGCATTCAGAGCCCTGTAATCCACGCAGAACCTCAATTCAGAAGTGCCTGCCTTTGGAACCAAAACCACAGGGCTGGACCAAGGACTACTAGAGGGTTCAATCCCCCCAAGGTCTAACATCTTGTTGACCTCGGTCTTAATATAAGACCATACTTTGTCTGACATCCTGTATCCCCTACTTTTGGTAGGTACACTGTCTCCTGTGTCAATGTTATGTTTGCACCAAGGTGTCAAACCAGGCGACTGTGAAAACAGGGGGGAAAACTGCCTAAGCAAACTTTTCACCTCAGCCTGCTGATCAGAAGTCAGGTGAGGGGCCACTCGGACACCCTCAAAGGAGCTATCTGAAGGACCGCTTTGGAACAGGTCGGGGAGAGGTTCAGACTCCTCTTCCTCAACATCTGAAGCCAGTAGCAGTGCTGCGATTTCGACTCTTGGGACGAAAGCCTTCAGCCTATTCCCGTGAAACACTTTTGGAGCCTGTCCAGGCCTTCCAAGGTCCACTAAATAGTTAACCTCACCCAGGGGCTCCACCACTGTGTAAGGGCCTGACCATTTGTCCTGTAAAGCTCGAGGCCTTATGGGATTCATGATCAGGACTTGCTGACCAGGTGTAAAGTTGATGAGGGAAGCTTTCTGGTCGTACCAATGTTTCACCAGCGCTTGTCCTGCCTTCAATTTATCACTAGCCAAGCCCATCAGAAGTACCATCCGTTTTCTGAGCCCTAGCACATAATCAACTACGTTGGTAGTAACAGGGGGAGTGGGCATCTCCCATCCCTCTTTGACGATGGCTAAGGGTCCCCGTACGGGATGACCGAACAGAAGTTCGAAGGGGCTGAAGCCAACACCCTCCTGTGGTACCTCTCGGTAGGCAAACAGTAAGCATATTAAAAGAAGACCCCATTTTCTTCTCTGAGGTTCCTCCAGAGCCCCAATCATGCTTTTTAACGTTCTGTTGAAACGTTCCACCAGACCATTGGTCTGGGGGTGGTATGCAGAAGAGAACTTGTAGGTGACCCCACATTCTTTCCACATAGCCTGCATATACTTCGACATAAAGTTGCTGCCACGATCCGACACAACTTCTTTAGGGAAGCCAACCCTAGTAAATATGCCAAGTAAAGCTTTTGCAACTGACTTGGCAGTTACAGTTTTCAATGGGATGGCCTCAGGATATCTGGTTGCATGGTCGACCAGCACCAGGATAAACCTATTGCCTGAGGAAGTTTGCGGGTCAAGGGGACCAACGATGTCGATCCCTACCCTTTCAAATGGTACCCCCACAACTGGGAGCGGTACCAACGGAGCTTGGATTGTCGCGCCAACCTTACCAGACAACTGGCAGGAGGCACAACTCCTGCAGTGACTTTCTACTTGCACCCCCATCTTGGGCCAGTAGAAGTGCATGGATAACCTTTGCTTGGTCCTCTTCATACCAAGGTGACCAGCAAGGGGAACTTTATGCGCCAACTGCAGGAGGAAGGGCCTAACAGCAAGGGGAACCACCAACCTCCTATGGTCTCCTTCTGTAGACTCTGTGGGCTCACTATACAGGAGTCCACCTTCCCAATAAATCCTATGCGTCCCAGGAGGTTCACCCTCAAGCTGGGAGCAGGCCTGTCTCCTTAGGCCTTCCAGAGATGGGCACTCACGTTGGCCTTTACTGAATTCGTCCCTATCAGGACCTCCTTCAACTAACAAGTCTTTTAGTTCAGGATGATCGTTGGGGTCAAATACTTCAGGCATCGCCACCTCCTCGTCAGGCCCGGGCGATTGACCAACTTCCTCCACCGCAGTGGTAGGCGAGCTCGGGGGAATATTCTCTTTCCCTCGTCTTGACTTGTCGACTCCTTTCGCCTTGGGTTTCCCCTTCGGCTGGGGCAGCGTATTGGTCTTGGCCAATGCTGCCCGTGCTTGAGACCGTGTGTAGGGTCTTTCGGCAGTGTCTCCTACGAGCCCTAAAGCTCTGAGATCATTACCTAACAAGACCTTTCCCGGGACGTTTCTCTGAATGCTCACTGGAATCCTGACTGCTGTACCATTTAAAGTAAGATTTACAGGTATTACTGGGAACATACGGAGTGGGCCGTCAGCCAACTTAGTGGGCATCAGAGTAGCTCTGGCAACTTCCTCTGAGTCTACCAAGGTAGAATCCACTACAGTGGGACTGCACCCACTATCCCTAAGAGCTGGAGTATCTACTCCATTGATCAGCACACTGTCTTTAAAGTAGTGCTTGGTATTATCCGGAATCCTAGCATAAGCCTCTGCGACTTTAGGCTCCCAGGAACCCAGGGAAACTAAAACTACCTCAGCCTCTATCCCGCTGGGAAATGAGTCTGAGGAGAAGGATGCTCCTGTAATCTCTTCTTCCTCGTAGGAGGAGAAGGCCAGATTAGCGGAGTGGACCCCCAAAGGTCTAACCTTACACCGGGGATCCCCCTTCACGTGGTCAGTTGCTCCACAAGCAAAACAAGATCCATTGGGTCTGTTTACATAGGGAGGCTTATTGTAACCTAAGTTCTGTTATGGAGGCGGACCTCCACTACCCTGTGAGTTCTCTTGTGTCTTACCCTTATTTTTCTTTTTGTGGCCCTTATGAGAAGAAGATTTATCAGATTCTCCACCCTCCATATCTTTGGACTTTTTCCCTTACTCCTGCTTACCAGGATGAGTTTTGTCCTTATGGGACACTCGATGTGACACCCATAAGTCTGCTGCAATGGCCAGCTTCTTAGGATCTATCTCCTTCGAATCGGCCAAATGCTGCTTAAGCTCCGGGGAAGAAGAAGCAAAAATGTGTTCCAGCATGATAAGATTTATCATGCCTTCGAAGGTACAAACCTTACAACCTTCGACCCAGCCAGTTAAGTTTTTCAAGGATTCAGTGACATAAGATACCCAAGTATCACCGTCCTTTTTCTTATACTCTCTGAAACGTTTCAAATATTGGGCCGGAGTCTTCCCAAACTTTAAAATGAGAGTTTGCTTTAACATTGCGAAATCAGCTCGCTCAGCCTTCGACATTTCCATAATGGCACTACAGCCAGAATGGGGCAGTCTGCTGAGTAACCAGGCAATCTTATCAGCATTGCCAACTTGTTGAACTTCGCATGCATACTCAAACGCATTCAGCCAGTCCATAATGTCATTCCTTTCTTCATACACACTGAGCAGATCTTTCGGAAACCGTGGATGAGAGGAAGCCCCAGACCCATGTCCAGGACCCTTGGACCCATTTGCAAACTGAAGCTTGGCCAGTTCCAACTGTGAGCCCTGTCTTTTTGTTTTTCTGCCTGTTCGATTTTTAGTTTGGCTATGCTGAATTCAAGCTCCTGCTGCCTAAACCGCAGCTCTTGCTTCTTGAATTCAAGCATAGCCTCCCCATCAGCACTGGCAGAGGAAACATTAGACATCTCGTCCTCCCTGTCCTCGTGGTCGCGATGGATCAGTGCAGCGGCAGAACCATTGGTTCTACCAGTGAGAGCAGCCCCACCACCTTCCGCACTGTCCTCAGAAGTTATAGCGTCAAGCTGCGCTTCTTGCCACGCCACGATTCTTTGGATCATTTCCAATTTCGTGCCTTGAGAGGAAACACCTCTCTCCGCACACATCTTTTTCAATGTTTCTGATTTGGAAGCATTTAAAGTTAACAAGGTATTTGTTTCCATACTGTTAGATAGGACTATGGCCTTTTTAAAGTTATACTACAACAATTCACTACGTGTCCTGGTTGGAATAACCTGAAATGCCCTAGTTCGTGCGCAACACCGGATACCTTCAGTCGTATCCCACCGCTGTACACCAATTTGTTAAGACAGATTTCTGAACTCTGTCCTGGTGGCGCAGAAGTTCAGAAGGCCAACCTAATTACTTGGGACAGGGTAACCTCTGGACGAGCCAGACCAATCAAGGTAGCGATCGCGGCGGTCAAGACTAGGTCTCAAGAGGGGTGAGGGTGACTGAAAGCCCGCAATGAGCACACAAAGCAAGATCACTTACAAACTACTCCAAACAGTTGTTATATAAAAAAATATATACACATTTATTTCAAGGCCTTTAAAACAATGACCGTAGCGAGAAAATCACAATATCACAATAGTAAACCAACACATACCATATCAACACAATATATATACAAATACGACAGTAGCAAGCGTTATATGCACGAAATATGTAGTCCACCTAAAAGGGAGGGAAAACAGGCAGTGCGAAATAATGCTTAGACCCAGTTCACCTTCAGAGGCACCTAACTAGATGGAAGTCCGAGCCCTGCGAAGAGTGGAGCCTTGTGCTCGAAAGTACCTGCACACGCTGGTGCCAACGGGCAAAAAGGGGAGTCTTTTCTAAGGAAATCAGGCAGTTCAGTTCAGTGCATAAATGAAGGAGAACAAGTTCCGCGACTCAAGCGCAGCCTCCACAGTGGGCAGAAGCAGAGCGCGAGTACGGAAAAGGGTGCTGTTTAACACAGCGGGGAAAAGCAATGGGCTCCTGCAGGAGGGCGACCAGATCCTAGCTATGCTACTCACCGGTCCCCGATGCAAGCAGACCCAGGCTTCTCCGCGTTAGTTTCAGCAGCTGGCAGGTTCAGAAGAGCAGGGAATGCCTCGTCGTCGTGTTGAGTAAAAAGACGTCCCAATCGAAGGAACCTGCACAGTTTGTTACCACAGCAGGGCAACGGAGCGGCCGTGTGTATCTGAGCCAAATGTACACTACTCACTTCAGACTTGGGAACGCCAAGTGTACGAAGCGTGTGAGAGTGACCAGGACTCGAAATACAACACAACCTGGCGGCGGTTACAGAGCAAGACTCCCGTGTAAGCTGGTCAGTCAACTGGATGGCCCAGAGACGCTTCCGAAGGCTTACTGGCAGGAGATGGTGAAGATGCCGAGAATAGCTGTTCCCGCTATTCCAAGGGTCGAAGTACCAGTACAGGCCTTCTGGTTCGATCAAAGGTGAAAAGGGTTTCACAAGGCGACAGCAGTGCAGAGGAGAAGTCCTTCAGCGGGTCACCAGCGATTCCTCGATCCAGCCTCTTGGTTGCAGGATACTTGGCTCCTGTATTCCTTCGTTCGTGAGAACTCAGGAGATCGACATGGTAGTGGTGTTTCCAGCCCCCTCTTATCCACAGTTCCCTTCGCGCCAAAACGGAGGGGACCCAATGGGAGATCCGCTCATCAACACTCACACCATTCGTGGACCAATCACGGACCACGGTGGTCCCAGGCATTCACACCACCCTAGACTCTCTGGCACCCAGGATGTGTATTGGGACCAGACATCCCAGCCCACACCCTGGAGGCACACAAAAGACCTGTAGAAGCCCGCGAAAGCATCCATGTTTCGCGGGAAAGTACATGCCCAAATAAGGAAGGCCCCGTGTCGGCTCGACCTGGGGAAGGTGAAGGGAGCAAGACGGTCAGCGGACAGGACAAAGGAGCCTCGTGGTCTGGCCATTTTGGGAGCCAGGCCACCATTTTGGGTTAAGCGCGGAAAACGCGCTTAGAACGCCAAAAGGAGCTCAAAATACAAAGAAACGATCGCTGCCACCATTCCCGTCCCTGAATCACTTGCACCGATCAGATACAATCCTAAACGAGTATCTAGGGCCTGTAGAAGGCTAGAGACCCAAGAGAGCTGTAACTTAGCTTACAGTGCCCTCTTGTGTCATGTTGCACTAAAGCCGCAACATGATAAAAGAAACTACGGAAAACAGCGTTCCCCGGTACTGACTGTCTTAAGGGCATGTCAGTTTCCCCATAAGAAAAGGAGCGAAAGCCCAGAGGAGTGCAGAGAACAAGGTGAAAAACAACAGCAAAAAGTTTAGGGGTTGCCACATGGAAGGAAAATTACCTACAATTACGAAATCTTTCCTAACACCAGGGAAAAAAATGCAGAGAGCATTGCACCCACCTGCTCCAACACAAAGTTTGGGCGCATCTTAAGAAACTGTGGGAGTGTCAGATAATGCACTGCTTATCATTGATGCAGATGTGATGTAATTTGAATGTCATTTTAATGTACAAAAATGTAGGATATATTTATTCATATGAAGTTACATTTGCAGTGATACGTTTTCACACTGTCAAGATGTGCTTGCACACAGCACATTTTGTTTCAGCCATAAACGAAAAAGACAAAAGGAAATCGCTTTCAAGTGCACAGATAGACATGAACCATTTCACAAAAATGCAATTGTTGCCATAATAACTATTAGTATGATTAATTTCTCCAGCCAAAATTCAGCCATAGTAAATTTTTCTATAAGTGATCATATAAATGTGTCTCTTTTGTAATTCATCTTGACATTATCAAGTTGTAAGGAATATTGCGATGCTTCTTCAATTTGTTCTAATTCCCCTGCCATTAAACAACTGTGTTGGAAACATTTATCATCCAAGACAGTATAATGAGAGCTGAGAAGAAAAAATGTATTAAAGATATGACTTATGACTGTTTATTTTTTCAGTTTTGTATAATTCTTCATTGATCTTGATTTGTAATAGATGGTGGTAGGGCGATGTTTCACGGCCTTGCTTTAGTGTATATGATAATGTACCTAGCTGGCGAAGGTCTGCGCCAAGGTTTCATGCACATCTAGAGGTAGCTATGATTGAGAAGGCAATTTACAACTCAAGGGAGGGTAACAGCACTTACATGTTCACATAGGGACTCAATAATCCTGAACGTAATGGAAGGCCCTCACAGAGATGTTATTAAAAATGATGTTATCTGTTTTTGCAAGTTCAGAGAGTTGTGGATTAAAAGACTATACTAGTTGAATATGCACACTGTTTGAGCGGCTTTCCAACATTTAACCATTTGGGGACATTTCCCTATTTGGCTAACAAGAATGGTATCCATGGATGTGCATGCCAACTGCAGTTGCCGGGTACCTCTCATTAGGTTTGCACACCACTCTGTCAACAGATCCAGCAAAGTGACCCATGCAAGCAAGACTTCTGCAAGGCTCCAATTGTGAGACAACTTAATGTAGTTCACTTCCGTGCCCATGTGCTGCTAGTGAAGCTGTTAGGTGCAATGCTTCTGCCTCTTTGTGACAAGTTGGGCCAGGATTAAGAAGCAAATCTCTCAGTGAGCAAAGATTCCTTCAGATGCCAGCCCATCTGTGTCCATGAGGTTAATAGAAGAGAGCACAATAAGAATGTGCTTTCTATGGTCGAATGAAGAAGTCCACTGCTCACAAA
This sequence comes from Ambystoma mexicanum, assembly GCF_040938575.1. NCBI lineage: Eukaryota > Metazoa > Chordata > Amphibia > Caudata > Ambystomatidae > Ambystoma > Ambystoma mexicanum. Next base: position 206,526,129 of record NC_090941.1, on the reverse strand, counting down.
TACTGGTAGAGCTGCAACATTGGAATCAGGCTTGAAATGACGCCGCCTGCCAGAGCGCCATTGAGGTGTTGTGGCTTTGTCTTCTCTGTTTCAGTACTCACATTGGGGCTCAGCAAGATAACCATGGTTCGGCCATGTGTATGGGCAGACCTTTTTTCAATAAAAGAAATCAGAATTGCGAGCTGTTATGTCTTGCAATCGCAGGATGAATTCCATTCAAACATTTGGTTGCACCCAATCAGTGGCAGCAAAAATGTTCTCATTTTAGAAGGGTTTCACCCAGCTGTCATATCTAGACAACACTCTATAATATAGCACACCAGGGATAAGAGCACTCTGGTCAACCCTGGTTAAACCATTAACATAATGCAAATTAAAGACCGGATGCTATAGTTCAGTACTACAGGAGACCATGATAAAAGAAGTGTGAAGAGGAAAAATATTTAATTTGCTCTTTTTTATTCTCAAAATCAATCAGAAATGTATTACATTGCAGTCTCTACACTGCTAACAATTACAACTACAGGTAAAATACATTGTTTTGCTAAAACCTAATATTTATGCATGCACAACAAATATGACAAATGTTGACAAAAGCAATACAAAAACAAGAAATACAGAAAAAATCAGACACCAATTATTAATACATAAAAACAGCTTAATTATTATACAGCTTGAATAACGCGCTCAAGTGACAAATTGCTACAAATTCTAAAGCCTTTGAATTAAGGCACGTAATAACCCAACATGTTTAATTCCTATCAAAATAGTGTGTATAATCATAGGAACTTCTTCAGGGGGTTTCTGTTTCTATTCTGTGTTGTTAAAGCGACACAATCTCAAAAGGGAGGGCAGCTCGCTCCTTATTAGCTTGTGGTATCCTGTATAGTGAAACAAACGAGTACAGCTCTTTAATAGTTGCTCTTAACCATTTACTTGATATATTTAAATTTGAGCAGCTAATGGACTTTAATTAATACAGTGCCATAAATAGCTTTCTCACATTGCTATTATTTTTACTTGCAGTAGGTCTTCTCGGGGAGTTACATTTATCTCTTCATGTTCTTCCTATGGGGACATAAATGCAAGGACTAGGGGTCAGTAACAACCAATGTCACGTGTATGTAACAACCAATTGTGTATCACTGTAGAGTGGTTACTTACTCAGAGAATCAAGCTTAAACTTGAATGTTGCCTATTCCTAGATCGTTTTGTCTTAACAGTTGTGTTGTGACAATAGCAGAAGGTGTTTAATACCAAGTATCTGCAAATTAATTAATGTTCCAGTTCAAATTGAGGTTTTCCCCATTTCCAAACACAAGTCATGGAAAGAACACAAAAGTGAGAGTCACAAAGTCTGCTGTGCAACTACTACTACAAAAGATGTAACGCGTCACAAACCGACATGCTCAATAACTGAAAGGTAACACTTCACAGTCCAACCCACTCGATTGTAAAAAAGGTGCTTACTTGACTCTGTTCAAATTGGACTTGAATGTGTGGGCTTCTTAATAGCCATTAGGCTCTGCAAAGGTTACACTCCCTTTGAAATGGGGATCATGTTGTCATCTTTTCTGAAAGTACAAATAATGCTAATCATTCGAATGCTCACAAAGCTTATTGTATTAGCATCTGTGAACAAATGTACTCACAAATTATTAAGCAATGTACACTAAGCTTAAGGTATTCTTTCCTGCTTAGCTGCCATGTTATCAATTCCATATGTAGCCATGTCGGCAACTCTATGCTAATTGGTTCAAATCTCGAGAATAAGTGTATTAATTTAAATAATCGTGTGCGTGTGTTAGGTGGCCATTTTTTTGCTTGTGTTATCCCACAGTTTGACGGACGGCCATCTTCAACTGGTAAAGCTAAGTACATCGCTGGTGTGTGAACCACTTGTATAAATGGTCAATATGGTATGTTGGCATAAATCACTTGCTTAACAAATCATTTGGATTGTTTGTGGCACAGTGAAAACGTAATACCTTGCACAATTGTATATCGCATTTTTGCATGAAGCATGATAAAAACGAATTACTATGCAAAGTTAAACATGGAGCTTGAAAACCTAAATGGTATCTTTGACTCATCACTTTGACTAAATTCATTGCAGAGCTCATCACCATTCTGTAAAACTACAGATTGATGGATGTTAGCCTTGCTTATTAAAATTATACCAGTCAATGTTTTCATTCATTCCCATCACGTGGCTCTTATTAAGGAATATCAGATGCATTTCTTCTCTTGCTAGTCTCAATTTATCAAACTTGTTATCATTAATCAGATGTATTTTCCTGAGTAACAAGCATTGTAATTCATTACATGTATGTCCAGCCATCAGAAAATGCCTAACCATTTTGACAGTGAGTTTTGTATTCCTGATGCAACTCTTGTGTTTCAATTGTAAAAACTGTCCAACCGGTATGTTTTCACCGGTATGTGTCGGATAGAACCTATTATAGACCAAAAGAGAGTTTTTGTCAGTTTCTTTGTGAAAGGGCATAACTTGTAATACCCTTTCTTCACTATCTACATAGATAGTAATATCTAGGAAATGTAACAACTCCTAACTGCTGCTGTTAGTTTACTTGAGATATGGATTCTGCTTATTAAGTCACTCAAAACATGTTGTAAGACTTGTTACATCTCGTTGCCACATAACTAGCACATCATCAATGTAGTGTTTCCAACATGTTATTTGATCCTTAAATGGATTTTCGTTGGACTTCATGGGAAGGACTTCGACCTTACAGGTCACAAAGAGATTCCGCTTGACCCCTACTCACATGAGGATGACCCCTTTGAGGATCCCACTGATCAGACCCCAGATTGGTGGGGGGGTGAACAGCCTGTGGATAACCCGCCTTGGCTGTCTCCTACCCATACCCGAAATCCTGATACCATATGCATGGACCCCGCATCCTCCCCACCTCTAAGTCAGGCATCTCCTTTAGATGACCAGATGACATTTAACCCCATTCTGAAAAAAAACAGCCAAGCACTTCCAGAAAGCCATGCAGGAAGCGGTGCCAGAATGAGATTTTGTGGAAGACATTTTAAAGGAGAAGCCTCCTGCCAGCCCTGCTATCCCCTTACTTAACTCCATCAAAGGGCACATTGCCCCTTCCTTATTAACACCTTCACAGACCAGAGTTGTAAACCCAAGGGTTGAAAAACTTTTTCACCCCTCCCCTTCTGACCCCCTATATATTAGGGGTCATGCCACCCCTGATTCTCTTGTGGCCATGACAACAAAGATAAGTGCACAGGTCCCCTTGTCCACAGGCAAAGCGCTGCCGGAAAAAGAATGTAAACAATGGTATGCGCTTGGGAAGAGAATCACTACTACAGCAGCATATTCCACATGGATAGCTAACAATACCATGCTGTTGGCCAGCTATTCTGACATCCAATGGAACCTGCTGCAAGAGGGCCTGCAGGAGGTCCCCGAACCAGTGTGTTCTCGCCTGCTTACAATTGTTTCTGAGGGTAAGCAAGTAAACCATAACATCCTCAAGAACACATTAGATGCTTCTGAAACAGCCGGAAGAACCTTAGCTGAGGATACACTTTTGAAGCGACACGCCTGGCTAAAGAACTCAGGTTTCAAACCAGAGATAGAAGTGTCGCTAGTCAACAAACCGGTGGACGCCTCCAACCTAATTCGCAAGGCTGTTGATGAGGCACTGGAAACTGCTAAGGAAGAACACAAGACTCTCAAATCTTTGAATCAGATCACTCAAAGGCCCTTTCAACAGAGAGGTGCAATTTCTCGCTGCTCCTTTCGGAGGCAGTCCTTTTCGCGTTCCCCACATGCCCAATATGGTACAGGAAACACATGGTCCACAGGACAAGGGTCTACTACTTCCAATCAGTATCCCCCTAGAGGACGTTGTGGCAAGGGAAGGAGTCGCAATACCATTGCCAGAGCCCCCCCGGTCTCCCGTCAGAAATGAATTTCAGATCCGGGTCCCCTTCCTTCCCTCCCCAGTTGGGGAACATATAACATCATTTCTACACGCATGGGAAGGGAAAACAACAGACCAATGGGTGCTCAAGACCATCACCCATGGTTATTCCATCGAGTTCACCTGGCCACCTCGATTCAGATGACCAAAATCCAGATGCCTCACACTGGACCACCTCTGTATCATGCTGCAAGAGGTCAAGACTCTGCTGGAAAAGGGCGCAATCAAAGTTGTCCCCTTTCTACAGGTAAAAAAGGGTATTTATTCAGTGTACTTCCTTGTACCCAAAAGGGATCTCACTATGCACCCTGTGCTATACTGCGCCAAGCAACAAATTTGTCAAACCCCAAAAAGTTTTGAATGGTAACGCTGCAAGAAGTAATTCCTCTAATAAAACAAGGGGCAACATTGGACATGAATTCATATTTCAATGTTGCCAGCACACAGGAAATACCTATGTTTCATGATAGAGGACAAACTATCAATTCAAAGTCCTTCCCTTCGGCATTGCCTCAGCTCCAAGGGTATTTACAAAGGTATTGGCAGTTGCGGCAGCTCACCTGTGCAGGCAATCCATCCCGGTTAATCCTTACCTCGACGACTGGCTCATAACAGGGGACTCCTACGGAGCCTGCCTGTCAAACACTCAAAAGATGATAGACCTCTTATTCAGTCTGGGATTCTCCATAAACAAGAAGAAATCCAGTCTCGACCCCAGCCAAGTCAAGCAGTTTCTGGGGGCTCTGATTCAGACAGAAGACGGTCTCGTATTCCCCTCCAATGAGAGGTTTCAAAACATGCTGTTCCATATCCCTCAGTATGTAGCCGGTCAAGAGGTGACGGTACGCAAGGCCATGTGACTGTTAGGGATGATGGCATCATGCATTTATTTAGTTAATAATGCAGGTTTGCGCATGCGCCCCATGCAAGAGTGGCTCAACAGCCAGTGGTGTCAGGCCAGTGGACAATGGGCTGATCTAGTGGTTGTCTGGGCAGCCATCATTCTCTCTCTGCAGTGGTGTTCACAGGAAAACCTCTTGAAGGGGAAAACCTTCACCAGCCCTGCAGTAGGAGCCACTCTCACAACGGACGCATCTCTAATGGGGTGGGGGGCTCAACTCCTTCAGCAGACGGAGCACTGCGTTTGGTCCCCAGCAATAGCATCCAACCACATAAACTTGTTGGAACTGTTAGCAGTGTTCAAATCCCTCAAGGCATTTCAAACACAGTTGCAAGGAAAGACAGTACTGATCTTTACGGACAGCACCACAGCCATGTACTACCTATACAAGCAAGGGGGCACTCAGTCTCCAGGGCTATCCAAACTGTCTCAGAACATTTGGAAGTGGGCTCTTAAACACAAGATGTTCCTACTGTCTCAACATATTTCAGGGGAACTCAAATTTTTGGCAGACGTGCTCAGCAGAGGCTTCCCATTACCCTTAGAGTAGGAAGGGTGACTACATGAAGACATTGGGCCTCATTACGAGTCCGCCGGTCCGGAATGCAGTGATTCCGTGACAACGGTGATACAGTTTCCTTGTCCGCAAGGTTGCAGAATGAGCGGCCGATTACGGCCTGTCGGTCGCACGCACCACACCAATGCAGAAACGGTGTCACTGTCGCCACGTAAACACCCACGGAAATGGACATACCGCCTCAAAAAGCACAGCAAAAACCGTGACCGCCACCGTCGTCACAGACACGGAAACACCGAAAGTGGAAATACCATGACCGCGAAAACCAGAAAGAGAGAGGCGGCCATTATATAAATCACAATCCACTGCCATCCAGAGTCAGCACAGGCCACATCACTACTCTGAGAAGGCAAAAAGAACAACCACCGTGGCATCCAGGGTGCCTGCACAAAGACAGCGGAAACAGCTGAGAGTACTTGTGGCACAGGTGGAGGGCCACTAAACTGCAGACATGGGAGGAGCGCTGCAGCAGTGTACTCCACCTTGAGGCAATACATGGCTTTGGCAATGCAGAGGCAGGAGTGAGCCCACCTGCAGATGCCGGTAAGTGCACAGATTAAAAAAGCCATGAGTGCATTTTGAGCCCAGGAGTGATCCAAAGGACCCACTCATAACACCTCCCCCCCAGTCAGGGCAGGAGTGACCCAAAGGACCCACTCATAAAACTCCCCCCCCAGTCATGGCAGGAGTGACACAAAGGAACCACTCATAACCCCCCCTCCCAGTCAGGGCAGGAGTGACCCAAAGGACCCACTCATTAGCCAGATGAGAAGCAACACCCCCACAATACAAGGCCTTGGACATGCTAACAGTGCGTGACTTGGTACAAGCAGAGACACATACACCTGAGTGCATCAACAGTCATATGCGTGTAAATGCAAGTGCTCACTGATCGTACTGTTTGATGCATGTGATGGACCCATGAAGTACCAGCACACAACTAACAGCATGCCCTCTGTGTCCCCACAGCCATTTCAAGTGACAGTGACAACGCCCAACAGGCGAGGCAACGTGCACCTGAACGTGGACAACTCAGCACCCCTGCCCAGGAGGATGACGCAAGCTGCTCTGGAACTCAGCCACCAGCTGCATCTGGCATGGATGCACAAGCCAACTCACCATCCCCATGCTGCCTGCTGCCACACAAGTGCCACGCCCACCCATCATGGCCACAGATCCCATCCCTGAGACCATCTGCACTGCGGAGGAGGCTGCATGCAGTGATAACAGTGCCCCAGCCTTGCAGGCTGAAGTAAGGCCACAGGGGTTGGGGCTAACTTAAATGACCTATCATCCCTCCAAGACCTCCAGTTCAGACCCCCCCCACTGCATAGTTCCATGAGGTCACCAACTCCCTCCATGGCAGAGCTGAATGCCCGCATGCAGCGGATGGAGGATCAGCAGGCCACCCTTAAGCAGCTTGTTGAAAGGCAGCTGGAGGAGTCCAAGCTGCAGCGGGAGGAGGCCAGGCTGCAGAGGGAAGGTTATTCCACATCTGTGCATCAGATCTCCAGGGCAATTGGACATTTTGCCACCACCATCGTGACCTTGGCACGCCATGTCCGGGAGGGCAACAATGACACATCCACCATAGCAGAGTCCATGCTGCTTGCCCAGCAGGTGTATCTAGGACGTATGCCAACACTGACACCAACAGTGATGTCCACCAGCACCACCCCATCTAGCTCCCCCACTGCCAGTCCACGGAGATGCTCAAGTCGTCTGACAGGGCCCTCTGGCAAGGACGCCCATGAGCAGAAGCGCACACGCAAATAATACCATGTGTGTTTGGCTTTGCAGGAGACATTCAGGGACACAATGGCTGCATGGGGGTGGGTAAGTTTGGGTGGTGGGGGAGGTCCATTAGGGGGTTAGTAGTTTGGGTCCTGGTTGGGCGTGGGTACGTTTGGGTGGTGGGGAAGGTCCATTAGGGGGTTAGTAGCTTGGGGCCTGGTTGGGGGGTATGTTTGGGTGGTGGGTGGGCACGGGTGTACAGCTTCCCTACCCAATGCACCTTCTTTCCTGTTGTGTTTACAATATATCACCTTTGAAAAGTTCTATGAGTGGACATCCGACATTTCATGTGCAGTCAATCCATTTATTAACTGCCATCGTCATATCCATGTAATGCTGTCAATGTGCAGTCTCTCAAAAGTAAATGTGAATGAGTGTATCCCGTGCTCTTTGGCCATCTTGTGCACCCCCGGCAGGGAGTGGAGTCATCCCATCCCCATCCCCGTCACCATCCCCATCAACTTCTTCAACTCCATCATCATCCTCTCTGTCTGGGGGCAGCGGAATGTTCCTGAGCATGCACAGATTGTGCAGCATGGGACACACAAGTGCAATTTTACCCGTCTTCACTGGTCTCGAGAGCAGTGATCCACCAGATCTGTTCAAGCAGCAGAACCTGCCCTTCAGTATGCCAAATGTCCTCTCAATCATGCCACGTGTGCGGATGTGTGCCCTGTTGTACGCCTCCTCATGCCTGTTCCTTGGCTTCCGTACAGGCATCATCAGCCATGGTGTCAGTGCATATCCAGCATCACCTACATGGGATGTAAATGTGGGGGACATGTCAGTGTTTGTGGTATCATGTCTTGATCAGATGCAGTGCAATCTTTCGTCGTTATTCATTTATCCATATGGGCCAAGCAGTGGTCGGACCGGTGGGTCATTACCATTCCTGGGTCATTGTTGTCATCGTTGGCATTTGGACATTGGCCAACGACTTGCTGTGCATATATAGTTGTCCTTGCGGACAATAGTGGTTGGTAAGTATGGCATTGTGCAGTGATGTACACACATTGAGGAGTCAATCAATAGACTGTGATGATGTGGTCGATGCAGGATGTCTCATGTGCAGGCATCATGTGCATTGGGGGGCAGTGGTGCATAGTGTGGGTGGATGTATTGAGTGGCTCAAGTTGTATGGGCTTGTGGTAGTATTGGTTGTGTGTCTCATTTGGCAGGGTGTGTACTGGCACACTGTGGAAACCTGTCATGTGTAGCTTTGTGATGTGTGGGTTGTGCTGACTGTCCATTACATGGGCAGTGGGTGATGCATGTGCAGTTGTAGTAGCCCACTCACACAGGTCATTGCCCTGGACACACACCCCCTTCCACAGGGCCTGTGCATTGGCAGTTGTACTCACCCGTAGCGTTCCATGTACTGTGGAAATGTCGAATTCCGCAGGACCATTGAGTCATTTTTTAACCCTGGGAAACGTGCGCAGCAATGTGTTATCACTTGTCCGGCGTCACATACCATCTGTGCATTCAATGAGTGGTACAGTTTCCTATTGCAGTACACCATCTCCATTGCACGTGGTACTGTCAGCTCTATGTGGGTGCAATCTACTGGGCAAGGGTACGGGGTAGGGCGATGTGTTCCGACACATGGCACAGCAGGGCATCCAGTACCTGTCCCAATATTTTAGAAAAACAAGGTTGTGACAGCCTGTGCAGCTCACCAACTGTGTGCTGATAAGTTCTGGTGCCAAGAAAATGCAGTACCAACGCCACCTTCAGGAGGGGGGGGGGATTGCGGTGGAAATGCCAATGTGGCTGCTGATGTTGTCCTCAATCATGGTGGTGATGTACATGATTGTTGGACGGTTCAGCCATTATAATGTGTGGATCTGTCCTGGGGTCAGGTTCCAGGGTGAGGCCCTGATTCGGGGTATTGCAGGCTGCCTGCGGGGTCGTGCCGGCTGCACAATTGGGTTTGGCATGGGTGAGGCGTTTGCTAACTGCCACCTGTGCCTCCTCCGCCTTTGCCTCATCCTCCTCTGCACCATTACTGCCACCATGTGCAGTGCTGCCTGTAGGTTCAATAGCCCCAGTCCCAATGCTGCTACAGCTGCTGCCTGCATAGTTGTGTTTGGAGTTGGCCTGGGTGTGGGCCTTTTGTAGGCTCCTAGTGGCCTGCTGGGTCCAGCTGGGCTCATATCGTGCACCTGTGGCCTGATTCTGCTCAGTAGGCATTGTTTAACGTCATGTTCGTGGTGGCGGTGATATCACCACCGTGTCCACAGTTTTTCTGCCATTTTTGTGGCAGTGTTTCCATGTCCGTGATACTCGTAATGCGCACAGTGTTACATATTGCCGGTAACTGGGGGGTTTCCCTGCTGATGCAGTTAATGGGTGCCTTAACTCCACGGTGGCGGTTTATGGTGGTGGTATTTATGGGATCGTAGGTCAGAATTTGCTGATGGCGGAAACGGTGCTGGTTTGGTTATACCAGCAACGTTAAGTCTGGACCGGCGGACTCGTAATGAGGCCCATTGTCTCTAACGTTTTCACAAAATAGGGCTTCCCAGAGATCGACTTGTTTGCAACTCTGGAGATCTCACAAAGCCTAGATTATACCTTCAGGTACTCTCAGAACTGATCTAAGGTGAACGGTCTCAGGATAACATGGTCAGGGACATTTGTTTATGCTTTTCCCTGACTCCCCTATTCAACAAGATTGTGCACAAGATGCACCAGGAACCAGTCACTATTATACTGGTGGCCCCAATGTGGGCCTGCCATTCCTGATTCTCCCGTCTAATGGAGGTGTCTCTCTCTCTCCTCCGGGGAAACTGCCTTGCCCATACAACAAGCTATACCAGGACAAGGGGGAAACACTTCATCCATGCCCTCAGTCTCTCAAATTAGCAGCCTGGCTCCTGAGGTCATAGAGTTTGGTCATCTCCAACTTCCTCAGAGATGCATGGATATACTTTGAGAGGCAAGAAAACCAAACACCAGGCATTGCTACTCCAATAAATGGAAATGCTTCATCTTCTGGTGCAATTCCAAGAGCATCAATACCATTGATTGCTCTTCTTCTCATATTGTACTATACCTGACTCACCTACTAGACTCAGGTCTAGTTTTTAATTCCTTGAAGGTTCACTTAACAGCACTTTCAGCCTATACCACATCCCAGCAGAAGGTGTTGTGGTGGAAGATTCCTGTAATTAATGCTTTTATGGAAGGGGTTAAGAGAATTAATTCTGCTATTTCTAACCCAGCTCCAGGATGGGACCTAAATGTGGTATTAACCACACTTATGGGATCTCCTTTTGAACCGATGCACAAGGCAAGCCTGAAAGCTCTCACTCAGAAGACCACCTTCCTAGTGGCAGTCACTTCTATAAGATGAGTCAGTGAAATATAGGCCCTTTCAATTCTAGACCCTTTTGTCACAATTCACAAAGATAAGGTGGTTCTGCGCACTCACCCGTGGTTTGCTTGTGTAAACCCATAAAAATTACTGAGGGCTGATATTGAATAGTGGGGGCAGAGTTGGATCCGGCTGGCTCGGAACTACAGGAACCAGAATTCCTTGCTGCAACATCCCATAATAACCAGTTAAGTTCAACCTTGCACATCTGAATCAGATCTGCCTACCTTAAGATTGCTGAGGCATGAAAGGTCGCACCACGAGCAGAAAACAACTGCGATATGAGTGGATTGCTGCTCGGACCAAGAGTTGCACCCCTACCACAACCCTTTTGTTTACAAATATAATATATTACTAGCTGATATACCCGGCTTGCCGGGATTTTATTTTCTTTCAGAAAGGCTTCATAAAAAAGGTGAAACGAAACACTCACTCGATTTTTCGATTATTTCTAATTTCTAAAATGTTTTCCTATCAAAACAACACAAAACAATGTATTGTTTATCTTAAAAAAAGTAATTCTGAAACGTATAACTGTACGTGAGAATAACATGGAGATTTCTGAGCAGCATGTTCATTGTAAGGCTAGTTTATACAAAAAAACATTTATTGTTTCCCTTACCGGGAACACTGTTACCCCAATTACGTTGGGCATCAATTTCTTTAACCATAGCCTTGTGCCATTACACAGCCTAGGTGGATCGAAGGTCATGTGGTGGCATTCCGGGGTGGTTGAGGAATTCTGTTGGATAGTTTACAGCTTTGTCAGTATCCACCACTGTATCAATTGAATTGTACTCAGTAACTGTTCCCATAAGCATATATCTGTTATCTGATCCTAAGGCCTAGACCTCGAGTTTAGTGCCTCATGTCGGGACCGGTCCTTCTATGACCACATTGATATTTTGCCAATTTCAGGCAACCAGATCATGTGTGAAGGTGCTGAAATCAGGGGAAAGGGTCAGGTGTCCAAATGTCATGTAGCTAGTAATGTCTGGCAGGTCCTAACTGGTAACCATGCAAGATGTGGTGCAGTTTGGTTCAACAGTGTGGAATTATATATGGAACAATGGTTCGGCCAAGCCACAAACACACAAACAAATTTTGACTTTTGCTGAAATCTGGGGAAAAGGGTGGGGTCTATGAATGTTATGTAGCCAGTAATCTCCGGATTTTCCACTAGGCAACTGTGCAATATTTGGTGCAGATTGATAAAACAGTGTGGAATTGTATAAGGAACAATACTTTGCAACAAACCCACAAACAAATTTTGACTTTTGCCGAAATCTGGGGAAAGTGGTGTAGTGTCCAAATGTGATGTAGCAAGTCATGTCCAGAGGGTCCTAATAGGCAACTATGCAACATTTGTTGAAGATAGGTGAAACAGAGTGGAATTATATAAGGAACAATGCTTCACCACAAATCCTTATTGGGTCCATTGGACTCAATGGAGTTAGGGGCAGGAATAGTGCTGTTACAATTAGCGCTGTGCTAATAGTGCTAAAAAACAGACAGAAAGAGGAGTATTCTATCTCTAGCAAAAAGCTGGAGGTAAAAGTCCAAACTTTCTGCCCAACTCATAATTTGGCCAGCCCACAAATGTGGCGGTAATAGCATTACTGCCACATCTAAGGGCTGAAGACAAACTCGTGATGAGGCCCAAGGTATTTAATGATTTTAAGAGGGATATATGCTCAGGATTTAGAACACAGTCCCATTTCTCTACATGTCATTTAAAACTGCACATTAAACACCATCATTTTCTGACCAATTTGGAGCCGAAGCAATAGATTCAAAGTAACGTTCATTACATCCTTAGAATGTAGACAAACTTCTCGGATTTTGCTAATCGATTCCCTTTGTATTAGGGCATAAATTGTACCCTCCCAGGCACGCATTTTAATATAAATATTGCCTTGGTTTGTCCCAATAAAATTAGCTAAAGATATTCAGTCTAGTTCTAGTTGAATGGCTTGTACTGGTGTGGCATTCAATAGGCCCAACAATTTGCGCCAGACTAATCCTTCAACCTTGTAAGCCTGCTCATCACAATTATTATACAAGGCTTCCAGGGCATAGATCATGGCTGGTAATAATTTCTGATTATATATTCTAATGAGCCCTATGAGACTATACCCTGCAGTTCTCTTCACACAATTATTTGTTGCCACTAATAAGGAGGTAGCTTTTAATTTCCTTTTTCAGAAGACAAAGCTTTCCTTTATGTTGAGAGTAATATCATAGCCTAGATAACAATACTGTTCAACTTTCTCCAATACTCCTTCTTTGGTCCCAATACATTTCTCGCTATGTGTTGTTTTGAGTTTGGAGAGATATACAGTTAAACCATTCTCTCAAGCATAATCTAAAATTGCTTGAACACTTCGAGATATCCCGACAAAAGTAGTATTGAATATTACTAGATTGTGGGCATAGGCAAGCCAAGGGACTCCCCATGCTCTCAGTTTAGTTGGATATTTGTTCACTCCTTCCATTGATTTCACAATATCTGAAATAAACAAATTAAAAAGGAGAGCGGCAAGCACACAACCTTGCTTTACCCCTCGTCCTATCGTAATAATCAAAAAGAGCTCAACCAAACAGTTCAATCTGATTCACCCCACAGTATTTGGTGTAATAAATGACACAACATTAATAAATGCTTGGAGATACCGAAGTCCACTAGCTTCTCACACAGTTTAGGTCGATCAAAGGATTCAAAATCATGAGGTTATGATTTGTAAATAGATATTTCCAGAAAACCACTTCTAAACAATTCAATACCTGATTAATACCGGACCAGTGAGTCTACTCCTTCAGCACGCAAGAGGCAAAGATTTTACTGGCCCCACCCAAAGGGGATAAGAGCCTGTAATTCTCAGAACAGTCTCTTCTATTTTTTTGTGCACTGGAATAATGTGTGATACTCACCAGGAATCAGGAATCACTTTCTGCTCAATGATCTTACTAAGCATGTGGAATACTATGTGAGTCCAAAAAAGAGTATTGGCTCTCAAAGCAGAATTGGAGGCCCCCGTCTAGACCTGGGGCCATAGACATTTACACATTCATAGTTGCCCCATGAATATCCTCCCAGTCAAAATTACTGGTTGATACAACCCTGATATTCACAAAAGTTTCTTTAGCTTTAAATTTGCCTGCAATACATTCACTCCATTTTGCATCATTAATTTCACTCATCACTGGAATAACAACATCACCTTTATCAATCTCATTGAATGTGGACTGGAGCTTTTTTGTATTCCCCTAATTGAGAATTTCATGCACAATTTGCCAAGTCAAATTGTCTCCTGAAACATACAAGCGCACCCAATTTCGATATTTATTTTGAACTATTTACATATCTCTTCATGTATTATGGGATCATTCAAATTATTATTAATAAACCACAGGCGTTGCTGTATTTTCCTCTTTTCTGCCTGAATGCTCTTATGATACAGATGGCTTTTTTATTTTATTTTATTTATCATTTTATGAATTGTAAGGTATTTTATACAACAGGATTATGTTTCAAAGCGCCACAAGGCTAAATGGGAAGGGAACAGCGGGAAAATACCAGTGGAAAGAAATAAAAAGTAAACAATAATATATATACAGTTGTGTTACTACTATGCCTTGTGGCCATGTGGCTTTGCGCTGTGCAAGTGCATTGATGAAAAGTGCAAGGGAGTGTAAGTGATTTCAACCCGGCACTCCACCTAAGTCAATGCCTAGCATGTGATCCACAGTTGGAACCCTTAAATATATATTTGTGTCTATAAGTTCCTATATTTCTGAATGATGTACCCTTATATCACGCCCCTCTCTTTGAATCCCCCCGGTCTCACTGAACCAAGAAGCAGGCTGTTTTGCAAAGTTAAAAGATTTATTTTATGGATTTGAACAATATATATATCACACTATTTAATATTTATACAATAATCACCAATAGGTGATGTTACAATCAACAATCACTTTAATTAAAAGGAGTATGGATAAGAAAAATCATGCAGCACAGAATAAAACTTTGTGTGGGTTCAGTCAAATGCAATGTCACTCTTTCCCCCTGCACCCTACTCAATTCCCCCAATACGCAATATAGAGATGGAAGGGGAGAACAAAGGTTTCAGGAAATACACACTGAACCAATATAGTTTCAATCGCAATTCCCCCCATCAAGCATAGAGAGAAACAGGAATGATTTCAAACAGGTCAAAATCTTTTGAATGTGGTTTTGTATGAATGGGAAAAACACTGAAAAAATGATTTAATTCTCGAAATTGGATTCAAAACTAGTGGGAGCCGCTTTGTATAGTTTCAGGTAAACACTAGCAATGATGATTGAATAACTAGCTAATTGAAAACTGAATTCTGAGGTCGGATGCAAAGAATATCTGTTTTACACGTGATGAAATTGAGCCAAACGCAAATCCGCGGCAAACTTTTCAGTGCGCGAGAAACGCGATTACAGAAAAACTACAAGGAGTTGGAATGCAGTACTTCACTAGTGAAGAGGCTACCTCGGTCTAACTCGATCCTTTGGGGTAGTCCAAAACGCAAGAAGATGTGGTTGATCATCAGGCAGGGCAGTTGCTGTTTCTGCCCTGCAATTTGGAACCGGGAGACATTCCACCCATTTAGTAAACAAGCATGTCACGGTCAACATGTACTTGTTTCCTCTAGAGGAGCGAATCATGGGCCTGATAGAATCAACTTGCAAATATGACCATGGCAGTGTCATCGCCCTCTTTTGGAGAGGCGCACGGTGTGTGAGGAATGTTGGCTGAAATTGTGCACACACAAGACACCCATTCAAGTATTGGTCGAGGTCCTGCCCCATGTGTGGCCGGTATGCAACCTCTCTTAAGATTTCAAGCATTGTATGAAACCACCTATGACCGGGTGTGGCCGCATCATGGGCGTGATTTAACATCAGGCTTCGGAATGAGGTAGGGACCACCCACTGATCATGGCCAGCTAGGGATTTCCTCACCAACAAACCGTCTTGGATTCAGAACATTTTTGGACATTTCATCAACACTCTGAGGTCCTCTTTCCCTATCTTATCGTTATCCGTCAGGGGAAAGTTCTCAGGGTCCTCAATCTGTTGATAAAACTTACCAATTATTGGATCCCCTTTTTGAACCGTAATCAAATCAGCATCTGGGGTCTCCTTACTTCATTGTGCAGTTGAGAGTTCATTGTGAGGATTTGTCTGGGACCTAGTGATAGCAGTGACCTGGATCTCCCCCTACAGGGACGCGATCTCTAGTAGATCCCCTTGGATGGCTCTGGTTTTGGCCAGCTGATCAGCTAAGTCATTTCCAGTTTTGTCTGGTCCCTCTACTTTAGAATGACCCTTGATCTTTTTCCAGTAGATGGTCATCCCAATCGAGGTGACAGATCATCAATATTTTGAATTAACTTCCCATGTTTAAATGGTTTATTGTTAGCACATAGCATGCCTCTGGTTTTCCAGTTAAACAGGTGCTCCACGAACCCGTTCCATAGATAATCTGAAGCAGTGATTATGACCAGTTCGTGCAGTTGGTGTTGGACAGCAGTGAGTACGGCATGATGCACAGCCATCAACTCTGACACTTGACTACTTTGGGGACCAATCTTGTACCCAGCAGAGGGTTCTGGGGTCTCATTCGCCCATGCATTCCCCACAAGTTATTTTTCCCCATTGTTGTCAACATGGTAGGAGCATCCATCCACATAGACGGTGGGCATTCCCTCACACTTGTCTTCTTCAAATACTTTGTGTGGCGAATTGAGGTATGCCTCCATGTAGTCCTTGTTTTTTAGACTCTCGTCCTCGAGACAGTTTTCTCTGGCACAATCATGCAAGTCAGCCAGACCTTGCACGAGGGGACTCTTCTTGTTTTGGCCATACCTGACCTCCACGGGAAAGCCTTGCATTGACAGAATCCAGGAAGTAATTCGGGAATTACTTATATTTCCGGGCCGGATTCTGTCACTTTGGAGATATTGCAGAGGCGGGTGTGGAGTCTCCACTATGATGTGTTCCCCCTGGATCAACGGGTGGTAATTCTTCAATGCCCACACCGTTGCCAGGAGTGCCTTCTCACAATCGTCAAATTTTTCCTCCACAGAGGATAAAGTTTTACTCGCATAGGAGATTACTTTATTGACTTTGTCATGCTTTTGGTATAATACTGAGAACCCTGTCTCCACGAAGAACTCCTTGTTTTTGACAGGGTAAGCTAAGCAAGCCGCTTGTGAGAGGCTTCTTTTGAGTTGTCTTACTGACTCTGCTTGTTCTGGAACCCACTCCCACTTGACCCCCCCCCTTCAAAAGATGAATCAGGGGTCTTGTGAACTCTGTGTAGTCCTCAAGGAACTTTCTGCTGTAATTAGTCAGTCCAAGGAGGCTCCTTAGTTCCCGCAGAGTTGTGGGGGTCTTTCAATTTCTGGAGTGCTTCCACTTTCTTTTCCTGGGGACAGAGACACTGAGGAGTAATCTCATGCCCCAAGAAATGTACACAGGTTCTACACCACTGTGCCTTTTGAAAGGAAAGTTTTGCTCTGGCAGCCCTCAACTTTGTCAGAACATAACAGATCTCTGCTATGTGTCCCTCCACAGTCGAGCTTTTGATGAGAACATCATCTACATAGGCCAGGTTACCCCTTTCACCCAGGTCGGCATGGCCTTATGTAGGAAAATGTTCAATTCATTGCTGGAGTTGATGTATCCGAAGGGAGTCTGGGTCCATGCGTACTGCTGCCCCCGAAGGTAAAGGACAGCTTGTATTGGTCCTCCCTACTGACAGGTACAGTCCAGTATCCATTTGTCAGGTCTATTGCAGTTAATATCTGTGACCCCTGGATCTGGGCCAGCCCTTGGTCTATGTAGGGAAGAGGCCATCGGGAAGTATGGACACGTTTTTTGAGCTCCCTAAGGTCGGCGCAGAGTCTCCACTGGCCGTTTGGCTTCAGAATCCCCAGAACCGGATTATTGGAGGTGCAGTGGACTGTAAGGATTATCCCACGGGACTCAAGCCTCTTAATTATTTCAGTAAGGGACTCCATTGATGCGAGAGGCAAGCAATATTGCTTCACAAACACTGAAGTCATACCATGGTCCGTGGGAATTGTTGTTGTGTGGATGTCGGTGCGACCACAGTCATATGATTCCACCGCAAAGAGATCTTGAAAATCCAAGAAAACTTCTTTCAATTTTTGCTTCTGCTCCAGAGTCTCACAGGCATCAGCTAGGTTGACTTTCTCTTCAACTATCTGCCTGAAGCCTGGAAAGACTTCTGGTTTTGCTATCTCAGCGGCCTCCTCCAGCTGGGTGGAGAAGTCCCTGGTCATAGTGCTGATTTGGACTGGTGGCTTCAGGTGGGGAAGGCAGTCCTCGCAGACGTGGAAAATCACCTCATCCCTCCTGAAGTCACAGGTCACATCTTCCTTACCATAAGGGCAGGAAGTGTACACCAGGAAGTTCCCCCCATGCAGGGTAAAGATACGGTTTATTGTTGTGTTGTCATCATTATCACTGTCAAAACAGTCCTTGGGGATTGGTCCTAACAGTTCATTACCTAAATCTATGGAAAAATGTTGGTCATCAACCGCCATTCCAATAATGGTGCCTGCGGCTCAGAGTGATACTCTTTAAGTCGCTGTTATCCACCTCTATTGGAATGGTGTCATGTTCTATATTGACTAGTGGTGTTGGGTTTACCCCCAACCCTTGCTGTTGTAAATAAGCATTTAGATGAATATAGGCATCGGGGTTTTCAATTTCTGTCCTCTTTTAACTTTCACTTTCAGGGAGAATTGTCGGGTCCTTTCTGGGATGGTGACTTCCTCTCCAATCTGAATTTCAACTGCATAAGGCAGCAGTTGAGCTGACCTAAATGCTTTCTCTCGGTCATCAAAGCCCATGGGATTATCCGCTAAACAGGACCAAGCTTTGAAGTTTATTAGGTCCAAACTAATGGCAAAGCGATTGAGAATGTCACTGCCTAAGTAAAAGGCGGCAGTGACGTCTCGCATGACCAAACAATTATGGACTATGCTCTTGTTGCCTATGGAGATTTTGAGCATACACCTGCTTGGCAGGAGATGTTTGGAATTGGGTGTTTCCAGGTCAATTTCCCATTTGTCTATCAGTTTAAATGTGGGAATGGCTGGATCTTTTGGGAGTTGGTGGAACATGGCCTCGCTGATGAAGCTCTTACCGTTGTTCGCACACACTTGGGTGAGAACAGAGTCCTTCCTTCATTTAACTGAATAGGGATGAACAACTGCTCTCCCAGTTGCTGAATATCAGCCAGGCTCTGAGCTGATTTTTCATCTTTCTGAACTATATGAGTGGGAATGTCTGATTGTGAATTTGTAAAGAATTTCAGAGTGTTTCCTTCCAGTGTGGAATGCCTTAGACTGGAAGGAAGGTTGATATTCAGTAATAGAGAGAACCCCCCATCACCAGTTTGCTGTCCTACTGCTATTACTGTCACGTCTGGGATTTGATTGTTCTGGAAGTGCAATTCTACTTGGTCAGAATTTTGTTCAACCATGTGGCAGGTGCTGTTTAAACTAACATGGTTGATGCTCTGTTTTAATTTTATCGGTCGGTTAGTCTGGGTCCAGAGGACCTTGTTTACGCAATCTATTAGGGGTGACAACCTTTGCAGGAGGTCATTCCCTAGTAAACAAGGGGTGCCCTCTGGAGTTACAACTATGACCGGGTGCTTCACCTTGTGTCACCCAATTTTAATGTCCAAATCCACCGTCCCCTCGACAGGAATTTCCTTCCCGTCGAAGTTCTGAAGTTGTCCAGGAAGAGGGGTGAGAGGAATTTGGTAATTCTCCCCCCTTCACGAATTCAGTTTATCAAAGGCCCTTTTTGACAGAAGGGTAGCTTGGGATCCAGTGTCCACCAGTGCCAAAAGTGTACCCTGCCCCTGTATTTGGACCGGGGCATAGAATCTTCCCTCCTTCTCCTCAAGGGGGCTCAGATAATGTACATTTTTGGACAACTGGTGGGTTCGTTTTCTAGTTCTGGTCACTGATAGAGAAGAGATTTGGGCAGAATTCTGAAAAGAAAAGGTGACAACTAGATATGGGAGATGTTTTGGGTTCCCCTGGATCCGGTTCTGGACCCCCCCTTTTTGGAGGCAGTCACCAGGATGGGTTTGAACCAGGGGATTTTCATGTTGTTGGTTCTGGGGTTGGATGATGGGCGGTGCTAACGCTGTCCCCACATCTACCCAGTCTGGATTTGGTTCCTTGGGGACCCATTTTTCTTTGGGAGGAGTTTCCCCATCTCTGAAGGAGAAGATCCTTTTCCCAGAATCCTCTGAGGACCCCTGTCCTTCAAATTGGAAGACTTGTACCTCCTCCTCAAAATGGGTCTTTTTGGGTTCTTTGTTTCTCCTACCCCCCTACTGCTCCTTGGGTAGCAGACTTTCAGGGGCAGGAGATTTTGGTTCCGATTTCTGGGTGTCCAGGGGCTTTTTACAAGTGGAGAAGGAAGCTTCCTCCAAGGCTTTACACCCCCCCTTCCCCTTGTGTCTCCTCCCTGGGAACCGGTGGGTTGTCGGGGTTCTGCCCCCGTAATTGCTCTGGAGCACCATGTCTAGAGTTTGAGGCATTCTGGGCTGGCATGCTCATCTGGGGGT
Organism: Ambystoma mexicanum; assembly: GCF_040938575.1. Classification (NCBI taxonomy): domain Eukaryota; kingdom Metazoa; phylum Chordata; class Amphibia; order Caudata; family Ambystomatidae; genus Ambystoma; species Ambystoma mexicanum. The sequence continues at coordinate 206,505,854 of NC_090941.1, read as the reverse complement.
TCTGTTGAGCCCTCAGCATGCGACCCAGATCTTGTGCCATGTTTTGGAACTGGCACTCTAGCTGTGACACCCGCTCAGGCTGATACAGGGTTCTGTTGTCTCCCTTGGGCTGATCCTGGGAAGGGTAGCTATCCCTTCTCTAAAAATACCCCGGGTTTGGAAAATGTGGGTACCCCTCCACCCTTGGCCTCCCCTCTCCCGGATTAGGTTGTCTGGGCTCAGGAAAAAGGGGAAAGAAGGAGGGATGGTTTTGGGGTTGAAAGTTTTGCGGGTACCTGGGGAAGAAGTTCTGTCCAGGATTTGGGGAATTTCTGCCCTCCTGAGGGAAGTGAGGAGGGAAGTTCCCTGGGTTAGCTGCTGTTTGGTTGGATCCCCCCTTGGTCTGGAGGAGTCCACACATAACCCAGGATGGGTCTGTTCCCCTTGTAGCGGGGACTTATGTAGTCAGGGGAGTGAGGGATCCCATTTGTGGGACTACCTCCTTGGCTCCCTGTCTGTGACTGGCCCTAGGGCCTTCTGGGCTTGGGATTATTCTGATTTTGTGCAGGCAGGTTTTTAAGCCTCCTCCCCATCTCTGCCACCTTAGCAGCAGAGGTGTTGGTTGGTTTGGGGCTTTTTGCATTATTTTTGTTTTCTATGAGCTTTTGCACAACCATACATTTTTTTGGCCTGTTAAATGACCCAGTCTAGTGATCTTTTCCCATGAAAATCTCTCACTAGCTGGGTCATGATGTACTTTGGTAGAGCGTGGAAAAAAGTATTCACAAATTCTTTGCTGTCCGTGCGCACCCTTCTGGTGGTCTGTGCGAAGGCACGCTTTAATTCCTGAACAAATTCTTGTGGGGCCTGATCCTCCCCATATTGCAAGTTGTAGGCTGCCTTGCGAGCCTCCTGAGGATTTCTGTGCACAGAAAAATGCTTCAAGATGGCCGCCCTATAGGTGGACCATCTAGAATGATGTTGGCCTTCAGCCCCGCAAAGAGACTGGAGTATTCTGGTGAGAAGGTCTATTTCACATATTGAATACAGCTTTGGCTGTCCTTCAAATGGAAAGTTTCCATCATCTGTTCAAAGAGGTCTAAGTGCTCCCAAACAGAATATTTAGCGTTCTTATGATAGGGCGTGATGGCGCTCCTTATCGCTTTGATTTGTTTTAAGGGGTCCTTAAGCAAGGCCCTTTTTGCCTTATTGGCCTTTTTGGTTCGGGTAAACCTTGTCCACTCCTCCTCTGACTCAGAGGCGCTGCTCCCAGAGGTGCCTGTCTGGTCTTCTAGGCGCTCCCGGATTCTGCGAGCCTGGGAATGGCTGGCAGAATGAGGGGGCCTAGTTCCCTGTGTCCTGGGGCGCTCAGAGGAGACTTCTGATTCCTCCTTGCTCCCAGGATTTGATGAGTACCCCCCCACTAGCCTAGCTGGGCAGAGGTTTTCAGGGTGCCCTTAATGGGCCTATTCTCATGGAGCTCCCTACTAAATTTGACAGTACTTGGGAACCCATACCCAGATGCCCGCCCATCCATTCCTGGGAGGTGCTGTCCTATGAGCCACATATTTCTGATTGGATTGAAATCTGCCATCCCTGTGGCCCTTGGCTCATATGCCCCAGTGGACATGGGGGTGGCAGAGTCCAGGGATTGGAAGAGATGAAGGCCTCTGGTACTAGGGTTCCTGAGGTTATGCTCAAGTGTTTCCCTTTCCCACCGAACCTCATCTCTGTCAGGCCCTGCTCCCTGTTGCCATGCAAGAATCTGAGCTTTCTGTACCTCTACCAAGGCCTTGCTAGTTTCTATCAATCTCTCTTGCATGGCTACCTGTCTGTGGAGCTTGTCATTGTTCTCACAGAGAGCCTCATTTTCTCTCTGTGCTTCCTGTGTTGTTTTAGAGTACTGTGCCAGTCTTTGCTGCAGGAGGTTTACCTCCTGAGTCCTGTCCATACTGGCTTGGTCCTTCCTTGCTAAAGCCTCCTCCACCCTCAAGGTGTGCTCTAACAATCTTTCATGCTCTTTTTGGAGGTCATCCAGTCCCTGAAGGGCCAGGTGATTTTCATGTATTTTCTCTTTTAAATGACAGACTTCCTGGCCTAAGGTCCCCCTTTCCTGAGCAAGAGCCTGCCTCTCTGCAGCCAGGTCGTCCACATGTCTTTGGAGCGTGCCAGCTTTCTGGAGCTCTTCATCAAATTCTGCCTGGGTGTCCAGGTCTTTAAGGATTAATTTATTACTCTCTTCCTTCTCTCTGTCTAGGTGGCTTTGCAGGCTGACTACGTGCTTTGCGCATTGCCCTGTTGAAATGTGTTTGTTGTTCCAGCTTTTTCTGGCTCTGCAGTAGGGAGTCCAAACTTTCTTGTTAATCCTTCTGCATCATTCTGGTATCCTGGTCTGCCTTTTCCTGCTGCAGGATACCCATGTGCTCTTTTATTTTGATCATTTACTGCCTACTTTCATTTTCTGACTCCTGGATCCTCTGTAGCCTCTGCTCAGAAGAGTCCAGATCAGTTTGGGCCTTTTCGAATGCCTACAGTTGCCTGTTTGCCAGATCTTGGCCCTCGGCATATTTATCTTGTATTGCTCCAATATATAGGTATAGATATGCCGCTATTTTGGCAATCTTGTTTTGCTCTTCCTTTGCCTTAGGGGCCATATAGTTATCTATAATTATATATATATATATATACAAAGGGCTGGTTGGAGTATGTTAAGGTACTGAATCAAAACAATAAGAACTTAAGATTCACTGAGACTCACAGCCGGACACTGACTACCTTTTTGGATGTGAACATCAGAATTGTGAATGATAAAATAACCTGCGAGCTGCACAGGAAAAAGATTGGCTCAAATACTCCTCTACATGCACACAGCGGACATCCCAAACATGTGATCTGGAGTGTCCCCTATGGGGAATTCGTAAGACTCAAGAAATAATACTACCTTGGAGTCTTACGACAGAGAGAGCAAATTTACGGCAGCAGGTTTCAAACGAAGAAAGTCATCGAGAGAGCCTTCCTGAAAGCTAGAGCAATCGAGAGACATACTCTATTGGCTGGCTGGCAAAAAGAACGAAGAAAAATCAGAAGGGGGAATGAGCACTCGATGTATACTAACGTTTGATAATCAGTCAAAAAGCATCAAACACATTTTGCAGAAACACTGGAGCATTTTGCTAGCTGACCCGGATTTAG